>NC_050202.1:53505050-53832800 GCF_013141755.1 Anopheles stephensi
CGAGGTCATCGACAGTGGCTTTCCCAAAAACGAAAGAAGAAACAACTGTTACCATCGGTTAAAATGGGATGGCTGTGGCTTCGACGCGACATCGCGATAAGTTCGGCTTCTTTGCATTCGTCAACGAGGTAAAGAAATTTAAATTGCTTTTTCTAAGATTAAAATCTTGCCCCACGTCGTGCCGTGCAGCGCAGCATCCGCCAGACGCGATGGTTCCAGAAATTCGGTCTACAGTCGAAAAAAAATGTAAAAGGGTAACCACATTCGCGGCGGATAAAGGGAAAGCACGAAAAAGGGCGAAAAATCGAGCGATGAAAATCACGCCATGCATGTGCTTAAGATGGGTGTTACCACACCCATACATTTAACATATTCATGCCGGTGAATGCTGCTGGCCGCGCAAGATGCTGCTGCCATGAATGGAACGACTTCAAGGATCTCGGGTGAATCCAGGGATGGTCCGGTGGCCAGATGGACCCGAGCACGATGCAGAAGCGTTTGCATAAGCCATCGTGCCGCGTTAACTAGATTCGGTTCGTGCAAAATGGTTGCATACATCAGGGCGCTCGGTGCAGAGTGTACGATCTTGACGAGCAGCTTTTATGGGCTTTCTTGGTGGCAGATCTTGGGAGTGGAAATTCACTCCACTGCCAAGGACGCTAAAGTACGGCGTGCAATTGGGAAAAATTTAAATTGAGATGTGTAAGATTACAGAACTCGCAACAAATTCCCCTGGGCAATCTTTTGCAGTACGTGATGAATGGTTACTTAAAGTGTAAGCGATGAGTAATGACTCAAAGTAGGTAACGTATTACAAAATGTATGGCCTGGCCGTATTGATTAAAACCTAGTTACAAATAGAGTATAATTCTTATTGATTAAGTGACATTTCCTTCTCCAAACCGTGAAAGGGCACTCTACTTTGTCTGTTCTCTGATTTGTTCTGGATCTTCGAGGACATTTTCCCAATGCCATAGCTGTCCCTTCTATCATTGCATTCATTCATGCATTGAATACAAGCGAGATACAAAACATATAATCGAAAAACTGTAGGAATTGAAGGATAGCCACGACAGAGCTTAAAAATGGCCCTCATGTAGGCATCATCTCTGCTCCCCAGAAGATTCTAAATAGGAACATTAGACGATCGTCTGGTGTTGCGAACAGCGTCCCATAACTTTGATCGAGCAGCTTCAAACTCCACATAAGACCATATCCGAGGTCACATGCTTTGGAGTTGACCTAACGGTCAATGCGACATGGTTTGACATGAGCCTAGACATCATTCGAATGAACGCACGATCTCCTGGGATGCCATGAGACCAGGGGTTCAAGGACGCTTGAGGGGTGATCGATTATAAAAACCTCTCGAGCCTATCTGTGGAAGGCTCACGCACATGCTTGTGAGCGAAGATAACTTACTTACTTATCCGGCGCTCCAACTGCTTCAAGGTCTTGGCGTGCTACAACAATTCTTGACACTGTTCAAGGTCCAGTTCGCCGTCGCCTGCAAATCGATTATCCCGGCCGCATCAACGCCATAACTCCATCTTAGTTTGGGCCTACCACGCATCCTCTATCGGTGTGGACGGCCTTATAGCACTGTATGGTTTAGGTCGTCCAGTGCCACTTTCATGACGTGACCAGCCCACCAGTGCCTGGCGAGTCTTTTTTGCTGCACTATGGTGAGATTATCGCACTCATAGAAGAGCTCGTTGAGGTGGACCGGTGGTAGAGGCGAAAACGACACGGTTCTTCACACGGCAGGACTGGGGTCAAATCCCATCAAGATACGCCTTCCCGTACGCAGGGCTGACTGCTTTGCTAGGGGTAAAATCAATTCACAGAAAGCCAGAAATGTCATGCGGAGACCTCTCGAGGTTGAAGTGTCAAGGAAGAAGAGAGAAGTAAGGCTCATCTTTGTAGCAGCTCCTCCATTATCTGGATCATTATTGTGGATGATGGTGATGATGATAAATTCGAAGTAGTTTGGGCTCTTAACAGACTTCACGGATTTTAGTGCTTCGACAGCGCTTAAGCTCATAATCTGGAGGACAAACACTTCTAATAAATAAGGTGGTGGCGCGCAGAAATGACGCCGTAAAATTGTATTCTAAATGAAACACTGATTATGTGCGTGGTGACGCGAGGACCGACCGATCAGAACTAACCGTTTTATTTAATTCTTCTTTTCCTCCTTCTCCTCGGACGTCACAATGTTTGACATTTGGGGTGTAGGACTCTGATTAGAACGATGGGTGCGTTGAGCCTAACTTTAGGCGCCTACCCTAACCTATTTAGGAATCCAACATAAGGCTTAAAAGATTCCGGTGAACTCCACTACATAGATTGAGTGGTTGGAAAATGCCACGGATTCTATGTAATATATATAAAAACTGATGTCAAACATGAGAGGATGATCCGTCAGGATAAAATTGGTTTCTGTTCAAATGACCATTCTTTTCTTTAAAAATGCTGGGAAATGTCGTTCTGCGAAGACTACTATAAAGCGAGAGAAGAATGCATTTTGAAAAGGTTATAGTGAGAAGAAAACGTTGGCAGAGTATTCATCACCCCCAGCTTAATGCCATTGAATGCTTTGCCAACTGACAGCTGCTTCATATGTACAATCACAAATGTGGAGAGCACTATGATAAAAAATCCCCTAAAGAAATATATCCATTATGAAACCATAATACATCCGGCACACAATAAAGCTCTAAACCAACCTTACTACAAAGCAATTGTTGTGAAGTCATTTTAAGATGAAATTGATTCAATGTAGCAACACTTCGCAAAATACGTTACCTTACTTGCTGGATGCATTTCTGCTACGATCACTTTTTTTTCCCGCATACACACACTCACATTTCGTTTAAGGTGCAGGGATCAAGTAGTTCGACATTTGATTCGAACATACAATTTCTTCGATCGTACATTTCTTTCATAGCTCGATGACGCTTACGCGAGCAGTAGCAGCAGCAGCAAAAAATGTAACTAGTTGTGCTTGTTTCCACCTAGCGAATGTCTGCGCCCGACAGTACAGGCACCACTGCCAATTGTAGCTCCTTTCTGCGAAGATGTGATTGAAATACGTTGGTTGAAGACGGTAGCACCCCTAATCCTCATGAGGCACCCCTGACGGACGGTGTATGAATGCACCCCGAGGAAGGTGGTGAAAGAACACGACGTTTTGTGGCAAGCTTTCGAAGCTGAAATGTGCCGGCAAAATACTGCCTTATAAAAGTCATGAAAGGATTTATTGAAAGTAAATATTTGCTCCGCCCGTCCGGCATTGCCCCTCACGGCTGCTGCCCTGATGCAGTCCCGAGCGTTCTGCAATTCTTTCCAATATATTGATTTGACTGTACAACATCAAAAGGGCAAGTTTACACTGCTCGGCCCGGTGTGCGCCCGGGGAGAAGATCAAAGAGTGAGTGAAGGTAAACATGGTTCTATCAATAAGTAGCAATATGCGTCAAAGTAAACCGTTCTAGGAAGATTGAAATTTATGTTTCAAAGTGTAAGGAAAGCAAACTAATGAACAGAACGGTACGATTCGTGGGGAGTTGCTGGTGAGTGAATCCGAGGTTCGTGTTTATTTACATTAAATAAACCCGTTTCAGATCGATTTCAGTCAATATCGGACAGGTTTAACTAATATTCAAATTGCACAGGAGGTACTTTCGAGCTCGGTTTATTACTGATCAAGAAAGTCGTCAGAAGAGTTAAAACCATGACATTTGGTTTGAATTTTTTGAGAAAAACAGTGATGACTTAGAATATTATCATTCCGGTTAAAGACGAGTTTGGGAGATGATCATAGTGTATTAGAGGACGGCTGTGATATTAAACTTCTGCTGTATCGAATATTTAAGAGGTTCTTTGCTGTTCAAGACAATATTGAAGAAGAAGGGGCCAAGTTCGTGAAACATTGTTCCCAGAAATACTTTGATTGATCGGCTTGAATGACCTTTTGATCCCTGTACAGATTCCCTGATGATGGATTTGGAAACATTTAATAGGTGTACGTATCCCTATCATGACTGGAGGATTTGCTTTTTCATCTCGTGTTTTATACATTTATTTTAATTTTTTTTTTAAGTTAAGTCGTTTCTATGGTAAGGTAATTGTTGATAGAAATATCGATTGAAGGTTTAGCTAGATTCTTGATTCTCGTTTTTACTATACAGCATCAGCTGACACAACAACTACGGCTCATGATATGACAACTGCAGCTCATACTCATTTATTAGCTGCAGTGCATTTATTATTATTTATTATCATTTGTTGCTTATAGTCCGCCAATGATATTTCTACAATTCTCTTTAACACTAGAAGGAAAAGCGAGGTGACATCATGATAAGTTGGGAAGGGAAGAGACTTCACGAAGATGGACACGAAAACGAGACAGAGGGACCTTATAGTCGAACAGGTGATAGCACTTATCGAATGCCGATAGAGCTCGGAGCAGAGTAATGTTCGAACCGTAGCGGGTGTGGCGGTATGGTATATGAAGGGGAAGTCTATTGCGGAGGCGAAGGGAAGGAGTATAAAAAGGAATGGCAGACAGGAGAGAAGGGACATCAAGTTCATTTAACAGGAGACCTGCAATGAAGCTAGCACGGATATGGAAATGCCTATCCTCAATGGTTTCTAGCCCAAGAAGACGGCAACGGACTGGATAGGGAGGGAGAGCAAGGGAGCGTTGCGCTGAACAATCTACAGTCTGGCCACGGCAGTGGAGCCTGGGGGAGACCAGACTACAGCCCCCTATTCTAAGGAGGATCGCACCCAACAGCAGTACAGGGACTTCAAGCAGAGGGGATCATGGATTTCGGACGATAGCCTAATGATCAGACCCAGTGATTTATAATCTTTACTGATACCATAATCAACGCGGGAACTGAAAGACAGCGTCTCGTCGAGCCACACATCTTGATCCTTTACAGAGGATACGCGACATATCACTGTATCACAGCGGGTGTAGCTAACGGGGATCGGAATCGCAAGAGATCGGAAAAACGAGATCACACAACACCAAACCGAGAAGAAATTTAGTACAGATTGGAGAAGACCACATTGAGCAGACGAGGACACAGGAAAGAAGATCTTGAGATCATCTGCGTAAAACAGAAAACCTTTGGCGGGGAGAATGAAAATACAGTCATTGACAAATAACATAAATAAAATAGGACTAAGGACACTACCTTGAGGAACACCCGGGGAACCTACGAAAGAGTCGGACAGACAAGATGAAACTCTAACTCTATACGATCTCAAAAGCAGGTAAGTCTTCAGCCAGGACAGTAATCGACCCCCGATACCAAGTCTTTCGAGTTTGACAATCAGCGCATCGAGAGGAACACTGTCAAAGCAGCACTGAAGTCGGTGTCTACGACGTCAGTTTGACGACTAGATATCATTTTCGATAGAGCAGAGGATACAAGACATATAATTTTGGAGGAAGTAGTGCGTTTGGGAATGAAACCATTTTGGCGTAGGGATACGTGTCTAGCAATGATAGGAAATATGGAGGAGAGAATAATTGATTCAAGGATTTTGGAAATGGGGGGAGTAATTACAAGGAAATGGGGGGAGTACAAGGATTGGAAATGGGGGGATTTTGGAAATACCTCGGTAATTAGAGCATACAGAGCGGTCACCTTATTTGAAAAGGAGAACCAGCCAAGCAGACTTCCATATGGTAGTAAAGGAACCCTCATTGATGGATCTGACAAAGATACGAGTCAAGAGGGGAGCAAAAAAGGAAGCGCACTTCTAAAGGAGAGCGGAAGGGATACCATCGGGTCCTGGCGAATAGGAAACATCAACATGAACATCATTTAGAGAGAAGATGTGAGGATTGTTGGAGGATCCTGTGCCGAGTGTACTGAAGACATACTCATACTGCCTGGTGAAGTTAGGTTTGTCAAGACTGAGATTTTATTTTGCTTCCAGTAGGAGGGCTATGTGCTTTTGCGGAGAAAAATTATGTGTCGTGAGGAAGTTGTCACACTTCCCCTAGATGGAACAACCAGCATTGTCCTTTAGGACAGAGCCGTCGATAAAAATGAGATGATGAGAACGGTACTTGGTGTTGACTATTTTATTGAAGGTTTGTTTGAGTACGGCTCAGTTTGATAAGGGACTGTGTGTGGTTCCAGGTTGAGAGGCATGCAACTTTTATTATACTGGGCAAACGGCTTTTCTATCAGGTTCTTAAGTTTTGTTTGGCACGCTGTACGAGGGATTTTTTTTTGGAAGATCTTTCCCATCAAATGGCCATCTGTTGCAACTATTTTGATGATAATAAGGTGGTCAAGAGGATACTGATTGCTTTCGCAAGGCAGCGATTTTATGGAAATGGAGTCTAAGGCCCCAGTGGCGCTTCGAAGGGCTGCATGGCAGACTGGAGCTATATAACGTTTTTTTATAACAATTTATGGATTGAGACAGGCTAGATTAACCCATAACCTCAATTAAACGATGAAAAATAAGAAGTTTTATTATTATATCCGTCACTGTAGTTCTGAATACGTAGAAGTAGATCACTGCTGATGATACAAGGTCTTACAAATCTTACAAGCAAACTTTGATTTAACTACTTTACTTTCGAGCATTATTGGAAGAAAGTTTTCAAAAATAGTATCCTCGCAGTGAACATTGATTTAACTACCCACCCATAACCGGTCCACAAATCGCCTTCGCCTCAATGAATAATGATTTAATCAATGGAGAAAGAAAGTTTACCAACGATTGAAATACCATTAGAAGGCGAACGAACGAACGAACGAATGTTTGCCATGTTCACCTGCTCGCGCCCTTCACACCGAATGCGGTTAAAAGGATGAACTTAGCCCTAATTTGCATCGGCGGGTGGGTTGCGATGGGTCGGACGGGTTCCGTTTGTTTTGGGACAAAGAAACCCCCCCCCCCCGAACTGTTTCCCGATGCCGAGTCGAACACTGTTGGTTGGTGCGAAGAACATCCGACACTCAGCCCGGAATCTATTGAGTATGCATCTTCAGTGGCAAGATTACTTCGCGCTTACCGCAAGCTAGTATGCTCAAGCTCGAGGACGAAACGTTTAGCAGCGAATGTCGAGCCGGAAGGAGGAGTTAAAGTGTGGAAGAAGAAAGGACGGAACAAGGCAAGATAAAGAGAACAGCAGAAGAACATCACTGTCAGTGCGAAGTATTTCCATTCCAGGCTGACCAGACACCCACCTGTAAAGTTAGCCTGGTCCGATCCCATCGAATACGGCGAATGCAAATGCACCGAGCTTTACCCGGCCAGAACCGTTCGATTCGATTGAGTGCCCGTTAGCGTCGTCCGGTTTTTTTTGGTTTTATGTAAATGTGCAGGTTGAAGTTTTACTGCATGTTTTTCACGGTCCACCGGATGGCACCGGGATACGCTCCCAGGTACAGGGGCAATTAAAAGTGCAAATGTGCAGATGCAAAAACCCCAGCGCAAACAGTGAGCGGAACGCGTCAAAATGGCCTCCGGTGGGAGGAGTGGCAGAACGATGACAGAATGGTAGATAGTGGGGATGAGAAAAAACAAAACCTACCTAAAGTAGCCGTCGACGATAAGTCGTTTGGAAGATGATGAAATTACAGTGTAATTTAATATTAGTACACCTTTCGGCGGTAAGTACGGGAGATTGATTTTGCGAATCGTAGTTTATGATTTGCATGTTCATTGTTGGCTTTGATAGCAGAGAAATCGCTACGGAACGAGTGCTGCAACACTGCCTTCTCAGACCCTAAATAACGACCGCTTGAGCGACCGAGTTCATAAAGTAAAAATGCATCACTTAATGGAAATTGAAATTCGAGCAAATGCCCTGTACGACGGTCCCGGGACGCGGGATTATGTTTGACTGTTTCTGTTTAGCGGCAGCTCTATCGATTGTTGTCCGTCGACACGGTACGCCGCTTGTCGCATGCAAAACCTGCGACTGCAAGATGAACAGGAAACCGATTTGCTGCATGTTGGTGATTTTTTTTGCGTTCTTCTCTGTTCGCTAGCTATCGCCCCCGTCCGGGATCTGGTTCGGGTGCGATAAGAGCAACAGCAACGGCACGTTCCTAACCGTCACTCGGAACGTTCAAACGATCTGTGGAAACACGGTGGCCTGCGTTTTACGCGGTTGCCCACTTTTAGCACCCGTGTGCATGTTGACTCTTTAAACTCCGGCAGCCGCCTCCAACCGTGGTGGAACGTATCCTTGGAGCCGCCGACGACGGTGCTGGAGCAGTTTTTGCAGCGCTTGAAATTACCACAATCCACGGACACTCCACGCCACGAGTGCCCGAGTGGCGCGATTGGCTTTGATCATGGTGGCACGGTACGGAGAGGCTGCTATTGCCCCGCTTCGGAGTCCACCAAGCTGGACACCGTTCGCCGCTTATCATCACCGATGCACTCGAATGGGTCGGTCCGGAATGCCGTCGTGCGTGAACTGATGCGATGCACATGCCGTGTGCGCGCTCGCTATCGATGACCTCCAGCACTGGGACCGGGCACCCCACTTGCGAAGAGGGATAATCGGAAGTCAAACTCACAGCGTTGGAAAGGCAAACCGGGAATGGGTGGCAGGGATGCAATAGTGAGTCGATGGACTAGAGCCACCGACAAAGCCAACGAGTTTTTCTGCACTCGTTGGGCCGTGTGGCGAATGTTTGTACAGTGTTGCAAATCGCACTACAGATGGTAGAAAGTGGCTTGTTCCGACGTGTGTTTAACCGGTACCGATGTAATAACCGGGCTTTTGAGGTAAAAGGATAATTGTTTGCACGAGCTGATTATTTCGTGCCAGTGGCAGTTTGAAAGGAAATGATGATGTAAGAAAATGAAGGTTTATTTGTGTGTGTTCAATATGATTTTAGGGCTGGTATAGCATCTATAACTAGTAATACGGCCTGATCATCACTCACTAATGAAAAAGGAAAAAAAAATGGAAGCAATACCTATGAACGCTAAGTTATACGGTTCTTCATCTTCATCTTCGTCTTATATTGAGTGCACTGAACATCTTTGGTTTTGGCATATTCCACTCGCTGGCAGCAAGTTAGGGACCGATTAGTGACAAGCTGGGATGGTCTTAGTTCGCACTTTAACTATTACACCTGGTAATTTTGGTTGGAATAATTCCGAAATTTCGCTAACCAAAATAACCACGTCTAATAAGCCTATTAGGACTAAAAAGGATTATACGCAATTTCTGATTAAAGGTGAAGCGTTTAAACGTATAGAAGAGCACATTATTAGCGACATTTTAGGAGAAAACTCAGTAACGATTAATATTAGTAATAAATCATAGCTGCATCAACCGATGACGAAGTGTAAATTCGGCAGGAATAGGGCTTTGAATTCTTCTCTTCACAACCGTATCGCTTTGTTATTGTCTGATTAACTGCATTCAAGACTGCATTACTATCACACTTTTTTTCCTCTTCTTCGTGGCTTTTTAGGTTATTGCAGACATTTTTTTCTTACTTTATTTATTTATTCCATGTTGTTGGATAGCCAGTCCTTACTACGGAGGACGTCCTCAGGAAATTCATTTTAATGTTTGATGTTAAAATTGTAGAATACGACAAAAATCTATTAGTAGTCCGCATCAATTGGCGATTCTGGCTCTTTGAAGTTGTTGAAGTCACGTCAGAGAAACATTCGAGCGTTCTATGAGGAAGCATAAATGGGTAAATGATTACCCAACTTGCCGTGTCCTAAGTCACAGCACTATCGTATATTTTTTACGCATGCTTATGTAAAATTTTGTATGGGATTTGACAGACGACTATCTTCTGCTTCTTCTTCTTCTGGCTTTCCGTGACTTTATTTTACCCATAGTATGGTAGCCATACGTCAAATCCCATATAAAACCTTGCGCAAGAAAGTATTCGATGGAGCCGTGATTCAAGCCTAGGCCGTACCTTGCTATCTGTAATTTATGATTTGGTTACTACGAATGAACATGAGGACAAACGAAACTGATTTCTGCATTATTTGGAAAATCTTAGTTTTAGTGATTGACGATTGACGATTGAGGGTGGCAAGGCGACAACGGCGCCGGTCTTCATATGGCAGGGTTCAAATCTCAATCGGACCGTTTCCTCAAAGTAAGGACTGACTATCCAACTACGTGGTATCAATAAGTCTAGTATGCCAGAAATGGCAGCCATGACCCAAGAGGTCGTGATGATGGATGGCTTTGAAAGCGTTTTAAAACTACATAGACTTTAAAATATCTCTCAAGCCCATAGGAGAATTCAAGAGATACTCTTGCCTATGAATTTTTTGGGTTTGTAGTCTACACAGCTTCTACCCGAGAAGTTGCAGCGTTTATTATGCCGGTCTTAATGCATTTCAATGCAATGCAGTGATCGACTGTCTTTTCTCTATGAGTTTCCCAATATCATAAATTATTTTCCAGGCAAGTTTCAAAAACTCTGTAATTTATTCAAGGGAGGATTTTTTTAGAAATATCGCAATCGCTCCTTGTTGGAAAGGTCGGACTGTTTCAGCTATTTTGGTCGATTTTTAAGACTTTTTATAATAAGCTTCTTTATTGAAAAGCTATAAAGCTGGCCATTTTTTATTGTATCAGTATTTGTATTAAATGTAGATTATTGAATTCTACTTAGTTTTGAATTCATTTGGACAAATGCTTCGTTTCGATTAGCCACTTTAGTTGAGGAATTCTTTCACGTCTGAAATCAAAACATGCTTATAATCTCTCATTTATTAATCTTTCATTCCATCAATCAAATCATGTTTGAGTTCTGATGAGATATTTTAATTTTTCATGAAGCTTTTTAATAGCATCATCATATCTTCAGCTCAAACAATTATTTCCTCAAGCAATTTATCTTTTTCTTTGAACTTACAAGCTGAAAAGGTCTTGTGCTGGTATTTTGAAATTTCTTACCTGTACAAGAGAAGTCAGAAAGATTATTCGAATGGGTTACGATATCATTTTAGCATCACCAATCATTTATCGCACCGGCATTCATATTTATTCTCGACCAGATGAAGTACTGCTACCGTCAAGTCTCCTTTCTCTTCAACCTCATTGATGAAAAGTTCACCTGTGAACGGTATGTAATCATTTTAATGGATAACTCAACAGAATGATTACCCACGGCTTTGGAGCACTTGAGAAGCGCTACCTACTGATATCGAGCCTGCTGTGCATCATCCCCACGGAAGAAAGCATCTTCGCGGAGTACAGAACGGGAACAGAATATTCCCAAGTGGCTGATGAGAGCCAACAAAGCGATAAAGTTCACAGCTGAATGGTTAGGCTCGTGAAGAGAGATGAAGCAAAAAAAAAGGAAAACTGGAAACTTTCCACATGTTCCCACGAGGGAGCACACTTCATCACTTGTTTTAAAGATGGAATAGGATGCCTCTAACGAAAGGGGCCTAGGATGGCGATGGAGCGAGTTTGTCGGCGAACGCAACAAACGCGCAAAAATTGCGTGCATTCACGCCAGTCCTGCCATTCACGATGGGGCGCACCAGAGCCGTATCATACATCGGCAAAGATAAAAGTATGAAGCGGAGAACAAACATCTCGCCCAACATTCGCACAAGGCACATGGATCATATTTTATAGCTCATGTCAGCACGAAGAAGTTTTGCGGGAGCAGCTCGAGCACACACGCTGGACCGCAAAACCGCTCGTCGAAGGAGCTCGCGCAGAAAAATGATGATTATCATCTTTCATCACTCGCCGAACAGTTTTGTGAAGCATTTGCGCTCCCCGGTGTAGGTAAAAACTTGGCCCCAAAAGGGAGAGAGAGAGAAAGAGAGTCGTCTGAGATGATGGGCTTCAGCGTGGAAGCTGGACGGAGGGCCAGGACGCACCGAATGGCGCGTTGGGTCCATGATTTTTGACATATTGCTTAGTGGGGCGTGCAGATAAATGGCATTAGATTTGGCTCGAGTGTGCCATAAATAGTCATTTCAACTAACTCTTTGCATAGGGGAGGACTCAAAAACGGTGCGGTAACTTTTCGCGGACGTCTTTTAGCGTGGAACTGCTACTTCGGCTACTAGAAAGAGGAAAATGGGAGTAGGTTTTTGGAGGTTTGGTGCAGTTATTTCGTTGGTGCCGCCATATGGTAGGTGGATGAACGGATAAGCTTAAGAATATTGTTATAAAAATGATGACACACATGACGTTAAGGCGTGAGTGTACAGCAAGGAGCGATGGGTTTGGAGACTTGTTGTCAAATAATTCGCCACTGAAAAATAGTCTCAATACCCTAGAACACTGCTACTGTCAATCTAAAACATTCCAGAAAATACAAAAAGCGCTAAATTCCATAAAGTACAAAAAAGGGTAGGAAAGGACATAAAGGCCTTAATTTTATTGAATATTAAAATATTAGGTAAGTGAGCTAATAGAGAAGCTGGTCTTCACATGCCAGGACCGGATATCGAATACCTCACGGATTGTCATCCCGTACGCTGGACTGTCCAGTAGTGATGTAGAAACCGTTTCAAAAATTAGTAAATTAGTGAAATCGTTTCAACTTCTTAGGGGTTTTCGAATCTCTTTGCCAACTTATCACCCAACTCACTACGTTTTACCTCACTTATAGCTCAACAATTTAGATTTGATTTGACTATTAGAGTGTTGACTTTAAAGTAATTTAACTCTCCGTGTCGATTAGGGATTAGAGCGCTCCGGTTTGGAATCACGATTCCGATCCCATCTAGTATATAAATGAGTCCGATCCGGTCCGGTTTTTGATTCCGAACTCGTTTTGATTCCGGACTCGATTTTGATTCTGCGCTCCGGATTCCCGTTTCAGCTGCAAATGTAAGTCGAACACATTGTTCTACGTCGTCATCCTAAGTCATCTTAAGTTACTCCGCTGGTATAAGAGTGCAACGCACTGCTCTACTTCATCAAAAAAGTTATGTAAGCACCGACAACTAATGTTAATATGTCCTATGGTGAGTGAGTAGAAAGGTAGTGAGTGAGTGAGTCGACAGTTAATTCACCAATGAATAATTGCACTCATGAGTGAGTTCAACATCACCACATTTAGTGAGTGATCAATCGAAACAAAGTGTTACATAATTTGTGAAGTTTTTCTTCTTGTGAGAAAAAGATTCAAATCATTATTTTAACTCATTCACTCTTTTTTGATTCACGTCGCTGGGTAGTTGTTTCGATCACTACTATCCAGCTACAGTTAGGTCAAGTCAAGTCAAGCAACCCGGTAACGGCAAGTCCCAGATGTCTTGAGAATATAAGGTCAATGAAGAAAAATGGAAGAAAAATTGAATTCTATATTAACAAAAAACGGAGTTAAGATTTTTTCTCCCCAGGTCGAATTGTCGACAGCTACTATCCTTTTTTCTCTCAAACATAATACATCCACTAACTCGCTGACTCGCTGCTATTTGGATATATTTCATTCGTTTTTATGACTGATTTATTGTCAAATGTTATGACCCAATTTTTATTTCCCCAGAACTCATAACGTAAAAAATCTTCAACACTATGCCTCAATTGTTGTCTTCGCTTCGCTATTAACTGCTGATGTCCTTCGCAACAGTACAGTGGCAATTTTTCAAAAATTTCTTCCATAACGAAAGTCATTCTTGAACCGTTGAGACGCGCTCGACCATGGTCGTAAGGTCAAGGTGACTATAAATTGCAGATTAGACGATAAATGCGATTGAAATCCGGTCAAGCGTAGTCGGTGGATTATTTGTTGGGCTCGATTAAGCTTTGGGCGAAAGTTTGGCGAAGTTTCTCCCCGTTTCATGGATGGAGGTTCACCACTTAACAACGGATAAGGAAGACGAAGAAGAAATAGCGAGTTTGTTTTGTTCTGGCCGAAAGATGTTGTTGCACCAAAAAATGTTGTGCGCTTGACCCGGACCCGAGGCAACATAAACCTGCTGACGAAGGGCATCGGATCGTAAAATGTCGTAAAGAAAATCGTTCAAAATCTTGGTCGGCACAATCGAAGCCGAGCACAATGAACGTCGAATCGAAAGGCAAGAATGTGACAGTGAGCAGGAAAAGAATGGTCGCTCGTCGGTGCTGCAGCAGTGTAAACGTTTGTCCGGTTCCGTGTGGTTTGACACAACCAAACCCTGCGAGAGCCTCCTCCGAAACAATCGGTTTCGGTATTGTGTGCAAATATTTATTCGAACCGCTTGTCGCGCTCGCAATAAATAAGGCCAGGTCGACATGTTAAGATTTTTGCCTCCGACCAGCTCTCGGGATGCCTCGTGCTCGCTTGCCGTGGTGCGAGAAAGTAATCATGGATCTTGGTCCATAAATTTCTCTATTTACGAGCTCGTTCATAAGCACGTGACAACAGGAGGGTGCATAATGTGTGAAAAGGGGAACTTTGGATGTGGCGAAGAAGTCACAGGAGCAGCAGCTCCAGTGACACAACCGGTGAAAATGAAACGTAAAAGTGGGCAAGAACTTTTGAGCAGCCTTCTCGCCGGTTCGTGGAGGACCTGTCAGAGCTGGCGTGGGGCACGGTGAGAGGCGTCAGAGCTGGCGTGCGGGAAGAAATCTTTTGAGAGTGGCTTCGGTTGGTCGGTCACACACGAGCGCGAGAGTTTTTGGGTCTAAAAAGTCAAGCACGGAGTTTCGCGATTTTTTTTGTGTGTGTTGCCGGCACGTAAGATGGCTATTTACGATGTGCAAGTGTTTGCACGTTACTAGAATTAGTGGAACTGACATTGAGTTTGTTGATGTAAGGCAAACAGTACAACTTTATGATGTTTGCAGGCAAGTGAAAGGAATATGGAACGTAGTTTGTTTGTGGGCGAGATACGTATGCCAACATCAACCCATTTAGAGCTCGGTATTTGTAAGAGAGAATGTGGACTACCAGAAAAGGTAGTATGCAGTAGATACAAGCAGAACAGAACCGTTAAGAACATGGTTAAAGTCATACGAAAGCTGGTTCTAGAAGTCGTTTGGCTGGAGGTGTCAGTGAAGCAAGCAGCCTCTACTGTAGGGTACTCATGACAAATTCCGGACTGGGAACATTCGATGATTCACACTCCAGAGAGGCGGATTGGATAGTAAATGATGTGTTTGGTTCAGATTGGAATATGAATAAATCCAAATTGATAAGGATTTAATTCGCTACGAATAATATTGAGCTTCGATTTGGCTCAAACTTGGACTCGATAATGACTGTATTGGGATAATTCATTTTTTCATATTTTTGTCTTGTATTTTTTAGTGGAGCACTGCCTGTGGAGTGGAGTTGTTTTCGAACTGCCTAATTTTGTAGTCAATGAAGAACGTTATTTTATTTTAAAATTTTGAAAGCTATTAATTCTATCGTAATACGATCAGGCCGTTCTCCTCTTCTTCCAAGGCACTACAACCTCGAGAGGTCTCAGCCTGCCATGTCTGGCTTTCTGTGACTTGATTTTGCTCGTAGCAAGGTGATCAGCCCAGCGCACGGCGGGGGGTGGTTCGGATGGGATGAACCTCTGCCTTGACCACCTGCCTGCTCCTGGCCGTTCTATCAGGATAAAAATTTATTCACAAATGCTCACACAATTTTCCCACAATAAGGCATATTTTTTTAGAATATCAAAATCTTTATAAAAGCACTACGGTCAATAATCTTGGCATTAAAATGAAACAGTGTTCTAGTGACCCATTTAAAACTGCAAAATGTCAACATTTTCCAAGATTGGAGACAATAGAACATCAATTTTCCGTGTTGGTAATAACAATTTATATTACGATAAGAATTTTTGCAGCGAAGAAGATAGAGAAATTGGCATGTGCAGGGCCTTAGAACAATTATTGTTGTCCTAAAATGAGTACTTTAATACAAGTGAATGTTAACATGAAATGTTTGTATGCCCTAGTTCTACATAAAGATAAGTATTGCTGGTGGATAATTTTCTTCCACAAAATCCCAAAGACGCTTTAGTGCCTAAGTTAGTCTGGTTAGGTTATTGGTTGGTTGCGGTTATCGTTGGTCCAGTCCGCTACCTTCTCTCATCCTCGGTCAGAATGTCGATATTCCTTGACGAGAGCTCATCATAATCCTTACAACAAAAAATCTTCAGTTGATTTTATAAACACACTTTAAGGCACTCTTAAACGAGTTCTAAAGATTTTGATAATTTTACAATTATTTGGTGATATGTCCCAAAGCAAGCCCCCTTTTCGTCAAAATATCCCAATGTCTCAATGTGTCTAATCCCGCAGATACTCGGTTGGTCGTTTCATTTGTTTACTGTTAGTAAGCTAATTTAAAAACATTAAAAAAACATGAAAATTGAGGGTGAAATGTTTGACTGCCGCAGAATGATACAATTTTAAATGCAGTTCAAATTAAAAGGAGCAATCGCTTAAACAAGTATCAATATTACATCAAAATGTTCATATTGATGTATATTCCAATATTAGTGATCAAGTAATAAACCGAAAAGATGCAAATCAAATTTTTATCTTTTATTTTTTATGCTACTTCTGACTGCTCTGCTACCCAATAATATGCATTCCACGGCGTAGAGTTCCTTAGTTCACTTCACTACACATTTTACAGTTCTTAAAAGCATTCACTATTTAACGCCCGCTGACATTGGCCAACCCGGAGAGGGCCGCTGCCCTCGGTAAAGTATTGTTCCTTAGGTTTTTGCATTCTTTATTGCACCGTCCGACACCAGCATACTTTGTTGGCTGGCCATTTCGCAAGCATGATGGCGATCCTTGAAGGTGTTGATGGAGGCGCCTGGTAGCTGATGGTGGTCGGTGTTAAATTGGCTCGCCCGTTGGCAGCAATGCGAGAGCACCAAAGTGCTCGATCGGAACAAACTTCCGCTGGAAGCTTCCCAAAAGACAAAGGGAGACGAAAAACCACGGAATACACACACACACACACACATACACACACAGTATCATCAAGAACTCACTTCCGAACGTTGGCTGGTGGTGGTGGCGGAGATGCGAAAAAGCATAATGCTGCTTGTTTCGTGCTATATTTTTTTTTTGCAACTCCACCATACCAGCGATGGAATTGCACGATGCACACTGCATTATGGTGAAGGTACAGGGCAAGGGCAACCGTACAATGAAACACTTTTTAATAATTTTTGCTTAACCCGGTACGCGCGAAAGCTCTTTAGAGTATTGCTGCGGCAAGATGCAAGCCTGCAGTCGGCTGTACTGCAATGGCAATGGTTTCTTCAGAGTATGTGTCGGGAGGGTTTTTTTTGGTAAAGGCAACACTTTTATTTGCAGCTGTCCCTAAACGACGTGAAATAGCTCCAGCTGCAGTGCTTCATCAGCCGTTCACTTTGTGCGAGCCCGGCTACTATTTTAATGGGTTTTGGGCGACATTGGTTCGTCGCTGGTTGCGTGGTGATGTTTCGTGCCTGCCCAACAGGACAGTGCGGTCTAGTTTCCATTCGCACACGTCCACACGGAAAGGTAGGTTGTGTCAGTTGGGAAGATGGTCAGCAGAAGACTCGTTTTCCGGTGTCTCATAAAAGTCTTAATTAAAAAATTACATCCATTCTACATTGCACTATAAATTACCTCATTTTAATGTACGTGGTGATGGTTCAGTGGTTGTGGCTTCATTTTTAGGTGGTGTATTTTTTTGTGATCACTTGTGAGACGTGTTGTATCTGAACGAAAATTGTGAATACTGGCTAGGAAAACCGGCTCTTTTGAGGCTTGTAGTTCGGTAGGCATCCCACGGAGTGACTTATCGGATGTGGTAAGTATTTTAAGGTAATGGGAATACGGTACGAACGTCACGTATAACCGTGTCATTGAAAGAGAAAATAAGGCAAGCATCTATCCTTATGTTTTTATAAATTTAATGTTACTCTTTTGGACATCTTGATACCTTAAATCAGAACAGGCCTGGCCGTTCTCATAAAACAGCAAGCAAAGAACAATTGCTGAACTTTGAGGATGATTTCCTGAATATGGTGCCTTATTTAAGTCCAACTTTTTGACTGATTCGTTTGATGTATGTTACAAGGGAAGTGCGAAGCTGATCTTCATACGGCAAGACTCAAATCCCATCTCGGTCGTTCCCGCATAGTAAGGACTGGCTATTCATTCATGCGGTATCAAAATGTCTAGTGAGGCAGAAATGGCAGACATGACCTAAGAGGTCGTAAAGCCTGGAAAGAAGAATAAAATTGTTGGAAGGTATTGAAAAAGTATTAGTTTGCAAACATGGCCTTTGATTTATGTATGAAAATCAGCAAAATACTTTTAAGCCATTTGACAAGTTTTTCAATGACCACTTGCATAGCAATCCCCGCATTTTGTATGGGTTAGAATCATACCAAAATCATTTGCTCGGGATCTCTACAATTTTCCCGCATCATCCTCAATGGTTTGCCTTAACCTTTCAATTCAATAGGTTATGTTTATAAAGACATCAACACACGGACGATGTCTAGTTTCTTTCTTTTAACGCACAGCTCTGTAAAACAACATTATTTTCCATAATTTTATAATATGTAACAATGTTAATAAAACCCTAAACCCAATAACAACATTGTTCTTTTCCTGGTTAGTGCCCTGCAGCCCAACGAAATGATTATTTTCGTGTTGTCTGTTGAAGGAGCTATTCTTCGGCCATTTTTCGTAGTTTTAGAGCTCTTTTATTGTTTTAATAGTGCTATGTTCAATAGTGTTTGTAATTCTTGCAGAATAGTACATGCTTATTGTATTTAAAATAGATAAAACTCAAGTTGAGACACTCTACATTTGATTGACCCACTTCAATGTATCATACTAAATCAATCATGTAAAGTTTAATATTTTATCCATTTCATATAATATTGCTAAGACATGTGGTTGTCCAGTTTTCCGTTTCCGGTTTTGGATTTAAGCTTTTTGCAATGGTTTTGCAATGGGCAATGGAAAAACAAAGACGATTTACCATTTCCAGTAGGTTGTATTACTCTCGAAATAATTTTTGACTTAAGCAATATCATGAAGCCGAATAATGGCGAGATGTTGAAAATTGGCTCTGAAGTTAAGTCTTATATTGTAGTCAGGTTTAAATGTCCTCAACAAATGATTTATCTCAGCTTGTTACTACCTTCTATTTATATTTTGACCACTCGCTAAACACTTTGTAGTATATGGTGCACTTCTTACATAGAGTAAGAGCTGCTAATTGTCTGAACATCTTAGCCATGCAGCATCGTCTTTTAATGCTTATTAAAAAATAAATGCACAACTCTCAACGAGCGCATGAATTTTGCAGCGAAAAACTCATCAAAACTAAATTTTTTTACACTTTACACTCTTCCACGTTCACACACTTCCGTATGGTCGAAGATCGACGAGCTGATTTCAAAAACGGCTTCCTAATGATACGACACAAAACGTACACCTTTACCGCACAAATTGACAGATAAACTAATTTCGAACTGCATGCTATAAGTTAACTGGTGGCTTGCATGCTTTCCCGAATGCGATTCTTGCCCGACGACTCGACACACAGCAGATCGCAGCAGATAGTAGCGGCAAACTACAAATCTCATTACATGACACCATCACCCGATCACCAACCTCGGTTTGCTTGCTGGCACTTGCTACCAAAAACGGGTTGTGTTGGCAAAGTTGCGTTTTTGCAACACCACCCACCCCCCCCCCCCCTCCCAACCCGAAAGCAGCTCGTCTAAAGCTCGGTCTAAACTCGGGGCAGCATTTCTTCGAAGCACACGCTCCCACACTCTTTCAGTGCTTCCGGAAAGGAACAAATAGAATTAAGGAAAGCTTGGCATCGGATGGCATGTGTCTTCTTGCCATCGTTTCTTTGCTAATCATCCTTGACTTTCGGCCATGCCACCTCACCCTCTGTCTCCTTCACCTCCCTTCCCCCCCCCCCCCCCCCCCCCCGTCGCTCGTTTTGTCCTGCCAGGTTTCAAGTTGCGCTCCGGGAAGGATAGATGAAGAAAGATTTTAGTCACCAGCTATTATCGTTATCTAAACTACCGAAGCATGACCGGTTTAATTTCCTCTGCCACCAAACCCTCGGCTCGATGGAGCATACCGAGTATCGTTCTGGGAGCATACCGAGTGTGTCTCTGACCGTACGAGCGGGTCCAGTGGGTTGGGAGGGAAGGCAAGCGACAAGGGTAAGTGTAAAAGATAAGTTCCATTTAGCAGTAAGCTATCCCTGGCGCAGTGGGACGTACGGAATCGTACGGTACGGAGACACTCCACCGACCGACCGGAAAACTTGCGGCCCTTCGTAAGGTGGGTCGATGGTGGAGGCGCCTGGTTGTTGGATGTAGACGGATGGTTTCCGATCGATCAGCTTCACAGTGGCGGCATCGGCGGAAAAGAAAGTACAAATGCAATCAACAAATGACTTCTGCTTGCCGTAGTGAACGTTATCTTCCTTCCTTCCAGTCATTAGCCACCGGATTGTTGATGCCGGTGGACAGTTGCAGTAGTGTGGGGATGGTCCGGCAGTCCGGCCGGAGTCTCGTTCTCTCTGGCTCGAGTGTGTCACGTATGGTTGGTGCTGATCGAATCATCGCCTCTACGGTCCAGAGTTCGTCCGGCACCAGGCAGGAAGCTTCATTCATGTTCGACAGCTCTCATGAATTCATCAAACGGATACGCTGATCGAGAGCTTTCATCGGATGGTTGGATCGAATGAAAATAGCTGAGCGACAACAACATTGTAGTTTTTGGGCTGTGTTTGCGAGTGCGAGTATCCTCGAAGTCCACATACGGTGAGCGTTTTAATGATGTAACAGCGTGTGATATGGCACTGTCTTTTCGGCAGTGCTAAACTTTCTTCTCGCCCTTCCCCGGTCCACACGGGAGACTTCATTCCATCGTTAAGGCAAAGCAGCGTGTCAGCGCTGCTGATGTGATTTATGTTGTCCATAAGCTGTCAGGCATGAGAAATGATTAGAAGTGCTTCGAGTCAGGCGACCGACGTGGTAATTTTCTCGATAGCTCATCCCTCATGCCATTCGAGTCCATCCGTATATGTGTGTGGGTGTGCATGGAAAGCTCCTTCTTGGAAGAATAGGTTCCACCGATTCCCCCTACCGTACCGTCCCTCCCTCACAGTTCCATCAAAATAACTGGTTGCACTAAATTAATTCGTGCAGCACAAAACCCGGCTACCTATAAATATACGCTCCCTCACGCTCTCACACGCACGTTACAGCGGGTTTGCGGTGCGATGCGAGGATTGCAAATGATGGTCGATGTCTGATTTAACAAATTAACAGTCACCAGCAAATGAGGGAAAAGCATTCGACAGCGGTGCGAAAGATAACGCACCCCGTTTTCTGCTGCCCGGGTTGTTTAATTATAAATCAATACTAAGTGGAAATTAATGGCTTTATTTATCAACGTCAATCCGATCCCTATCGTGGCCCACCCGAATGGCCACCGATGGAAGTTTTGATGAATGCTTGCGATGGTAGATTAGAATCAGGATTTCATTATTAGAACATCGGTGTGACGTGATTGGTGTTTGCAGGGGTTTTTTACTTGCCGGGGACGTTCGCGTGTGTGTGTGTTGCTGCTTGTTGTGAAACGATCAAGTATGAGCAGGTGTCATAAGCTATACATCGCTACGGTTAAGGGGTTATGTTAGGTTTTCTGCTGCTTCCTAAGTTTATACCGTCTCTCAGGTTCAATTGAGAAACTAGGTTGAGATAGTAGGTTTTTAAATCGAAGGAGAGAATTTAAATTTTATTTTAGTTAATAAATTTTTATTTTTAGTTTTAGTATTACGGCTTGACGCCGTATTGTCAATTTAGTTAAAAAATAAGTAAAAAAATATTTTTGATGGTGGTGTGGTGTTGTGATTTGTGGTGACAATACGGCATCGGACCGTATTGACCGACTCAATAAATAATAATAATAATAATAAATATATTTTTTAATTTATGAAGAAAGCCTCTAACAAAATTAATTTAATTTAGAACCAACTCTCAGACTAATCAAAGCAGTTCAATTCTTTATTGTGTTTGGGTGTGTTTGTTATTTTTTAGCCCATAAATGTCTAAATGTACACAAACACGATGCGGAGAAGACTTTTAGCAAAATCATTGTGAAAGGCTCTTGGCAAACAAACGACATTGGGAGTGGAGTTCACCGACACCGAACGATGAACGGAAGCCACGTACGCAGATCTAACACGCCTCGTAAGGACGACTCAGCGTGGCAACCCAGCAGACCTCCCGGGTGCCGGGGTGCCGGCTGCTGGTGCTAGAATTTGTTCAAACAATTAGATTTGTTCATCGTTGGACTTCAGAGGAATAGGTTGAACATAACATAGATGCATAGTTTTCTTTCCGTTGTTGAGTTCGTGGTAGGATAGTAATGGAAAAAGGATCTTTTCCATTGAACCCAACTTTCAAAGGTTTCGAGTGTTTAGGCTTGATCTTCGTAAAACCGTTCATGGCTACATCATGGCAGAGACATCGCTCAAAAATCCCTCGATTCAGTTTCTGTTATTCATCCATTTCAGCTTATAAAGTATACACAGTAAAGAGATATAGTTCTTGAAACACATGATTTATGGATTCTTTTCCTTTTGTCATCGATTTCTCTTTCCTTTGCACTACAACCTCGAAAGGTCTCGGCCTGCCATTTTTGGCTTTCTATGACTTGATTTTACCCGCCCTACGTATGGCGGGAGGCGGTCTGGGTAGGATGTGAACCCCGGTCCTACCGTGTGAAGATCCGCGCCGATGTTGACTCGACCACAGAACCGCCCTTGATTCATAGATTAGTTCTAGGTAAAAGATCATAAGTAACTTTAATACATGTAGGACACTAGTAGAGCAAAATACAGTGATCAGCAAAACAAAGTGCCCAATCCATTCTAAAACAAAACTTGGTTAAAGGAAATCTAACACACTGCATTTTTTATAATTTTTATGTGTGACAATGCGTTAAGTCAAACGCGGTTTTGGTCACTTAATCTACCGGTCTCTGAAATTAAAAATCTTCAGGGACTGATAGCTCACAGGGATTTTCGGTGGCCTAAACATTGGTAAGAAACACTTAAGAAATGTATTATTTATTCTCTCGAAGGTGTTTCATTTATTCGAAAAATAAGGTATCATGGAGTAATGTGTAGAGTTGTAGTTAGGCGTTTTTATGGATTATTTGAATGCACGAAATTGTTTTATGTAGTTTCATGTAGGGGCCGAGACGGTAACGGCGCCTTCACATGGCAGGACCGGGGTTCAAATCTCATCCAGACCGCCTCCCGCGTACGTAGGGCTGACTACTTTACTACGGGTAAAATCAAGTCACAGGAAGCTAGAAATGGCAGGCCGAGACTCCTTGAGGATGTAGTGCCAGGGAAGAAGAAGAAGATTTTATTGATCGATCATACATTTTATTTAGTTGTTTACTCTTTATTTGTTTACTTTAAAGAATTATATCTATTTTTCAATAAACAGTAAAAAAACTAGGTGTAACCCGACAAACCCTTTGTTCTTTCCACAATCCACATTCACACATAAATCTACAATATGACACTGTCAATGGGGGCAACTAAGCACATGCAACAAAAGCAAAACGAAACAATACAGAAACAGAAATAACGCTGCATTCACTGCACAACAAAACTACACACAAACACGCAATCGTGACGGGAAATTTACTCTCCTCCAGCGCTTATCACTAAAGCTCACATTAGATACTAAGTACAGAAACACACACACACACACACACACCCACTCTCTTGGTCGTTGAGGCCAGCTGTAGCGGGACGACCGTGCGCTGGAAAACTGCAAACCAGCGTCGTGCGCCGTACCAGTGCGATTTTTCACATATGGGAAATATTTAATCAGACGGCAACCGGCGTCTTTCTACGGATGATAAATGCGACGAGCAGCCGAGAACAGGCAGCAGGCACCTTAGCACCTGCTTCCTGCTGTGTTGCCGTGCATCGCGAGATGTGTCGCACTTTCTTTTGTTAAGCGAACGAACAAACAATCAACCAAGAACTAGCAGCCGTGGCATCCATAGCAGTTGCATGTGTGAGTGTGTGTGTGCTTCGTTCAGTGGTGCCAACCTGCAAGAACCAAAGTTCTGTGGCAGTAGCTCCGTTCAGCTCAACGCTCCGCTAGCACTGAGCACATAGGGTCGAAAGGCGTCCATAATTCATGCAATGTGAAAAACTGCTGCCAGTGACAATAGCGTCAAGTAGGTTGGCGTCAGTTTCATTGTGCTTGCGTCTTGTGTGCCACGATGAAAGTGGAGCGACGTGCAGCCGACAACGCTCTCTTGGTAGGATGGTTGACAACCACCGTTGGTCCACTGGTGCTGCCGCCTGATCAAGAAGGAATTGTGTGACATCATCACCAGACCGATCGTATGTGGACTATGGTTTGTGTGGTACAGGTTGGTAAAATGTTAAAGACAGTAGTGTAATAAAGCAGACAAGTAATTTCTTTTTTTAAAGGACATAATTAAATTATCAGATTGCTGCTCGCTGATATCACTAATATGTGTAGTTAAAAAGGATTGAACTGATTTGCAAATGCAATTCAATATTACAGTAGTTTTATTTGTTCTGATTTTCCTATGGCCAAAGCAGTCGAGTTAATGTGAAGCGCGCTATAAGCGTTATCCGGTAGCTGCTTCAAGTTTTACTACATCTGTTTTCTTCAGAACCATTGCCAACAAGTCGAACTGATTAGTTACTCCTGTCATCCAACAGTCTTGCAAGACGCTTAAAGTGATTTAAATTTTTTTGAGAAAAACAAAGCTTTATTATCTGGTAGTTTTTTTTATTGTGCTGCGATTTTGATACAAAAATCGGAACATCTGGCAAAAAACAGTGAAGAATAAACTAGACAAGATGCACATTGTTGAATAATACTCAACGTATTAGGTTGAGGGCTGTTACAGATCTAACGATGAACCTAAGAGTAGGTGGAAGTCTATAGACTATTCAGCTACCTCGTACACAATGCTCCGTATTACTTAATTACTTACTTGTCTGAAGCTCCAGCCGCTCATTGTTCTTGGCCTGCTGCAACAGTCCTTTAGTGCCGCTCACGGTCTAGTGCCGTCATCTGCCAATCGAATATCCCGATCATTTTCCTTCATTGCTTTTTCTCCATTCGGGTCTATCACGCTGCCTCTGTCCCAGTGGACGGCCTTAAAAGGACTTAAATGGCTGGGTCGTCCGGTGCCATTCTCATGACATAACCAGCTCACCAGAGCCTGGCGATCCTCACTCGCTGCACGCTGATGCTGATGCGATCATCATTAAGTTCGTATCTTTCTACCCATCTTCTTTTTCTTCCTTGGCACTACAACTTGTAAGGCTCTCAACTTGTCTATTTTGGCATTCTATGACTTGATATTACCCGTAGCAAGGATTGACATCCTGCCAACGGGGAACCGGTCTGGATGAGATTTCTTTCACATATAAGCTGTCAAAAATCCTTCTGCGCATCTTGCTCTCGCATTCTAGGACTCAAATTTAGGACTTCGTGTAAGGGATCTTATAAATGAGGCCGTGTATTCTGCTTCTTCTTAGATTAACGAACTCTTATTCATGTCTGCCATTTATGGCTAACTAGACATACTAATACCATTTATTTCATAAGTCAATCTTCCCTACCGAGGATCGATTCAATTGAGGAGCTCTCAATAATTACTGCTCTCTTCGGATTACTAGGGACTTGATCAGTCACTGCATGGAAGACTCAGTCAAAATAAGCTCCTGACCACGCTTATGAAGTTTTTTTTTTTTGGTGGGTGCTTCTTGAACTTAGAGACTACCAAATCACTTCAGGAAGACCAAAATATTTTATTGAACAAATCGGCATTGGGGGACCTTATAAAACAAATATGCCTCCTACATAGAACAACAAGTAATTCTAAAGAATAAGACAGTGCTGATTGAACACATTCATTTTTAAGACAGCGATGACCCATGTAATCGGTGAAGGAGTTGGCACAAGACCACTTGGGGCCTGGTGGAAATATGTCAGTAGAGTCCTTCTTGGACGCAGGACTCAAGTAAAGATTTCGTTTATTGACGTTTTAGTTAAAGTTTTGCTATCATAAACGTTAAAAGTTAGCATGTATAAGCATTAATTTAACACACATACTTTAATGTCTTTTTTAATCAGGTATAACAAACGTGCATCAACAGGTTATAAAAAATTATAACTATTCCTGAACTCCTGAAGATATTACGGTTTCAAAGAGTGTCTTTCATTAGAAATTATTTTTAATTTAATTTTTTCGCGTTAAAGAAATAAATTAAACTAAACCAGAAAAAAGACGTTTAAAATAATTAAACCTCTTTTATACAACAGCTTTCCATAGATGAAAATGAATAAAAATACCACCGGAACAAAATAAAACAATAGCGAGATTTTCAATCATCATAACGATCACAGCTTGCCATTCACCAGTTATTGAATGGGTATGCAATTTACCACGGGATATCAATCACCACTCTTTATGATGTTGGCGATAAAAAACGGCTATTTGCATGGTTATGTAGGAAAAAGGAAGAAAAAAACAACCGGGCGTACACACATCAGGAAGCTAACTTAGCTCATGATGGCTTCATGCCATTCGTCACAGCACCATTCCATTAGCTGTCCGTTAATGCTGTGCAAATATGGAACAATAATTCTGTCATTTCTCGTTCAAACAAACCGCTTTTTCCTACGTTCTTCGTATTCTTCGTGCGCGAGACCAGATCTTTCTAAAGCTGTTTGTTCGATATGTTGCGAGTGACAGTGTCGGACGAAAAGACGAATTCCAAATCCTTACATTCACCGTCCCGAGGGCTGATCTTCCTTTTGCAAACCTGGTTAGGAATGGTATCCGACCATTTCTGCCATTTCATCATTACGACTCATAATACAACGCATTTAAAGAGAGCTGGAAAGAGAGAGAGAGAGAGAGAGAGAGAGGAAGATAGGTAGAAAGAGAGGACAATTAAAACAAGCATCATTTTCTGTGACGATATGTGGACGAAGGAGCAACCGCCACTCTATAGCGTGTTGCATAATTTATGCACGTCCTGTGCGCTCTTCTATTCTGTCCACAAGTGCTCTCACACACACACACACACTCATGTGTGTATGTGTAAGGACGATCTTAAAAAATTAAACAAAAAAAAAGCCCCAGCAACGGAAAAGTTCACATTTGCTTTGGGGGAAAATAATATTTTTCTTTGTTATTAAAATTAAGTAGAAAATGATGAGTTGACATATGATGGACATTAATGGAGTTTCGCATCATCCGGTGACGGTGCACGTCCGGAAGAGCATTCTTTTGCCTGTGTTTGCGCACAAGGGGGAAGTGTATTTCCTTTTCTTTTAGTGGCTGTCACCGATTCACCAGTGCACACCAGTGCTGGTACACCGGATGCAGCGAACCGGGCGTCTCGTAACTCGCAACCATTTCGGATGACGTATCGTTGGCGGATACCGTCCTAGACGTCGTCGTCATCCGGCACCTGTATGTGGTTGTGCAGAACTGATACACTGAGCCACTAGCCACTGAAAGCTTCGCTAAACTTCCAGCCGATGCAACACGGAGAGTCGTCGTCGTGGTACCGTGGAGCTGCATAGGAGCTGTACGGACGGATGCAATGCTTTTAAGCTGCCTTTCATGCTTCCGTTTTGTTAGTGATGTCTTTTTTTCTCTCGCATTCCCATTCTTCTTCCTATTTTGCTTTCCATTGCACTGCTAAATGACTTCCACCCATCCCTCAGGTATGCCGGGCCGAAACCAACGAGACGGTGCTATCTCTGTCCGGACCCGTCCTGACCGACCAACGGACGCCGACGACTGAATCGCAGGATTGTAAATGGGCAATGGGAAGTGGCCATTGCCTGGTCGGATTAAGTGTAAACATAAGCTAGGCGTTTGTGTCATTCGCTAGGGTGTCGTTTTGCTTGCCAGTTGGCAGCTGGTGCTCAGGGCTCTTCGGCTCCCGTCCATCCCTTGGAGTCGGTTCATCCCTAACGCAGAGCGTTGATTTAGTGGGATGCTAGGGGTTTAGTTTTTTTTTGCCACGCATTACGGCTCTCCCCCTTCGGCACAGTATCTCTTCGTCCCGGGGAACGAACGGTTCCGCTTCCGTTCGGTTGGCGTCGCGAACGTTATCTAGGCGCGTTTTCCATTAGAACGATTATAAGCGGTGTAGAAATACGAATACCGATGCCGGGCAGTGAGTTAGACACTGTTTGCTCTTCGTTTCATGAAACGTCAAATCCCCCTATTAGCGGGCACAGGCGAAACAAGGCTTAATCGGCTGATGATGATCGGCCGTACAGCCCTTTTTGGGGTAAGTAAATGTCCTTCATTGATGTCCTGTGAATATTGTACAGAACTGTATGCAGTTTTGGATAAGCAAGTTATTTTCGGATAGTCAAGTAGTATTTTTAAAGCTAATTGTAATGATTTTAAAGAGAAGATAATATAGATATTACTTTATAGCATAGTGGTTTCCGTCGATCGATCCTGGTATTATTGTGCCATAATAGAATAGATTTATAGCTTGACATAAGTATATTTAGAGAAGGCACAAAATAGGTATTATTTTTAAAGTATTTGATGAACAATTAATCCTCATTTAGACATGTCCTTGTGAAAACATTTATGGCACATTTTATTGTACATTGAGCCTAGATAATCTCGACGATACTATTATAGCATAACAACCTTCAAAGACCTGCACCGTTATCGCCTCGGCAATCGGACCGCCCCACATGCTGTAGTATTTAGAAAAAAAAAACTTTTTTATTTTATTAGTTGATCGTCACAAAAATAATAAGCTAATGCTAGGTATTTTCTAGTATATATTAATCAATGCGAAACACATTTAATATCTCCTTTGTTTCCTAGAGAAATTTGTTACCATAATCAAACCGCATGGTTTCAATACTTTCCCCCCAAATCACTCGCAAGCAGCGTCACAAACGCACGCACACACACACACACACATGCTTATCCTTCTGTTCCCATATCCGCCCGGCCAGCTCCATATGTGGTGACTCGGCACGGCGCAATAGATCATGCATGGCAGTCCCGGCTTGAAAAAGGACCATCAGGATCACGACCAATTCCGAGTGGAACCGGCAATCCTGATACACGGCACCGGTTCCCCGACTCTGTGCGGGGGGGAGTTTTTGTTTGCTGGGCTTTGTGCGAGGAAAAACCCCCTGACCCGTCCAGGGGGACACCCGTCTGCTGTTTGTACACCGTCGTCTTATCACCGCCTCATTAGTGGGGAAACACGTCTGTTTGCCCGGAGGCAGTACTACCGATCCGGATCTGAGTCCCTGTGTGAGTGTTTTTTTTTTTACTTTTGCACCCCTTTTTACCAAGGCTCGCATGCATTCACTATTGTGACACACAGTGCTGTATGGTGTCTGTGGACGACTTTGGCGTTATCTCGTCATCATCTCATCAAGCGATCGCCGGCTTTGGTGTTTTGTTGTCGGGTGAAATTGCGAAATCAGTGCCCATGCGGCGGATATCGTTCTCCTTCCGTGTGCTGGTGGGAGTATGCAACATATCTCTGATGTGGAAAGTTTATTAAAAGCGTGCACACGGAGCTTACCAATCGCCCTCGGATTCAGTCGCGCGGTGAACCAAAGTACGGACAGCTTCCCGGTTTTGCTTAACGCCAGGTGCAACGATCGCAAAGGACGCGATAAGCGAGAGAGATTATTTTTAACGAACGTAGGGACATGGTGTGCGTGTGTGTGCCAAAGGGATATGTGTGTGGGTGTGTGTGGGAAGTTATCACTCAATCTAGGCCACGCATGATGAATGGTCAATCGTATTAGGAGGTTTTTAAATAAATAATCCCGCTGTGAGCGCATGATTACGGATGGTGTGATAAGCTTAACGAGCGAATGGGTGCCAAGTGTTCCCAACCAGGTGGGAAGGGTTTTGTAAATGTTTTATTAAGTATTTATGATGGCATGATTGCAAATAGTGGGGATTTTCTTTTTTTGTTGTTGCAGGTAAATGATGATTTAGAATAAATACTTTTATTTGAATTTGCATTCTTTTTGTTGCACTGATGATTTATTAAATACACTCCTAGTTTAATTACTAATTATGAGGCCTTTATTTGCGAATTTCTACCTGGCATTTATCTGATAGGCTTTATCAAACAAATCACACTAAGCATTATAGTCATCATTCTTTTTCGTTAAAAAATCCAGCTTCATATGACATCACAATATTTGTGCTTTTCCTTACTTGATTGTACCTGTAGCTTGATGGTAAGTTTTGTTAACGAAGTGCCGCTACTGTCTTTGCCACCAAACTGTCCAACATCAGTGCAAACACTTTACTGGTTCCGTTTGTCTCGCGTTAAATTCACAGTCACTTAAGAACTTTGCAAACGATTTTACACATACTGCAAAGCCAAATTTGAACATCCCAATGTATTCCATTGACGAGCTTATAATCCATTTCAATTTTTTAATCATCTCTTCTTGGCCTAAAGTCATGCCTGCCGTTTCTGGCTTACTAGACTCAATAATATCACGTACTTGGACAGTCAATCCTCACTATGGGAGAATGGTATTTGAACCCCGGTCCTGCCGTGTGCAGAACGGCACCGTTGTCACCTCCACCATCTCTACCATCTCGGATCTCGGATCGGATATCTTGATGAAAACACAGCAGCTCTTTGGCTCCTGTGATTTAATCAACCAATTTTGATTTTTATTGGTAATTTATTAAAGTTAATGAAAAGAGGCTTTGGGTCTCTGAGACCTCATAAGCCTCGTGATTGATTTGTTGTAATTCTCAAAAATCCGGGCAATGGTGAGGCGATAGTGGCGCCGCTCTTCGTACGGCAGGACACGGGGTTCAACTCCCATCGCTGTAAGGACTAACTATCCTACTAAGTGGTATCATTAAGTCTTGAAAACCAAAAATGGCAGGTAAAACCCAAGAGGTCGTGAGGCCAAATAAGAGGAAAATTCGCAAAATAATTCCGCAGTCAATTACACACCCATTTGAAAAGATAAGACTTTAAGCTGAAAGAGATATGTCTGGAATATGTAGCGGACAATGTAGTGCTTCCTAGTTTAGCAAACATGAGAGTATGTACTAAGTATGGTTGGTTATGTCGCAATTCTTGGTTTCAAATACATCAACTGTCACTGTTGCGTCCAGCAACAAGTGCTCCCCGGTTAGTACGCGTTTCGGATTTTCTACAGATTTTAATAATTCGAATGCATGTTAATCACCCTTCACCGCTGCTAGTGAGTGTTCATTTTTTGAGACTGTCTTTCCTGGAGCGTATTCGCCTCGTTTCGCTCGTGCTGTGTCCGCAGCTGTGGACCGTTGCGTACGCGACAGTCATCGTTTCATCTCTTCAGTATTTTGGGTGTTATTGTAGCTACTCATAATAAACTACATCCTAATGGTCCTACGAAATGTTCAACATGATCTTCTGACCAACTGAACCGAATTGAGCATGGCTATCGATGACGAGGCATGGCCAGGATAGCCACATGTAAGCTAATGTTTTGGGTTATTGTAATGCAGTCATTTTTTGTTTAGTTCCCCGTTTTGGATTGTTCCTGTTGCCTTAAAACAATGGGATTCTATTTTCTGAGTAATAATTAGTTTTACAGATGTTTGTGTTTATTCTTGTCTTTTGTGCAGGCTCTTCATCAAGTATTGCATCTTATTGATCGATCTCAGATTTTGATGATTGTCCTTAAAAATAAGATAAAAATTTGTCTACCTTTACAAATCAAATAAGACTAACTTTTTGACTTTTGAAGTTTACATTAAAATCTTGTGGTCCATATGTGACTCTTCAAATTACAGCCAACTGTCAAATAGTGGAAAGGAAAGTTAAAAGGTTGCAATCAAATTTAAATAAACTTATCATAAGCTTATGGTTCAATCGGATACCAAATCTTCACACAAATATTTGCACCTTAATTAATTGTTTATATAAATTCATACTAAAAACCCAAAATTACAATTCATGATTGAAGAGCACGACAAACATAAACTCCCACCCATCTTTGCACCACGTTTTTGGATGCATTTTTATTTCGAATGCTTCCAATCACGCCCCTATAATTCTAACGCTCAAAGCGCGTAATCGAAATGCAACCAGCTACAAACCCCCCAAAAAAAAAGTACGAAACGTTTATCTACCCTCGAACATTGACTAGGCTTGAACCGGTGCATCCGGACGCCGAAATGAAACGATCGAACGACGGGAAAACGAGATACGATGAAAGTGAAACGAATCGAAGGCGAAGAAGCAGAGATAGTGTTGGAGCGCTTACGCTCCAGTGTGCGTTTGTATGGGTCTTCGCAAAGCGAGTGCATAAATAAATGTTAGAGTTTAGTGCACACTGCACGTCCACGAATGAGTTATGGGCTTGATTTACTGCAATAAATCTGAAATTTATTTGATGGACCCATTTGTTTGTACGGACGAAACGGCTTTTTCCCACACACACACACCTATAAAAAAGTAAATCGACGAGTGGGTGTGTTTGTGTGCTATCTCGTGTTCAATATTTTTACATTTCAAGCATTTTTTTTGCGGGTGGTGTCCATGCATTTGATGTAGTGTTGTTGACGGTGCTGGACCACCGGAAGCATCGGTCGGGTCGGATCGAGGCATCAAGTGACATTATAGGCATGTGCGAGAATGAACCAAACAAAAAAATGCAAGTACTTCTCGCATCCTCGATTGAGTCATATCAAGCTCATTCGTATTCTCTCTCACACACACGCACACATAAACACATTCTTCTTTGTTATCGATGTGCTAGAGGACGATGAACACCGTGGGAGGGAGGCTTTCGTTTGCATAGCGACGATAGTGGAACGCTTTTCCGTGATTAAAGTGAAATATAAAAAGGAAGGAAAGCAAAAAAAAACAACCAAGTGCAGCAGAAACTATTCAAAATAATCTATGTGCCATTTTGAATCGGGCAATTATTTATTTTTTTTCCGCGTCCTGACGCTTAACTCTAGCGCTGGCTTTATCCGGTGCACCGTTGGCGAACAGCTAGAGCCACGCCGTAATTAATGTGCATCAATCAATAGGGGCGGTTGTGCCCCTTGTTAGATTGCATTCTGTGCATCTCGCTTTTCCCTCTTCCAAGGGTAATGGTGAGTGACATAAAAATGCGTCTCAAAAAAGAGAAAGCTCGCTCTCGATGGATGACATTATTCATGTGCGTGGAAGCTTCGCCGGGCGGCAACACGCAACAAAAAGGACGATTAAAATTGACACACAACATTCTGTGTGCCGTGTAATTGTGACGCCTTCTTGCTGCGCTGGCTCGCTGTGGAATGCAATCTAAATGTTTTGGTTGGTATTCAATAAAATCTGCTCGGCTTGCTTAGGAATCAACTCGCGACGCCAAAAAACCAGTCGCTGGCTGCAGGTATTCAGGGAGTAAACTCATCGCCACAAAGATATTTCATACAAATTCCATCCGATTATTGCGTCACGCGTTCTTACCGTGATTTCACTGCCACACGAGTTGGAAAAACAACGACTCGCTGTTCGATGTGGGATGAGGAAGCTGAGGGAAAAATAAGACTGATTTATGAACACAACAATCCGCCAGGCGTGTAAGGTGGCACGGGTTTTACATGCCTCCCGATACGATAGTTAAAACCTCCGCCAACGCCCTACCAAGGTACGTCACGGTGTGCTAGAGACAAACAGCAACAGCTTTCGTATGCCCACCTGCCTGCGTGCCTGCCTGGCAGAAGATAATTCCGCGTGAAAAGTGTTGCGAAAAATGTGAACCTTCCGCTAGAAAACCACCACGTAACCTAAAACGTGCGATAGAATAAGAAGCTTCACAACCGCTTTCGGTGGTGATGTGAAGATTTGTGTGTGTGTGTGTGTGTGTGTGTGTGAGTGTGTGTGTGTGCGTTTTTGTTGTTGAGGTTTGAAAGGCAGCAAGAGATGATAGTGATAGTACCGGGACCTTCCGGAAGTCAACTTCAAAAGTGCAAACAGGCACAAGCCCCGTTCGCGGGCCCGTATTAAAATGGCTTTCAAATTTTCCCCGGGATTAGTTAGCATGAATTATGCAGTATTTATATCGTTCGCTTTTGTTTGCTGGTTGGTGTTTCGGGTTGTTGATTTGTCGGTGGTTTGCGAGCTTTTTTTCTACGGTTTTTGTTTCCACGAGGCCCGTATCGTGCATTTGTTTGCTCGCACCCCCATCCGGTTGTGGCGGATTTGGTAGGTCGAATAAAATTTGTTTACCTCTTCACATGAGATGAGCTATGAGTAGTTTGGGGAAAGAATTGCTTTCCTTGCAAACATGCGTGTCTGTAAGTTCTTGACGAAGAAGAAGTTTACTGGAAAAAAACGGAAGAGGAAAAAGAATATTATCAATATGTTTTTTCTCAATACTTTCAGAACTTCCTTGCCGTTTCGTAGATTTTACATTTTATTTTATTTATTTATTTTTATTCATAAAAGACGGTCTGCCCATATTGGTTAAATTTTCAATTTGAAATGTTTAAACAACCTATAGTGAGTGAACGTATAACGATACCGGCATGTTGCAATAACACTTGATTTCGTTTTCAAAATTTTATTTTTAAAGTTTACACAGCTCAATCTACGACGGTTATAATAGCTTGATAAAGTTGACGTTTTATTCTTTCTCTTTTTGGTCTAACGACCTCTGCGGTCATGCTTGCCTTTTTTTTGGGTTGCTAAACTTAACGAGATACCTCGTTGGTGGATAGTCAGTCCTTACTACGGGAGAACGATTTGGATGGGATTTGAGCCCCGGTCGGCGCTTTTATCGCCTTCACCACCGGGCTGCCTAAACTCATTTATTTTTGGCTTGATAGAAGCGATGAAGAAGGATATAATAAAGGCTTTGTAAAAGATAAAGGTTCGAGGAACATACAAAACAATCAAAATCCTATGAAATTTTTGTTTTATTCAGTAGGAAGGAATTAATCGCAGCACTTCCCTCTGCTAAACAAAGGCTGGAACCTTTGGTAGACATACCATGGTCTAGTTAGATTATTTCTAACATTCAACATCCCTCCAACTTCAGCTCCGTTAAAATTTATGCAAATGGAAGCAGTCCTTGAAATGAAAGGCTCTTCAAACTGTTAGTTGTTCATCATCAATGTTCCAAATCAAATCAGAATCGTGTTCTTAACGCAGACCTTACTAAAAGAGTTGCCAATGTTAAGTTGGATTGACCGAGGCTACGAGGCCGCTTCAACAGAATGTGCAGCACTTATCGTAAGTTGCACTGCACCTTGCAATCGTAAATGAATTGAAGATGCTGCCCGTGCCTAGCTCATTAATTGTCTACATGCATCCGGTAGCTAGATATTATTACCAATTTCTTTTTAAAATGCTTAATGGTTTGTTTAAACCTTTTACTATCCTCAGAACTTTATATACTTAAGATGAACTGAGAACTAAAGAACTTAAGGCGATCATTAGTATAAAACAAACGAATAATCAATTTCCAATAAAAACTTACAGCAACTGTGTGAAAAACGAGAGAAAAAAAGGGCCACCCCTGTCTTTGGTGACTTTTACTTTAATCGTTTTAATCGTGTCAAAATGTGACGTCTCCAGAGAAATTTGAGAGCACGTATCATTAGAATCAAATAAAAATTTAAAATTCCAGGAGCAGGATTTTTTTCTCTGGAAAAAGAGGTCAAACCATCAAGCAGGACGAAACAACCCACTAAACATGTAAGTTATCCAAGACCTCACTACAAGCTCAAAAAGTTCAAAAAGCTACGCAGTAATACTCTAATATATGATATTTTGTTGATAAATTGGTGCAATCCGGTGGCCGAAGCGATAACGGCGCCATTCTTCAGATTAAGATGAAAGAAGGAGAAGAAGAAGTTGATTAATGAACATTGAACACCTTCATGAGTTTCAAGAGATTAAGTTTAAATGAAGAGAAATTGCAAAGAGGAATACAAATGAAGAAAACACTGGTTTAAGTTGTCTGTTGACTAAATGTGCCTTACTGCAATTTAGTTTTATCCGCTTTTCCTCATCTTCAAATAACGAACTGACATGCCATGGCATTCAAGCGAATCATCCACCATCTCTACCAAATAGTTGAAATATTGCTCCGATTTTCTGACAAATGCTTGTCTAGCTTTCTTCGTACAGTCTCAGCGTAAAGCAAAATTGGGACACGAAATACACTACCGTCTCCAGTTCAAGGACAAACATCGTGGAACCAACTGTTTTGAAGAAAAGTTCTGTCAGCAGAATCGAAAATCGCTGGGGTTGGGGGGAAATTCGACAATTATTAAACTTGTTTCAACAAACTCCCCGGGAACCTTGGCTCGTGAAAGCTTTGCAGCATGGATCGCGATGAAACAGTTGGGTGGCGGTGAGATACAAGGGTGAAAACATATGCTGATTTGCTTGGCGTTATCGTAGCAGCATAGCTTATGTTGGCTAATGAATAGAACATGTGCAAAATGTTTGCGCTGTTGTATGCTGTACGTCGCTGTTTGTACGTTGTTCGATGAGCAGATGTTGTGCTGTGAGGATGATTGTAACCTTACTTTATTGTTTCAAGATAGGTGGGGAACAGCTGACAAGTAAATTCGTTGTTCTAGACCAGATGCGGTTGATGAGTAACAAAAAGCGGTGTTAGATTTTAAAAAGATAAATATTATATTTGATAAATAAAAAAGATATATTTGATATTATATTGAGATAAAATTTATATTTGAATAATGTTATCTAGTTACAGTGTTTCTCTTGACAAGCGTCTCCATGTTTATACCAATAAAATACGATTTAATCAATCTGAATCATATCGGTGAGATATCTCGAGCAGGGGCTTGATATAAACATGGAGAGAGTTGCTTATTGACTCAGGAAAAACGGTTGTTTTAATGGTCCAACAAGTTCTCGCCCCAAAAAAAAGGTTTTTTTAAAGAATTTGTCCAACTTCTATGTTTCCTTACCATATCGATCCAGTCTCTACCATTTGTTTAGTAAAAACTAAGCCCGGCCTGTCAATACCTTTTTATCTGCTTCGCCAGCTCCTCCGACAGTTCCCAGACGGATGGTACAATTGTTGTCACGTTAATTTTCCTCGCAAATAAAGAAAAACCATTCCTACTGCTTCAACATTTTGCCGACGTAATCAGCACGAACAGATCGAACTTTCGTTTTTTCCTCCTTCGACGTCTTACCAGACCACCTGACCGTACATCTTCCACCATTGCCGTGAGTGAAACGAAACGGAAACTGTTTAACAGTGAAGCTAAACCGGTGACGGAAATCCTAATGATTACATGCCCTCGCTTCCACAGTGAGTGAGCTTTAGCTTGAACTTCGAGCCCTGCGTCCAGTGAGGTCAAAAAGGGGCGCTTGAGGTGTGGCAGCTAGTGAGGAATTTGGTCTCAATTTTATGCTTAGTATGGTCATTTTTTACCACAACATTTGTGACTCGAGGAGCGACGAAAAAAAAGGCGAACTGCTTCAGACCACAAGCAACAAGATAAAAGTACCTTCGTTCGAGTTTTGGGCAGCGCAAAGAAAAACGGACTGATAGCTGAAAAACAATCCACCGCACTGCACACTCAACGGCCAACAAATAGAAAACACAGTGCGACAGATAGTGCGATCGTCGACAAGAACGAAGTCATTATCGTCTCCGAACGAATTGCCGGAATAAATTGAGGAAAACCCCATTTCCATTCGGTGGGCACCATTTAAGCAGGCTCGGTCGGCAATGGCCTCGGCCTCGGGGTCCCGGGCGGAGATTCCCGGGGAAAGCAAAAGTTAGTTAAGCCAATGAGGCCAAACTGACCGGAGGGCGTGGGCGGATGATGTCTGACAGCTTCCCCCGGGGGTGTGCTAGCGGACGGCGATGGGTGGCTCGATATGAGTGGCACGAATCCAATTTGGCGAAAGCGATAGGATGCTTTCGACAGTTACAACCCATCGGACAGCGACACAGGATGAAAGAAAAAAAGCTGGCGAGGAAAGAGACGTGAAGGCATCGGTGGAATGGTAGCTTCACTTGAAAAGCAAAGAAAAAAAAGTGAACTACACAGGAAAAGCAGGGGAAAATTCTTATCATTTGTGCCGGCGATTCGGAAGGCACTGCTGATTAAGCAGGAAAACTTAATTGAAATGGCAATTACTGTGATCCATTGTGCTGGTCCTTCCTCCGGTCTTGCGGCGAAGCGGAAGCATGTGAGGTAAGATTTTTCGCTGGAAGAGGATTGAATGTAGCATTTCCTGTATTTTTTGTGAGCCTTTTTCTTTGAGGAAACCGCTGAAAGCATTCCGTTGAAGGGAACTGTCTTTCAGGGCGGACAGAATTATGTGCGAATGATGCATCACTGTGGCATTATGAACGGTTACGGCGAAATCCATTTATGTTCGTCATTTTAAATTATACATTTCCTACAAATAGGATTAATGTTCTTGAAAATACAGTGTTCATGGGCAAAACTTACTGGCAAATTGAATGTGCGAATAAATTTGGAGCAGTCATTCTCCTAGACTCTTAGAAAAGCAGCAGACTCTTAGGAAAAAAACCTCATCTATCATCTCTCATTCCAGCAATAAATGTCAAATAAATATTTAATACTTTAATAAAATATCAAATAAAGTCTGCTACTGCTTCTTGGTTCTGACTCTAAAGCCTCAAGAACAGTGGCTTCCTGCAATTAGTTTCTTGGACCTAAATAATCGTCCACGTCTATTCAATAGTCTATCACGAGTTAAATCCAGCTTGAAGTGTCAAGTAAGATTGTGACTTCCTAGAAATCAATATAATTATCGCACAACATGGAATAAAGCTCATATGGCACACGTTGAATAGATGCTTTCAACACAAAAAGATTACCCAAATTTGTAGGAATTAGAGTAGGAATTTCCCAGAATCAGCTTTGCAATTAACTTGGCGGAATTTTTCAGAAATACTGGTACTCATCTAGGTGTAGCTTATTGATAATGAGCTGCGATCGTATCCATGGCTGAAAGAATGAGTAAAAAAGTTATCCCGATGAGATTTACTCACACAATACTTAAGGTACCTTCTGCATCGTCTTGCTTCTTTTCAGGGTAGAGTATGGCCAGGTTACCACTCCATTTCCAGGGCAACTCTCCTCCAACCACGGCTGCATCTGATCTCTGACGGGTCAGAATCCACTTGATCCAGACAACGAGTTTGCTCTGCTCCTCCTGGTGGGGCCAGCATTGACTCCAGCATTGGTATCGTCTAGCATTTATTTTCTTTCATCCTGAATCATGTCCGAAATAAGTCATCTTACTTAAATTTTAGTTTCTCTTCAAAATTGAAAATATTTATTAAAACTCGAAGCAACTATCTCCAGTGCTTTGGATTTGCTTTTAGGCTTAACGACTTTCATGATTCGCTTCATGATGGCTATACCTCACGATATCTAATTTCTTCGCTTTGGGCACATATCTTAAACCCGTTTTACTAGGCTTAGTGTCATCGGGTGTTAGCATTATATTTTAGTATATTAGCTAGTTTACAAGCTTTGTTCTGGGTACTTGTGGAAGCGATCTAGAAGATGTAATTTAAAAATTAAAAGTCACTCGTTTGTTTTACCTCCAAGCGACTCTCACGTCGTCATAACTTACATACAAATCTTCGATAACAGTAAAAGAACTGTTTTGACCGTAACAACTTCAAATCTCTTATTCCTGTCTCATTGCTTTGTTCTTATAAAAAATAAAACCAAAATTAAAACCAAAAACCAAACCAAAATCCAAGACTTCATACAAGATGCTACAACCACAATTGTCCTAGCCATCGCCATAAGTTCATCATCTACAACCAAGTATGCCCGGGATAAGGCATACACCAGGGGAGTAAATGACCTGTGTTAATTATACGGCGTCTTCTTCTTTTTCTTTGGCTTTGACGACCAGTGGTGGGTCAAAATATTCGGAGGCCCCGAGCGGAATGGCAATTTAGGCCCCTCTTATAAAGATATTAGAGGGGAACAACAGAATTTGCCTCACCGATGAGGCTCCCCTGACCGACGAGGCCTCGAGCGGCCGTTCCTAGGTTGATCCACTACTGTCGTCATGCCTGCCATTTCTAGCCTACTAGACTTGATGGGGCGGTCAGGTAGCCGAAGCAGCAGCGGCACCGGTCTTCACACGACAGGACCAGGGTTCAATTCATATCGGGACTGCTTCCCCGTACGCAAGACTGACTATTTATTTATTTATTTATATTTTGAGTTAGACGGCTTGACGCCACATTGACAACACCGCATGTGTTGACGATTACAAGTACATTTAAATTAACAAGGCATTTCCTCCCTGTTATTTTGCCTTTCCCGGGCATGCTCGGATGTGGGTATGTGGTGATTGCAGTGTAGTTGTCCACGTCCAATGTGGAGGTTGTGTTGATGGTTTGGTCTGGGTCTATTGTTTTCTATTGATTTGTTGGTGGTAGTTTAGTGTGTGAAGCGGAACTTGCTTCCGTGTAGCGGATCGTCCCCCCGATAACAATACAAAAAGAAAACAGTAATATGTACAGTACAAACATTTGCCTACGCACAGTGTTCTTCGAACTGCCCAGCAGTGATAGCCCAAGCTCGATCAAGCCAGCACCGAACTCAGAAGCTATCGGCGAGTTCCATCCCGTAACAGCAGGGTCTCTGCTAATCACGGGGTCGAACCCGCCGACCACCTCCATATCCAACGCCAGCAAGGCCGCACTCGCCCTATCACGGCTAGACAGAGATGAAGAACACTGTTACAGAAAATGCATGACTGACTATGTTACGGATAAAATCAAGTCATAGAAAGCCAGAAATGGCAGCCCGAGACCTCTCGAGGTTTTAGTGCCAAGGAAGAAGAAGAAGACACTTAGTTGGAAAGTCAGTCGTCACTTTGGGAAAATGGTCTGGGTACGGCGTCTTATAAATAATACATAAAGCAAATAAAATAGAGACGCATGATCCTGAGCATCGCTAAGACACTGGGTCGTTGGATGAAATTTCTTTAGTATTCATCAAGTTTTATAACGCATACGCATACTTCAACCATCAAAAGCTATATTTTACCTCTAAACATCGGAATAACATGTAAACCACCGTAATGCTCTGCTTGTTAGTTTTCCCATCGAAAGTAGCAAGTCCTTTTCCATCCTCCAATCCACACTGGTAAACACCAGCACCAAACAAAATTATTAATACCGATACAACACATCCACCCGTACACACACCCTTACGAACGATAAATATGCTTCACATGCAGAAGGTGTCGGTAAACGTATGGACACGTTTATAATAATTGTACGCTCGTTTTTCACTCACACTTAACCAGTAATTAACGGTAAATAACTGTTATTTCTGGTGCTTAATTGTTCCCGAGATACATTTCCTCTGACCCCAGCGGAACACGGAAACGGTCAGACAACGGCGGAAGTAACGCACTACAGTTGGGAGTCCGGCAAAATGCAGTTCCCGTCGTTTGAATGGGAAACGGGAGGCCTGCTGCCATCAGTCATCAGTTAATTTGTTTGCCCACGGGCCAATCGAGGACAAATGAGTTGTCAAGGTGTGCGTGCGGTACAAAATGAGTGCTACGTGCATTAATTTGTCCATCATTCGTTTTGCGCCACCCGGGCCGGAATTTCCCCCCTTTTTGTCCTTGCGCTCGTTCGTGTGAGTAATCCCGAAACGCGTTTGTGCTGCAAGCTCGTGAAGCTCATGGTGTGGAGGACACACGCACACACACACACAAAAAAAGTAAAAGAATTATGCTGATGCTCAAAAACGAGTTGATTTATGTTCCTACAATGGTTGTGAAGCTCAGTTAATAATTAAAAAAAAACGGGGAAACACACGGATTCACGCTCATTCACGGGTAAGCATTTCCTTACTGTTGCTGAACTCCAGCCAACCTGTCCGCCTCGACCGGACGTGACGGAGACAAGGCAATGAGCTGATTTAACACCCATTAACTGAATTAGCCAGCGATTTATCATTTAATGAACATTTTAAATCTTCACTCGCGCACGACCGTTCCGGGGCGCCCAATCGCGTTTAATGCTTCATGAAATATTCTCATATTCCCAAACAATATTTTGTCCTCGGTCCGCTTACGCTGGACCGAAAAGCTGGACACGGTCGGCCGGCCCATCCCAACGCTTCGCTCGGGCTTCGTCTGTCGCTGATCCCATTCATAATTCGGCTACTTCCGTCCGGTTGGAAAAGTGCATTATCTACCAACATGCTCAGCCCCCCCATCTCTCCCCCTCCCAAAAAAAAACCCAACCCAAACCTCGTAGCCACACCAGCAATCTGTACATTACTGCTCCGACGCTTGGCTTAACCTCCGTGTCAGGGTGGGTCCTCATCATTAAAGTAACGTTCGTGTGGTATTGCCTTTCGGTGGTGGTGGCTGCGGCTATCGGCTAGATCGGTTGCGATAGTCCGGCCGAACGTGAGGTCCCACTGGAAGCGTTTACTAAACGATAAGCACACCCGCGATCCACGATTGTGTAGGTCGGCTGTGTGCACATGTCAAGTGTATCCACCGGGTGCACTCCCGGTTTCCCCGTCGGTTTGCACCACCTCACCCACTTGCGATGAAAGCCAATTAGGGGTGCGTGGCATTAATGCAGCTATCTGCCTAGGTACACCGGTACACCCGGGTACCCGGGCTTCGCAACGGGATAAATTATGCAACGCTCACAACGCCCAACGTGGTGGTGGATTATTGAATTTTAGCGTAAACTATTTCATTTCTAACATTGTCTGCAATCTTGCCCGGTACGAGGCGCTGCGAATGGACGTCAAATTTTCCGGTTAACAACGTTACTAACGATTTTATGCACCAGCACCGGCCGGGGTAAACAATGCAGTTTAGGGCTTTGGAGCAAGCTTAGTGACAATGTTTGACGGGAAGATAGAGTTCAGCTAGATTAATAGGCACTTGCCTTACAATGTATGATTAGATTGTATCCATCGCACGGTATTAAATTAATTAATCGTGAGTGGTGTGTGTGTGTGTGTATATTTTTGGAAGAATATCTTATACTCGTTTTTGCAGTTATTGAGCTACTTCAGCAAAGGGCAGTTTTATAAAAATGGTCTACCTTATTTTGGACAGAGATTATCAAACAATAAAAATACATGAAAAGGTAAATGTCCACCGTGGTTTCCTTTCAAAATCGGCTATCGGAATCCAAAGCTTCATAGAGCTACTTCACAACAGATATCGGGACTACTATCATAGCTCATCAGGATATGGAATCTCGTCATCTTCTTTTTCTTTCTTGACCTAACGACCTCTTAAGGTCATGCCTGTCATTTTTGACTCACTAGGTTTATTGATACCGCATAGTTAGATAGTCAGTTCTCACTATGGGGAAACGGCCCAGATGAGATTTGAACCCCGATTCTGCCGTCCCGTGCGTGTCGCATCTACCTCCGAGATCTAGTCATATACGAGGCAAATTGAGGTCTCAAAGACTAAATCCTATATAAATATTTGATAGAATTATTTTGTTCTAAGCAAAAATGCTTGGCATAATCGTAACAGCAGAAGTATCTGCATTCCCCATCAAACTTAAAGTTATGTTTACCAACTGCCCAAAGTCATGATCGCTGTACAACGAGGCTGATGGTCTTTTATTCCTTCAAGCTATTTGATTGTTTTTTTATCCTTAATGCAATTTTACTTCTACTAGAAAAATAATGGGAACGAAAATTTTACTGAGAGGACAGCCAATCAAGGTCGAAACTAACAGTTAAACCCTTAACAATCTGTCATCCGGAATAAGGATAAGATTCGATGGAGTCTCACTCTCGGTTTGATGATAACAAAATCTGATTCTGTGCGTAACACTTTAAGACCTACAACTGGAGTAAAAGCAAGTTAAAGCAAGTTTACTTAAAAAATAACATAAACTTAAATATAAGTTCTTATCACCATGCTTGAGTGTTGTTGCAAAAGCTTTCGAATTCGTGACATTGGTAGTATGGTTGTCAAATTGGTTATTCGTTAGGAAGATTGGTTATCGCCAATACTTTATTTGAGTTATATGTGAATAACAAATATGTAGACAACAAAGAGAAACTCTGAGCTACGGGCCAAAAATACAGCATCAGTTTTTATTATATTACACCAAATAATAGGATGTTGTAACGGTCTGGAATAATAACGCATTTGGCTTGACAGTCTGTCAACCAAAAAAACCAGGAGCAAGTTTAACATCAAACGGCTGAACTGATCCTACAGGCTTTTTTTGTTGAGATGCACTCAATCATTCTTATAGATGTTGTTAATTGATGTAGCTTTCATGAAATCTCCAACAACAGATTGTTTCCATCCATGTGCTTCTCCCATGTCCTGCTATCACATCGCTTCTTTAGAACACTTCAAACTACAGAATTGCAATGATAATTGAATTTAAAAAAAAACTCTGGTAGTTAATCTAGCGTACAGACATAAATCGTAGCCTCTCCAATTTAGACAATGTGAAAACCATTCAGCTGTACTTTCATTATCGTTACGCGCACCACGTGGCAGAAGCAAATATTTTCATGCGTGATTAAGCTGAAGGTATATTTTTATGACCCTATGGCCTATGAACTATCGCCGTACCTTGCGGTTATCGTTTGATCTATTTCTGCCCCCCAACATGTGTGTGTGTGGAGCAGTTAAAGCTGCTTAAAATATTCCGCATACTGGTCCCGCGGGGGATGCGATGGGGTTTTGGTTATTTATCGCCTGATAGAATATAATGATCTTTCAATCTTGTACCGATAAAGGTGCGACCGATGGTCGGGTTTTTCGATCCAAAAAACCTATTACGTGCCGCTTAGATAAGCCATTTACAAAAGAGGGTTTCTAGAGGCTGCCGGTGTCTTGGAACGGGACGGGTGGCCGTCTAATCGTAATTTTGACCCTGGCCGCTTTGGTCATTTTTTCTCATATCGATAATTTATGCCCATCCCAGCTCCCATCGTTGGCCAGGCGCCAATCCCTTCGGGAGCGGTTTGGGCCAATTCACCAACGATCATTTTCTGATTGGATGAAATTGATATCCAGAATTTGGCTCTCCGCTTCACTCCTCCGAGTTCTTGCCCTCCGAAACCGGACCGCTGATGCTCGAAAGAATGATGCACGGGGTATACGATTCCGAAATAGCCGGTGGCTATCGAGTATCATCATTATCTTCACCATCAGGATCAGGTCGCATAAGGGCGGCGCAGCGCATATTTGCTTTAGCTCTAGAACATCAGCTCTCCGAGGAATCTCGTCCGAAAGGTCCAACAATCACTGCCACCTGGAGATGGAGGGAGTTGTGCTCTAGGGATTGGAGTGGCGAAGACGACTCGTTTGGTCTAGCACAAAGGACACCAGTCAGTTCACTGCCACCGTGCTGCTAAGGGATGGCCCAAGGGAACTTGAACTGGTCGTGAGGAAGACCCGCTGTTGCATGGAGCCCAACCGTCAACTTGGATTCTGGCGCTGGAAACTGGAAAGGGAAGAATCAATCATAGGGAGCTATTTTTCGCAGCGCCCTGTAGGCATCTCGTGTTGCGCACGAACGGAACGGGATGGCATTATCGCAGTACCAGTCGGAAGCAAAATTTCTGACATCAGGTGTCACATACTGCTTGACTGCTTGACGAACACACACTGAAATGCCGATGATGAGGGAGATTTTCACTCCCGAAGCTTCCGGAAACGGTTCGTACACAATTTTCGTTCAACAATTCATTCGCTACGTTCATTGTCTTGCGTGTGAGTTTTTTTTTTCGTTGTTGGTGGTCTGTGATCTCAGTTTGCTCAGGATGTTTTCTGCCCTGGTCCCACACAAGAGACATCCACGAAGGTGAATATACGGCATGTGGGAGGTCACAGGTGTTAGGTTTTATTCCCTGTACGTGTAGGTGGTGTGTGTGTGTGTGTTATCGCATCTTCAACAGGGATGATTTCTGACGAATGAAATCATTTTTTGGAGTGCGTGTTGTCAAATATTCATTCGATTCCGGAACGAACGCTGTCAACGCCCGGGCGCCTTCGACACGTCTCGGTTCAAGTTTCCCTGGTTTTTCTGCACGACCAGCTTCCACCATTCTTTGTGCTTGTGTTGTACGTCTTTCACACGATCATAGATTTTTTTTCTTCTTCTAGGTGCCCGGATTCGATGATTTGACGAGCTGGTGAGGAGTTCGCTTTTGGCATTCGTGACAGCCGGCGGAAAAAAGGGACCCCGTGTTAACCAGTCCGGTAACCATATGGAGTTGGATTTGATATTCAAATTATGAAATGAAAAGGAGGTTAATCGAGTTTTAGCTTCAGTGGATGAGGGATGGGGAGGGTTGGGGCTTAGTCGAGTGGAAGTCGATGTCGGGTTTGCCCAAAAACTTGGGACCGAAAAGACAGGTTCGATAATTGAATTCGTTGTTCGCAAAAAAAAGGTTGTGGCAGGTGGCGCTAAGCAACAAACGATAAGCCAAGACTTATACGGGGCCTAGCTAGGTGTCACAGCTGATAGAGATATGCAATTTACGAAAAGCAATAGATGAAGTTTTTGTATGCAAAGAAAAGTATCACAAAGAATAGATTTGATGAAGCTTAGTTTGAGTATAAGTTGCTAGGTAAATTATTTGCTCTATAAAGGTTAGTTAATTTTGTTCGACATCTGTTCTGTTCTTGACGCCTCTACCATTTAAGAAATACGACCAAAATATACCATAACCACTTCTATTCCCTTGCTGCAATAGATTGGTGGACTTACATGTCCAAATTGTAGATATTGCCTAATCACGGGGATAACTCAAATAATCTTAGATAGCTGCGTTTTTAAGTGAAGCTGGTATTACAATGGGGGGGACACCAAGAAGGATTTAAGAATTGAGGGTCTCAAGGAAGATGGTGATCTACCAAGACAAGGTTAACAATTGACCAAATTAAGATGGACAACAGAGAAGAAGGGTAGTGGCCGACGGAAGGATCGGGGTTAAAATCCCATCCAGACCGCCTCCCCGTACGTAGGGCTGTGACTACCTTGTTACGTGTGAAATCAAGTCACAGAAAGTAAGAAATGTCAGGTCGAGATTTTTTGAGGTAGTAGTGCCATCAAAGAATAAGATATAGAAGGCGATAGATAACTCTGGAAAAGAATACCTTGCATACTAACATCTTATTCGGAGTAGTAAAGATGAAGTCTCAGGACATAAAATTATTTTTACCAGCAACATACAGTATTCTGTCCAGATCCAGAAAACGAACAAAAAGTTAAGCAAAGTCTTCCAATCTGTTGACATTTTGTTTTAATTACAGGGAACGGATTTTCGTCCCAAGGCATTGATCTCTTGAAAAGCTAAAACTGACGATTAAGGAATTCTTCACAACATGAATTTGTCGATATCTTAGCCTTATCAAATAAGTGCGATTGCAAACAACCACGGTTTTGTGCGGCTGCTGAGTTGATGCAGGATGAGCTTGGAGTTCTTGAAGATGCTGCTGATATATGTCAACTGAAATTAGCTACTGTAGCGATGCTTCTAAATTATGTTTGACAGTTCCAATGCATTATTCCCATCTTTGCCATTCTTACTGACTCTTCTGCGGTACAAAAGACAATAAACCGACTAGAAGTTTACAAATTTCACAAATGGATGTTTTCAGTTGAAACAGTGAGCCAAACTTAAATACATGTACATTTTAATATTTTAATTTCAATTTCCGTCTATTAACTTTTTTTTAAAGACTGTACAACGGTTATGAATACTAATACTAACCCCTATTTAAGCTCATAAATCAGCTCTTTTTGGGATAGGAGCTTAGGGAGAGGATAGTAAACGGGAATGAGTGGATGATAAACAGAGACCATAGTACAAAGGGTGGAATGAGGTTTTAAACGCACGCATAGCACACAAAAGAGGATTTTTGCTTGCTTTTGCAGTGCGGCGTGTGAGAACGAATAGCGGGTTTCAAGTATGAAGGGAACGAGAAGGTACGTAGAAAGGATTGAAGCAGGATTGAACAGTGGATTGACATGATTCAGGACACTGCAAGCCGACCAACCGATACCTGTCCACGTAACAAGGAAGTGTCAAGTGATTGGGTCCAAGAATCTTGCGTGCAGCGAACCTCGTGAATGATCTCCACACTTTCTCGTTGTGGTCTATGCGGTGGTCCTGTCGTGTAATGTCATGAAATAATAGAGTGTTAGTATAAGTGAGACAAGCTTACTAAAAGATAGGATTCTAAGTGAATCTTCTTCTTCTTCCCTGGCACTACAACCTCGAGAGGTCTAGGCCTGCCATTTCTGGCTTTCTGTGACTTAATTTCACCCGTAGCAAAGTAGTCAGCTCTGCGTACGGGGAGGCGGTCTGAATGGGATTTGAACCCCGGCCCTGCCGTGTGAAGACCGGCGCCGTTATCGCCTCGGCCACGGGACCGCGTGAATACATCGCAATAAAGACCAGAGTCTAAGTCCTGTGCGGAAAAGTTCACTCGACATAGAGGCCCAGTGAAGTCTTTGAAAATACACTTCAATACTCCAAGTGATTGATGAGCTCTGGCAATAAGGAATTCAATATGGTTGGTGAAGGAGAGACCCCAGCGCCCAGCCCAAAACCCAAGTCCTTGACGACAGCGACTCGGTGGACAGAGATCTGGTCGGTGGTGTAGAGATTAAGAATAGGAGTTCGGGAAGCACTATATCAGGGGAGTTCATAATTTTGTAGTATATTTATTAAAGTACGCCAGAATAAAGAATCCCTTCCCCCTACATGCGCTACGTGTCCTTCATGCAAAAATAGTTGGAATGTAAGTCACACGATAATTTGTTTCATTGATTTGTGCTCTGTTTACAACGCTCCAATTAAATACCATTAGACAATTGAGCTAACAACCCGCCACGAAAGGATATTACATCCTACCAACGCGAACACTATTTAGCGGCAGCAAAAAAAACACCGAACACAGTCGATAGCAGCTGTTGTGCAACATGGGGGCGGTACAGGTGTTGTATTGTATCTCCACTTAGTCGATTATTTATTCAATTAATTTAACGGTTGATTTGCAATTTCATGCATCAGACAAAGAGTACAACAACAACAACAAAAAAACAAGGCCAGCGGGCAAAATAAAGCCCTTCCAGCCAACAGGCGTGCATAAAATGTTTCCATCGGCTAACTGTTGTATGCAAACAGTTTTCGGAGCGGCACAAAAAAGCCTGGATGTCGGTTTGCCGTGCAATTACTTATTCAAACCATATTGACTTTAACGCGGGCAAATGAATTGAGTTATAAAATTGCCGACTGCTACCGGGTTGCCGTCCAGTGCAGTGACTGGTTTGTGGCCACGGTGTTATCATGGAAGCGGCGGAAAAATTCCACCAGTACGAGCGTTACTTGCGCACGCTCTGCAACGTGCTCGGGTTCGACGTGCTGCGCAAAGGGTGGAAGAAAACGTTTCGCACCTACGTGACGATCTTTCTCTGCGGACAGTACTTCCTGTGGATGGTGTGGTCGATCATCATAGCGAGCGATACGTTCGAGCTGCTGAAGTCGCTGTCGTTCATCGGGTTCTTCTTCCAGTGTTCGTCCAAGATGTACTACACGATCGCGAACGCGGCCCATTACTCGACCAACTTTGCTGGGCTGCAGGAAACGATCTACACAGCCCACATGGACGGTACGGAGGAGCAGAAAACGGTGATCGATCGTGTCATTACGGTGGTGCTGCTGGCCACGAAAGCCACCACGGTCCTGTTCACCTCGTCCCTGTTTATCTTCTCGCTCTATCCGGCCTACATGTACTTTGTGATGAACGTGAAGGTGACGATCTTTCCACTGTACATACCGGGGATAAACATTTACTCGTCGTACGGGTACGGCATTACGAACTCGCTGCACATGTTGATAGCGGTTTACGGTTTGCTCGGTGCCCTTACGTCTGACACGGCGTTTATGCTGTTTGTGCTGCATTTCATTAGCTATGTCGAACTGTTCCGAATAGAGTGTGAACAGTTTGCGCGAGATTTGGACGCGTTCGGTCAGCAGTGGGAGTATCATACGGTGGAGTACAAAACATTCTGTCGCGATTGGATGCGAGCACTGTATCAGTATCATCAGCAGGTTATCGTCTACCTAAGTTCGCTGCAGGAGTGCTATCACAGTATCTGCGTGTATCAGGTAGCTTCCTGCAGCTTTTCGATCATGTTCAATCTGTTCCTGGCGTTAACGGTAAGGGTTTCAGGGGTGGATGAATGAGAGGGTAAAGACTGATTGTTTCAATTTCAGACTGACTGGTACGCTACGTACAGTTTTATGGTTATTTCCTGGTTTCAACTGTTTGTCTACTCGCTGCTTGGTACCGTTATGCAAGTTATGGTAAGTAAGAGTCGCAATGCTTCCTTGTTGATGACGCTGATGAGTCACTCTACAGAATGCATCAGAATTGAGATAGTCGACCATTGGTGGATATATTAAAATCAGTGAGCACTAAGTTCCTATCGACTGTAATTGATTTGAATTCTCTATCATCATCATGGTGTCATTGCTCTTTCCTACGGAACACTAGGTAGATTTGTCCAAGAGTGATCAAATTCTGAAGGTCAAATTAACGATAAATCGCTATGATGTTGCCAGACTGCATAAAAAGATGGATTTATAGAGCTTCACAAACCGGTAGAAGATACTTCACAGTAGTGTTGGGAGATTTGGAACTCGGAAGATACGAAGATCTAGTCTCTAGAAAGATTCTTATCAGATTGGATCATAAATTGCGAATTCAATAAGGATCCTCATTCAATTCTGGTTAGGATCAGATTCAAATCCAATCCGAATGCGATCCTCATTCGATCCGCATCCGATCCGTATCCGATTCGCTTCCAATCCAAATATGATCCGAATACGATCTGAATCCAATTTGCATCCGTTGCGATTCCGATTGAGATTCGATTGGGAATCGATTAGGGATCCATTTTGATTCCAATGTGATTCCTTGAGGATTTTAATGGTTTTTGATTTTGATTTTCTTGGGATTAGATTGAGATTCGATTGGGATTCAATTGGGATTCGGTTGGGATATGATTAGAATTTCATGGGGATTTCTTTGGGATTCCTTAAGGATTTGATTGAGATTCCATTGAGTTTTGGTTGGTGTTTGAGAGGGATTGGATGAGAGTTACTGGTTTGGAATAGTAAGCATGGTTGCAAGAATTTTGATGACTAAGTGTGATGTAGTTCAAGACCCATAAATATTAGTGTATTAACAGAAGTTTTTCTTAAATGTTTTATTTATGGAGGCTTTGGGTCTTTGAGACCTCATTAATCTCTTTCATTTAGACGGAAGGGATTTGTATACAGACTCTAAGATTCGGATCTCTATCAGAATTGATTCAAATCCACAATAAGTTTCATTTTTTCCATTCGCTACTCCTCCTTCTAAAGTCGATCGCGCACAACGCTGAAATTATTCTTGTTACACTTTTTTATATCTTACCTTACGGAATTTTAGTCATGATATCCAGAATGTTTCGATTTTGATGTATTCTTAGCAAGTTGTATCTTTCGTAGCTCGTCTCCAAAACCTTGTATCACATTCATAAGCTTAGCATCACCATGAAACTCTATCATGAACAATACCAGGCAATCTTTTACTCAAATTTACAATTTTTGCTCATTTACAGAACGACCGGTTGAACAGTTACATCTCGAACCTGCCGTGGTATTTGCTGCCGACCGACGAACAGCTGCGGTACAACTTTATGCTCGGCCGCAGTCAACTGCCGGCCGAGATGGTCATCCGCAGCGTTGGCCCGATGAACATGGAAACGTTTACCGATATAATGCAGAAAATCTATTCGGCCTTTACCATGATGTACAGCTTTCTGGTGGATCTTGGTTAACGCTATTCGACTCAAACATCATCATCATTCAAATCCACCAGCTACAACGTGCGATTATCGTTGGATTGTTTACATCTTCATAGGGAGGGGATTTGTTTTTTATTTTCTTACACACATTCAATCGAGTATGACTATACGCTTTTACGCTTACACGAAAGGTAATTGAAAGTCGTTCAAAATCACGCCCGTTGCTCATTATTCACCAACTCACTACATCCAACACTTTTGCCGATTTCCCGATTTGACAGCTTCGCTTCTGCAACGACAACCGTTCTAGACGGCCTGCCATTTCCGGCTGCTCATTCGCTGCCGGCGCTCATATTTATAACCAATTTAACCTGTCATATTCAGTGAACGATGACACAGGTAATCACTGTGCAGCAGGTGTAGAGCAGCCACCAGATGGTAAACAGCTCACCGCCACGGTAAGGCCACCGCACCCACGCTATGGTTAGAAAAAAAAATGTTTTTCGAACTTTGAGCACAATTTTGAGCATAATAATGATAACAACAGTGGGAAGCAAAAATTGTGAAAAGAGTAGGCAACTTACAGCAAAAAAAAGAAAAATGGCTCAGGAAATGGAAACTCTTAGCAGCATGTGTAAACAAAGTGTTCTCCCGGGACGATGCTGGGAGCGGAGGTGCAACGGGACGGGAAGAAAAATTAAAAGTGAAAAAATGTCATAAACAGTGACGTCTTTTATGTGCTACACGTCTGGCTGCTGAAATCTTTCAACAGTTTGTGTAGCATTTTTCCAATTTTTACTTGCCGTGTGTTTTTCTCTTCTTTTACCTTTCAGCCGCATTCAGGAGTTGCTTCAGCTCCGGCTCCGACTAAATGGGGCGCGTGCGTTTTTCCGAGCCTTTTTTTTTGCTTCGCTTTTTCGCTTCCTCTTCTTCCTCTGTTGTGTGTGTTTGTTGCAAAAGACGGGTTTGGTGGGAGCATTTGTTGCCACGAGCCAAAACTTTTCTTTTCCTTTCATGTCGTACCTGTAAGTGAACAGGGCTGCTGCCTGTTATCCTTTCATTTCGCTCGCTATTCTTGGGCTGCTGTGTTTTCCGTTTTTCTTTTTGCAGTTTTTTGTTGTTGCTGATTCCTTTGGCCGCCCTGTTTTAGCGTTCGCTGCTAACCGTCGTTTTTCTTCCGTCGCTGGAAGGGATCGGGATGATGTGATGATGTTCAATCTTCCGCGCCCAACCCACGCGATCCTTTCGCGCGGGCTCACACGCGTACGTGGAAAGCAAAAGCACCTTTTAGATGTGTTTGATAAAATGATAAAAAAGTGTAATGAAGCGGGGGAGGAAAAAAAAAGAACTGCAAAACGCTTGCTTTGAAAAATAAGATCTGACCGACGCAGATAGAAAGGCAGCCATGAGGCGATACTGTAGCGAGCCTAGAGGAGCGTTGAGCGGGAGCCAGCCAGCAGCACAGTTACGGGTACCACATTAAATAGCGTTCCTGAGGCATATTCTGCTGCTGCTGTTTTCTTTCTACAGCGGCACGTTTGAGCTTGTGTTTAGGTCGTTTATCAACTGGCCTCCGTTTCCATACCGGGCCAAGGGATGAAAGGTAAAAGCAAAATGGTCCGGTAAGCAAAAGGGGTTGCACAAATGGCTGGCTGGCTGGTTGACGGGAATGAAGGAAGAAGGATGGTAAGAATGAAATTAAAAACCGGAACCGGAAAATCCTATTGCGGCGTGCAGCGTGTTTTCATGGAACTTGTTCTAGTCAGCCGAGATTTCCTGTCACTGGCGCTCAATGCTACGGTTTAATATTCATAAAGCGCGCACCCACACACACACAGAAAAAGATCCAGGTGGATAGCGTGTGCCAAGAAAGCGGCACGGGGAAAACACGATCCCGAAGTATATCTCAGATGCAACCGTAATGCTATTTTCGTGTGAACTTGTGAGATAAAATGGTGAACCGGATGTACGGGGGTTAGGTTTTTGTTTAACTTTTGTTGGGTGCTGTTTGGAATGCAATAAAGTAAGTTTGTCTGATGCCGTTGAAGTAAATAAAATAATGATTGATTTGTTTATTTTCGATAGTGGCTTTATTGTTCAATGATGAGTGATATTAATATAAAATAAACCTTTTGCATGATGGGCGGAATCATTGACGCCAGTTTATTCTCGGAAACATTAACTTCCTTGCTCTAGATAGACAATTACGGCCTCGTCAGTTATTACGACCAGACTTTACATCAACAGCACATGGCGCTAATGACCCTCTTATTAAAAAAATATTTGTGGTATAACATGATTTAGGCGACTTAAAAGATTTTGACGATATGGGTTTTCTACTGCTTCAGCACTTTAACCTCGAAAGGGTTTAGGCTTGCCTCTTTTGTATTCCTGTGACGCGATCTAACCCGTAGCTGGAGAGTCAGGCCTGCGTTATGGATGGTCTGGATGAGATTTGAACCTGGGTCTTGTCGTCTTAAGACGTTTGCCGTTATCGCCTCTATCGTAGGCAAATATTGCTCGATAACTAAATAAACGTAACCGAGCATGCCCGGGATATGGCAAATGACTAGGAGGAAATGCCTAGTTAATTTTCTTTCATTGTTTGTTTTCGTGAATCTAATTCACAGTCACCACACGCGGTGGTAACAATACGGCATCAGTCCGTAATAATTAATAAATAAATGATAAATAAATAACTAAATGAGGATTAGATAAAAAACAAGAAAAATTTATTTGGAAACAGATTTGGAGGCAAAGTTCGAAAGTAGGTAGTAACTGATGTCGAAAATTGGAATTTGCATCTTGATCGGCATGTGGCTAACAATCAGTTGAGTAATTCCACCATACACAAAGATATAGCTGTGATATGTAGTGCATCAAACTGTTAGAAGTGCAGATGCAAAACATATTTAAATATAGGTGGCTAAGATTAAGTGTGAAGTTAAGAAAAGCCCAAAGGTACCTCATCGTGAGGTTTAAACAATCCCGTAACATCAAGTAGTCGATAGAACTTATTCGTTGTCATACATCGGTGATCCAGAATCAAATGGAAAACCCTCTAGAGAGCACTGTTTTGTCGGTAAGCTTACTAGAATTTCCTCAGGAGCAGACCAAGAAGCCGCAAGAATTTTTAATTTTAGATATTGTTTCTTATAGAATGGGCTGGCCGTATTGCTTATATATTAGCTCTTATTGAAGTTGTATCGAAATTTATCCACTTAGGCAGAATAAAGTAAACTTGTTGAAGATACGGCACACGAGCGAGAACAGCACAAATTTGTCAAATAATGTCCGACGTTTAGTGACATAAGCATTGTCCGAGTACTGAGTTTCCAGGCAGGCAAGAAAGTGTCGCTACAGTCCAATTTAGTGTATTTGCTCTCCTTTCGAGGTATCGTTAACCTTATGAGTTCAAGTTTAAGGCATTCTCGAAGTAAAAGAAGTTAAAATCGACATACTTTAGAAGTGGTTAAACAAAGGGGTGTCGTGAAGCACTAGCTTCATCCTTATGTTGCAGGAGAATGCTTGATCAAGCTGATCCGAAAAGGATAGAATTTAGTAAGGTGCTTACACTCCTTGGCATACTATTTCCTCTGCAATGACTATCCTTTGTCCTTGGGTTTTGTCGTCATGAAAAAATGAAGGTAATCGTCACACTTTTATTTGTGAATAAAGAGCAATACACTATTGCAGTACCATCAGGACTTTAAGGTCTTATAAGGTCCTTTCGTCCTCAAATTATGCTGACGACAATTATGTCGAAACCCTAGATTAGAACGCATAGCCATTAAATCTTGCTACAATAAATACTACAGTCCTATGGACGCAATTGTACGAGCACCTGTTTTTTATAATAAAAGAAAAATGGAAGATAAAGTTAAAATTTATGTATTTGTCAGTTGTAAGGAACAATAAATTAATTAAGTCCAAAAATTTGAATGAATACATGTGATATTTAAACTGCTGAAATTCGAATTGTGAAAAAGTCGTATCTTTTCTGATAAATCTTCTTGATAGGTAGCCAAAAACATTGAATAAAATAATTCAAAATTATATTTACGTTTATTAACGATGTCTTAAAGGTGGTCCGATGGCCGAGGCGATAACGATGCCAGTCTTCACATGGCAGGACCAGTGTTCAAATCCTATTCAGACCGCCTCCCCGTACGCAGGGCTGACTACTTTGCTATGAGTGAAACCCAAGTCACAGAAAGCCAAAAATGGCAGGCCAAGACCTCTCGGGGTTGTAGTGCCAAGAAAGAAGAAGAATCATGTCTTAACAGTAATAAGGCCATGCCGTACTAAGTAAATCAAATAAAGGTTAGCTTTAGCAGCTTGTATTTTTATATATTTCTTAAATATTCCGTCTTAAGCAATACGGCCAGGCCGTTCCTTATGAATAAAAAAAAAATATTCCGTCTTACATTAGTTATATTGTACGTTGTATATTATAGGAATTTAGCATTTTTTTTCTTCAAAATGTGTGTTCTAGTAGTCTTTCCTACTTACTTCAACATCTAAAAAAACAAAAGTTCGTATACATATTTATGTAAGGAATGTATTACAATTCTACTCTTTAAACTTATTGCTCTTGAAATTTATTGACTTCTTTAACTAATGTAAAGAGATAAATAGTATTCGTCGCTGTGATTATTTCCGAACCAACGTTCTGTAATTTCTATTTTATTTGAAATAATATTTTCTGTTCCGAATTCTAAGGTGGCAATTGTTCTAGTGTGTTTCCCGAAAACAAAGATTAATTGTACCTCAGTGTTACATAAGCCCTTCATCATGGTTTCATATTTCTTCGGCCATATAAACAAATGAATTATATTTGTCGAAGCCTAGGAAGTAAAGAGAGTATAATCGATTCAGGAGGATTTTTTAATTATTTGTGAATAGGGATAAAGATAAGGATATGATATTTGTAAGTGTATATGGTAAATAGATTTTCATCAAAAGTTAATCTTTACGGCTTGAACATCGAGAGCAACTAATATTCAATAGAGCTATTGAACAATATTAATAAAAAAGATTATTTTTAAAAATAATTTGGGGAATTGATTTTACTCTGACTGTATATCAAGCAAAACAATCGAAGCAGAAAAGAAAGTTTTAAGATGTATTACTTCAAACAAATGCTTCACACTAACAAAACGACACCTTACCCACACCATATATTTACAGTTCCTTCCCCACGAGCACTGCCCAAAACTTTTAGCACTTATAGCCGTAAGCCGTATTCGCGACTTGCTGGTGTGAGGGCGAGTGAGAAAACGATTTGCCACCACTCGTCAATCGTCCGAATTGCTGCTTATTTAAGCGACAAAAAGCAGCGCATTAAAATTGTGGCGAGCAGAATCTTAAAAAGTACTTTCGCGACAAACTTTCCAGCTTTTCTAGCGAGACGCCGCGCAACTCGCCCATTCGGTTCGGCCTGCGGTTGTTGTTTGTTGTCGCATACTTTTGCGCGGCTCGCCATTGTTGGCAGCGCTTGAGAATGGTGCCCACAAAACAGTTTTTCCACCCCAAAACAAACGGAATCCATTTAATTCAATTAACGTAAACCGGGTTTTCCACCCATCGCGTCACTCCTCATGTGCGTTCGTGGTAAAGTTTTGTACCAACGTTTTCGCGTGGCTGGAATGGGAATTCAAATTCGTGGCCAGCCCGTGGCCGGAGTTGGGAAGCTTTTTCCGCAGTTTGATTTTCCCGGGCACGCTTGGTCACGGTTGAGTGGCACGGTCGCTCAGCACCAAAGTAAAGAACTATGTTCACGCATTCGGTTACAATTCTATCAATTATTTTGCCCCACTCTCTCCCGGCTTCCCGGGTACCACCGTCTTTGTCTCCGGCTGACTTTATTCCCCGTGCTACGATGGTAAGGAAGACTGAGAAAAATAAATGGCGGACTAGCAAGTCAAGAAAAACTGGTGAAACTGATGGACTTTGTCGGTTAGATTCGGCACGTCACTCGAAGGAGTCGCCAGGAGAGGGCAGGCCCCGGCAGGCAGGCTGTGCTTTTGTTTCCGTGAAAATTCGCAGCACGATGAACATGGCCGCTTCAAAACTTATGTCCCAGGAAGCTTGGTAATTGAATGTTTTTATTAAAATTCTTTGGTTGAAGTTTTCGGAGTGCCGGAACCACAGAATCCTTCTCCGCGCACACACATGCACAGACTTGCGTCGATGGAATTTTCGGACCGGCTGCAATAAATGGTGCCGCCGGTAGTGTGGCCATGGTCTAGGCTGCACGCAAAACTACCACCGCGCGCTGGTACGGGAAGCGGGCAGGCATTCGCGCGTAAAGTGAGTGCATTCCCGGGAAAGTGAAATTTATCGTTCGATTGCGGAAAGGTTCAATAAAGGTGTAAAATTGAGCAAAACTTTACCTTGCCGCTGTAAATTGTTAGGCAGGCGGCACGCTTCATGGACGCTGCATGAGATGGCAACAATTTTGAGTGCTGTAAACGGTTGCAATGCTCTGGCAGAAGGGAGTTTTGGAAAGCTCCGAGTTAAAACATGGATTTTCATCCAAATATACAAAATCACAGTTAATTTACAATTATAAAATTGGTACTTTATTATTTTGCTTACTCTCATCAAACTTCAGTAATAGTTAAACAACTTACTAAATTTAACATTCAATTTAATTTATGCATTTTTCTTCTGTTTAATCGTGCGTACAGAATCTTACCAGACATTCAGTCGATTGTTTCGTTTTTATCGAAATTGTAAATAGTTGTGATAGCACTACAACCTTGAGAGGCCTTATTCATGGTCATTTAAGGTTTGCTTTGAATTTATTTACCGGTAGCTGGGATGCGAATGGATTTGATCCCCGGTTCTGCCGTGTGAGGACCGGCACCACTATCGGCCACTCGGCTACTTAACCGCCCTATTAAAGCATAATCGGTAAATTCGTTTAAATCCTCTTGCTATTAGACTGACTGGCTGACAGACCAGCTACGGGTAGAATCAAGTCAAGGGTTCAATAAGTAGAATCAATTTCAAGAGGCCTTAACATAATCGCAAACGATAGTAGACTAGACTAGATTTAAAACCCATTTATTTTCTTTTGTAATTTATCAAACGTTGATATCTGATAAATAACAGGTTAAATAAAACTCTTGAACAGCACATTCTTAATTGTTCGAACAAAACCCTGACAGGGAACAGTACAACAAAGCACCCGATCTTCCTTCCCGAAGACCCCGAAGAGCAAGGGTTCTCTCTCGTTTCCCACAGAAGGTTTTAACATATGTGTTATGTGTCATAAAACCTCTCTATTACTTATGAAACCCCATGCTACACGGTAACTAGAAAATAACACAAAACCATACACGCCGACCCGATATCCTATCCGAAACTTCCACGATTGAGCTTAAACCAATTTCAAAAGCCTCATTTATATATTTGATGCAACACATTCACCTAGAATTAGATCTTATCTTCTTGCATATATTTTTAAAATGGTGTTAAGAATGGAATTAATAAAATGAATTCAAATTTGGTTGTTAGGACTAAGGTTCTTAGCTACAATACATAACCACAACATTTCTGACGCTAAGGATGCTATGGATTGTAAGATGAACTTGACGGACGAATAAACAGGTGAAAACGGAACGGCACCCAGCTTGCAAGGATATCACTACGCTACCTTTCTTCTTCTTCTTCTGTGGCACTACAACCTCGAGAGGTCTCGGCCTGCCATTTCTGGCTTTCTGTGACTTAATTTTACCCGTAGAAAAGTAGTCAGCCTTTCGTACGGGGAGGCGGTCTGGATGGGATTTGAACCCCGGCCCTGCCGTGTGAAGACCGGCGCCGCTGTCGCCTCGGCCACCGGACCGCCCCAAAATACGCTACCTTTACCACGAAAAATATCACCAGCACTTCGGAAGTATTTCCCACAAATGGGTTTTTTTTTTAAATAACTGAGCAAAAGCTAGCAATGTTAAAGGGAAAGGTTCCTAGGCTTCTCCAATCAGTCCCTTCCTTCCTGTGAGACCCGATGCAAACTCCTGGGGTTGACGTCTTTTGAGGAACGGCGGTCTGTGACTAGTACCGTGTTCATCACTTGCTTGCTCCTCCACGTTACCGACGCTCCTCATCTCCTGTACCGGATAGGCTTATATTAAATATCCCCACCCGATCGCTTCGTCACCGTACTCCGCTAGCTATCGTGTCCCGGTGTACGTGCTTCGGACATCCCTCCTTACAGCGCCGAACCTCACTTTCCAGTGAGTCTAAACCAGCTACTCCACCCTTACGTTGTCTAATTTTCACTCTTTGTTCAGCCATAGAGACAAAAAAATGTTTATGTAGATAAATAAATATAATAAACAAGTACAATAATTAAATTTACGTTAATTAATTTTTAGAACTCTGGGATGGTCCGGTGGGCGAAGGCTTTCATACGACAGGACCGGGGTGTACATTCCATCAAGACACCCTTCGCTTCGGATCTGATTTTTTAACATCGTTTACACCCACCACGAGAAGCCATGAACCTAAACTCCTTCCTTAAGGGATTTCTTAAATGTTTACTTAGCATGACAATAGCTGCGAGAGAGTCGTTCTAACCGTTGCAAATATGGGAGTTTTATATATAATTGTAAGTACCATTACTGCTTTATTCACGCTTTATACTGTGATGCGTTAAGCGGCACTTGTATCTACACTCAGCGCTCAACAGAGCAATTCAATGCGGAGTGTTCCTGAAGTAGCTCTTGTCCTGACACCCTAACAGTCAGCCAGTCAGGGATGAATAAATGTATTTAGATAGCGTAGATAGCGCTCCGGTAGCTTGAATCGTTCAGCCAATCGTGCAACATATCTGAGTTGAAGCACCTGCTGGTCAGGTCACGAGTATACTAGGGGAAAAATATAAACTTAACGTTTAAAATTCTAAATAGATTATGTAATATTCATTTTTATATAATTACAAAATATTTAAATTCATGTTGCGTTGAAGAAATGCGTGTATTTCTTTCTTTAAGCACTACTTAGACCTTATAGGTAAATCAAACTTATCAGCAAGGAGATCCCTTCCACCCAATCAAACATGACTAAAGGATAATGATTGTCTAATCTCAGATGATGCTTTCATAAATATGAAAAAGGGAAACTCCAGCTTTCAAAAACATTTTCCTGTAGCAAAATTTGTTTTTAACTGGCAAATCTTTCCGATCGCAATCTGGCAATCAGTGCCATTCGATTTTATTTTAATATCCCGCCCAGAAACACAATTCCACAGTAAACGATTATTGGCATCGTTTTGATGGCGGATGCGTTTTACTGGCCAAGAAACAGTAACCGAGCACGTTCGAATCGAAGCAAAAGCATTGAGCAATCCCCAATACCTAAGACCATGGGGCGGGCAACAAGTTCAAAGATGGCATTAGTTTGCTACACAGCTTCTCCGTTCAAAATTCTGTGTCCCCGAAATTACAAATGCATTTTGCGTACGGAACGATATCGCAATATTACTGTCTCGCTACAAAACTTCTCGCTGCTGTTTAATTACGAATTCGAAGATGACAATTCGTTAGTGTGTACGCGAAATGCGCGTTTCGCATTTGCGATGATTAAACGGTTTCTCTCATTTCCGAACCCCAGCCCCAGCCCGGGCGCTGTTGTTGTCGTGCAGCCGCTGCGCCATTTTCCCCGCCGCAGCCGAGCGCGGAAAGGCACGGCACAAAAGCTTCTTACACAGCATTTTAAAATGAACTGTCATTTAATTAGCAATTTTAATTGCTTGCTAAAAGCACTTACACAGCACAGGCAGCCATCAACTACCTTTCGGAGCTGCAGGGTGTTTTCTGTTTTGCCTTTTTCTATTTCTCTCCCCTACGACGACAGCACACCAGAATGACACGTACAGTCGGTACAGTAAAAGGACGGTAAATAATCTCACCGAGACTGATTTACGTCTGCCATCGAGCGCGCGTAGCCATTTCGCATTTTCCTTTCTGTCCTTTTTGGGGTTCGCCGACGGGGTTTTCTTTTGAAACTTCTGTTGTGCTCGGTGCCGTTGCTTTGCTCTTTGTTTTGTCTTAATACCTCCATTCAACAGATTTGTTGCTGACTTTCTACCGAGACAGCTTGTCACCGGCGAATGGGGGCCGGTGTCGGTAAACGGTTTTCGTGATGCACCTGCATGAAAACCGGTGGCAGTTTTCGCGACGGTTCGCACTTATCCGTTGGAGACTGTGGCATATTTCTAACGTTTAGTTGCGAAAACCGGGGGCACACAAATTAACTTTCTCTCGTGACAGATCACGACTGGTGACTGGTTGATGGGGAGGACGGGAAGAAGTCGTGATGAATTCATAACATGACGGCACGATCATGATGAAGATGTCGTGTAGATGTTAAAACGCGGTTAAAAGTTTCCGTTGGGTGCGTCAGTAATAAATCACCTCAAGTTGCACCATCCGATGAGTTTTGTTGTGATGTGATTTGATGCTCAAAAGAAGAATGATGGAACAATTGGATTAGTTGCTTAAGGTCGTTGCTAACAGTTGTGCATTCATGGTTATGGGATTTTTTGCCTTCAAAACATGCCTTAGGGTATAAGCTTAGATAGAAATTGGCCCTGTGTCTATCAGTGGCAGTGAAGAAGTCTTACTTTGGGCTAGAACTGAAATCTGACAAGAGTATTCCATGGCGCAAATTGACACCGTAATCTTAAACTTGGCACGTTGAATGTTGAATTAAACAGCTACTGAGCGATTAAAATTACTCGGAGATAGTTTGTTAGGGATTGAAAAGATAAAGTAGTAATGTTAAAGCAAAGGAACATATACACTGAAATTCTACAAGGTTCCGGAAGCTCAAACTAGATATCAATATCACAGATCTTGTATCTCGTATCATGATACGATTTTCGATCTTGGATATCAGATATTAGGCATAGGATTTTTTCATCTCAGATCGCTGGATTTTTAATGTTGCATCCTGGATCCTGGTTTCTTTTCTCGCATTATGGATCCAGGAAATCGAATATCTGATCCCTTGTATTCGGTATCTCACATCTTGGATTTCGAGCCTTGGATTTGAATAGTGTATATTAAGCCTCGTCTTTCTCTCTCCCGCATGGATGCCGGATCTTGGCTCTCAGATATTCTGAATTCAGGATCTCAGATCTTGCATCTCGCGTCTCGGATCTCATATCTTATATCTCGCATCTTGGATCTAGCCTGTATTTTTTAGGAACGGATATTAAGCCTTGGATATGTTGCTCTCTCATCCTGGATTGTGAATCTTGAATTACAGATCTCGTGGATTCAAGATCTCCGACCTTGGATCTCATTACGCAGATCTTGGATCGTGGATCTCGTGTGTTTGATTTTAGCTTCATACCGGAAATGAAGCCTTGGATCTTAGATCTCAGATCTCTTGCATTCAGGATCTCGAATGTTGGGTCTTGAATGTTGGTTCTTGGATCTTGGATCTTGGATATCGGGTCTTGGATCTCGTGATTTTTTTACCACACATTTCTAATCCTAAATGTTCCAGAGTGATGAATCTTAGATTATGGATTTCAAAACTCGAAGTTTCTATCAATTTTTTAGGAACCATTGGATTTTTGATCTTAGATCTTAGACGAGTGCTTATAGTCATTTACATTTTATATAATGTAACTCCAATGTGCCTGTTGTATACTGCAATACTTTTTGCAATGTTCTTTTCAAACAACTTTATCAAAATATTTTTGCATCTTAAAAAAAGGAAAATTGATAATTCTGTATCTTTGATGTTCGAATCCTAGGACACAGTCAATATTGAGCTTAACCGTCATGGGTCAAAAATTTCAAAACTATGTTGCATTTATCATGTTTATTACTCATTAAAATTTTCATTCTCGACTGCACTTCAACCACACCGGAAGTAAGTTTTCAATTTTACTTTAAGACATTTCAAGTATTTAATCATCTTGAGGTTGGAAAACCAACTCTATTGCAAACAAAAACTTAAACCCACCGTCAACCAAGTGACGAACTTAAATAAACCTCCATTTAAAAGCCAACGCCGGAATCGTTTGCAAAACGGTGCATGTCCGCCACACGAAGTCAAACTGTAAGACTTGTTGAAAGTTTTTGCCCGCGAATGTAATTAAAAGAAAATACGGTCTGATTATAGTTTCTCTTTACGTTTTGTTTCTCAATGAGCCGTACCGAAACCGAGTCAGAGATTGTGTGTAGGTTTGGTTTTTTCATCCTTTTTTTTATTTTTTTTGAGCTTTTTTTTTGGTCAGGAAAAGAAATTCCCGTTCGCAGCAAGAAGGAAGGGGCGGAGGTTAGTAGGAGAAGGTAAGAACTTTGCACCGAAAGTTCGGATGGGAATTTTGAATTTCATCCATTCGTACCCGTTTGCAAGGGCCACCGGACGACCCATCAAATGGTGGCGTTGAAGTTGGTTAGTCACAGGTCGGTTGAAACGTCACTACGTGCAGTGCAATGCGGAAAGCAGGAAAAATAGGTTAATTACTAATTCCGTACCACCGACACGGAACCGGGATGCCAAAAAACCGTACCGGAGCACCGGAGCAGGATTAGCCGGTAGCGAGCAAGGATCACTCAATCGCACCGACTCACGATGCACATCCTCACACGGTAGAGTCTGGTCTGGCTGGTAGCAGTTCCTGTCTCGTGGCCTCACTTTAACCTCACAGCTTACACTAGGAAATAGTGCTGTAAAGAAAGGATAAGCAAAAGTGGAGTTAACCCACACCGATTAAAGTGCTTGCCAGGCGCAAAAAGGAGATCCGAAATCGCGAGCGAATGCATTTCAATCTGAAATAAAGTACTTCAAGGTTTTCGCTTCTTTCTCCCCTATCTCGCTTGTCCCCTTTAAACTACGACCGGAATCAGGAACGGCGCGTTCGGCGTAACCATATTTGCCGCACGATGGCGTCACACTAGCCGGAAGCAATTAAAAGTTAAACTTTTTCAATTTAAAACTTGCCACCGAGAAGAAATTATTCCGATTTCCGGTTTCGACGAATCGCGGCGTTTTGAATATCGTTTTTTGCTACTCCTGTGTGGTGGTTCTCTTCAGAGTATTCGAATAAAATAATGCTCAACCAGGAAAGAGCGTACGCAAAGAAAGGTCACTGTGTTCTGCTGTTCGTGGAAGTGGTGGAGAATCTTACCTTCGGGTCAGACTGCTTCCAGCATTTGTGGAGCCAGAAGGCTTTGTCGCAAAGATTTTCACCCTCCGGATAGAGGCATCGTTTGCCCATGTGCAGCGCAATGTCGTGCATCGAGTTGGGGAGCGCATCGTGCAGCTTTTCCAGATGCACATCACCATTGTCGTCCACCACCTTGGCCTCGTGGAACAGACAGTTCATGTAGCACTTGAGCTTTTCGTCCTCGTGGATCTCTTCGTCGCTGAACTTTTTGATCGCTTCTGGAAAGTGATGACATTGCATGACAGGAGATTATATTTAACATTCAGAATTCAGATTTCTGTCAAAAGCAAGTAGAGTAAAAACACATTAGAGCAATATCCAGAAGACACCCAAGCTCACCCTCAGTAACACCAGTTTTGCCAACGCAAATATCGTGCAGCGGTTTCATCGCCTCCAGCAACTCCGGCGGTGGATATTCGGCATCACGGCGAGGTGTACTCTGAGCCAACGCCATCATGCAACACATCAACCCGACACAAACGACTGCCAAATACTTCATTTTGTATACGCTATAATCCACCTATATTCCACCTACGGTCAACTAGCAATGAACGATTCGTCAAGCTCAACTGAAGCAAACACGAGCATAGGGAGTCACTTTTTATACGCCCGCTCTTCCAAGAAAAGCCACTGCGAAAAGCGTTCTATTTAAACAAATAATTAAGTGCCATCGCCCAGTGAGTGCACGGTAATGATGACACTAGTACAATCGGGGCTAGCCGTTAGTTAATTACATTCTTCACCCCCCCCCCTCCCCCCCTCGGGTGACTATTTACCGATGACCATTAATTAACAGCAGACATCAGGTCCGGCCCTCGGTAGATCTGCGTGACCTACCCGCCAATGACAATTAGTGCAAAGTGACCCGATTTTAGGAACTTGAAGTTTGTTTTTGTGGCCTTCCTTTGCCATACGCATAGCCTTCCACGGAGCAGATAGTAGACTCGCAAGTCCAAAACACCACCTGCAACCACTATCGCTTAATCATTGGTGTTGACAAATCAATCACGAGCAACATGTTTTTCCATTATCCCATTAGGGTCGTTGCAAAACTTTCGTTAGACGGGCGCAGATAACATAATCGTCCTTCGCTAGCGCCTCCAGGGAAGTTCGGGCAACTCCGAACGAAGGATGAAAAAATGTTTTCCTACCTCTGCTAAACATCACATCACAAGAAAAATAAACTTAATGGTTCATTAAGCACACCCATCGTACAGGGTAGAACAAAACTTTTCCTTCATCGTCAGCCGCCACCAGAAGCGCAATTCCCTAGTCTTAGTGTTTTCGCAACGTCACCGGTGTTAGCGGCAGAACGGACGACGTACCGATTTTGGGCGGGGAAAACTCCGAGATGATGACATGGTAGAAAAACTGTCGGACCCCTCGCGGACTGTTGTGTGCGCCCCATTCTGAGTGTTTGTTTAATTCGATCCGGAATCGATGCGCCTCGATCCTAGGTTGGCGGTGAGGTCGACCGTGCGGAGTAATTAAGTTCATGGCTAGAAATAATTATGCGCCTTCGTGTTGTGCCGAGTGGTAAACAATTAACTCTCGAAATGCGCCATTAGGTTTGCTGCTGCTGCTGCTTATAAGTCGCAAGGTCCGGTGAAATGTAGCAATTTGCTTGGCAGATAAGAATGAAAGCCGAATGATGATTTAAAGGTGACGAAAAAGATTGATGAGAAGGGTGCAACTTTGTATATCGCGTAGTGGAAAAGTACGCGCTGATAGTTTGGAGAGTAGAAGGGAAGAATTAGAGGTTTAATCGGTGGAAACGATGGATGCTCTCTTAACAGTCTCCGGGATAGCGGATTTTGTTAAATGCTGTAGCAAACAAAGCGTTAGTCAAGATTAACACTCTTACTGCAGAAAATCTTGCTAGTTCTGAGAACCCTTTGCTCTCGGTCCTAATGGGATTAAATGCGCGGTCTTGACATGTTATAGGACAGCGCTGCTATAATTACATCCTGCTTTGAATAAATTAAATAGACCGTCTCGAAGTTAATGCAAGCTAAGTACAGTTCATTTTGAGGTAAAAAAACACAATGGTTTGTTGGGAACCCTTATTCTGAATTTTTATAATTTGACTTTCCAGAGTCATATCAAGAGTTTAGATTCCAAAGTGATGCCTGTGTAGAAGCTCTTTTGACGATGCTTACAGGTTTACTGTGGCTCTTGATTTATTTATGTTGTTACTATGAAACTTGAGAACTCTTATTCATTATTAAAAATATTTACATCTTTAAACATTTATCAGCAGTCCTCCAGAAATGGGACATCTATAGACCGGGTTACAACCTCTCTGAATCCCTGGCACCACCTAAGTTGGAGGGAGACTATTGCTAACTAATAAACTCCCAGTGTCCTCAAATCTCTAATACCTGTCTAATTAGCTCTTGTCATCGGGAATGGCAAGAGATTGCTTCAGGCACTTCAATACTATATGCTTACGAATATGGATGGTGAAGTTCACATGAGACATCCTTGTCTATTTAACTTGTGTTTTCAAATTTTACAAGATGCCACCTAACTTGCAGACTCTTAATACTTCAGGCAACAGAGGTTCTCCGCGATCAGTTCTGTCATCATTCCTGAAATCATAAATCAGCGCTTAAAAAGAGGATCCTGCAATCAAGTTTAATGTGTTGCAATGTACATGTTTTATCAGCTCATGATGCTTCTTGAGGCACCTTATATGGACATGGTCCTTTATAAGAGTTTTCCTGATAAACAGAGGTACCTAGCAATACGGCCAGGCCGTTCTTTATGAATAAAAAAAAAAAAAACAGAGGTACTTGACGTCTCCTTTTCATATCTGTTTGATATCATCTTCGGTTTGAAGTTACCAGCATGAATAGCATGGTCCTTATAGGAAATAGGACTCATTTATAGATTATCAGATCTAGCAGTTAATGAATGGTTTGTATGATGATGAAAGCTCAATTCTCAGTGATAATTTTGTTGTTGACATACTCCAGCAACCCAGTCCAGCAATCAGGTATGAAATAATATAATAATGAAATAATATCCTCAAGAATAGATGAAAGAGTAACTCAAACTTTTTCTCCAAAAACTTCTCAAAATCCTCTGGATAGTTCTTGAAACAACCTTCGAAATGATAACTTTTGTACGTGTACTATCGTCCCATTCTATTCGTTTCCATTGAACCAACATCACACCAGAAAACGCTGGTGTGACGTTGGTGGAATCTTTCAAAAGTATTTCTTCTTGGGTAAAACATCATAAATCAACGAAATAGCATTTTCCGTATCTACCTGAGGATACTGCTCGAACCGGACTTACAGGTTACAGTTTGACAGGATAAAAATCATTATCGCATAAACATATGACACCCCGGCACATTCGTAAAAGGCTGGATAGTAGTGATCCACCTAAGGAGTGACCTTAATAAAGGAAAAAAAGGAACACACGAGTGTTAGTCAGGGAAGGGAATGTGTCCGAGAAAGTTAAACACGTCCCGGATTTACTCCATTTCACTACAACTTTTTTTTTTTCAACTCGGACATATCCTTACAAATATCCCAAGTCCCTTTTTCTTGGTGGATATCTACAACAGACGAGGGAAAAAAAGCGGTAGGCTTTCTCGTCCGAACGATGCTCCCCTTTTTAAAGCAAACGGACAAGCAAACTGACCGTTGTGCGAGCGTTTTGTTAAACACACTCTAATACCCACCACTAATAGCATATCGCACTCCTTTCAAAAGTCTCACTCACACTGCTTTCGGGGTCAGAGAAAGGGAGGAAGAAAAATTTAGCTCATAAATTTAATTTTCTATCCCATCCCTCCATTAACCGTTTCCAGCACGGCGCAGAAAGCAAAGGACTTGGACTTTTTTCTTACAACTGGATTGTCCCGCTTTGTGTGTGTGTGTGTGTGCTGGAAGAGTAATTTTGTGCAAATGTTCAACGATATCAAAAGGCCAACCCCGGGTGACCAAAACAGGCGAGGCGAGTCCTTCGAGGATGAAGCTGATGAATGACGGTTTGAAGCACAAACCTCAACCTGAGGCCTCCGTGATACAGTGATACGGGTTGTCCGGCCATCTTAGTGGTCGTCCCAGTCACATCAAAAGCTTCCTTAGCCTGGGTTATCAACGCCATCGCTCATCGGGTGAACCCCCGTAGACCCTCCTTGCTTGGTCCTCGCTCCTCACTTTTATGTTCAACGGCAGCGACAGAAAGAAAGCAAAAGTTGGATGTGTCCCGATGCTGCTTATCAAATTTACCACCCGAGTTCATCGTTTTCTTTTCTATTCTAGTTACACTTTTTTGTATGGGTTGAGCTTGTGCGTGTGAGTGTCTGTCATGCTAAAAAGCTTCGCTTCTAAGATACCGCTCTCTGCGTCCTCGGCGGCCCCTTTTCACTCCCCACAACTCCGAGTATGGGCATGTGGCGTTGGGCAGGGATTCGTTTGGTCGCTGATTTTAAGATGGCTCGACGCGCATCGTCCTTTTGCGGTATCGTCCTGACCTCCTAGGGCCATCTCACCGCACCGTGTAGGGCTATGCGAATAATGACCGATGCGAAGGATGATGACAACGATGACGACGGCAACCATGGTGACTGGTGTGGCGTTGGATGCGTTTCCACGACGATGCTTACCGTCCGTTCGCTGAGGTGAAAAGATTACAGTTCGCATGCTTTTATTTCCCAGTTTCACGCCCTAGCTCCCCTCCCCGCCTGGGTCATCCCTTTTGGCGACTCGCACGAAGTGCAACCTTCTTCTTCTATTATCAGCCACTTTTCGTACCTTTTGCCCCGTTTTTTTTTTTTGTTGTCTGTTCGCTCGTCCCTCCCAGCCGACGGGATTCAATGAAAAAGGGGCCCGAGACACACTGCACGGGAGTTGCCTTTCAACAGGACGCTTATGATTTATTGAAGCTATTCTTTGCCATTGCGTGGTCGTTGTCTTGGTGGTGGTGGTGGTTTTAGCTGTGGTCATTCCTTCGGCTAAATGTCCCCGCGTGTTACTCTCGAAGTCACCTTCAACCTGCGCAACGGGGACAAGCACGGGACGGTTGATTCATCGCACGGTCGGATAATTTATTCTTATCATTTGCTCTGCCTCTCACTGCGGCATTGCTCATCACAACCCATCCGCGCCGGCATAAAGTGTGGAACTAGTTTTCTTGAATCATAAAATATAAATTTGAGCACATTTTTCATTCACGATTCCACAGCAGCAGCAGCAGCAGCAACAGAACGGTGCACGTGCAGAAGCGGTTTGTTTTGTGGCCACGCGATAAGACGTAAGATTTCATGCAAAACATTAGTTACGCGATTATAATAGCGTCTTTGGTTTTGTCGCCTGAATGTCGCCTGTTGTATTGGTTGTTTTTTTGTACTCTTCGTTCAGAGTTCTTAGCTGGACTAACGCGGCTGTTGCGTGATGATAGAGCACAACAACACACAACCGGAGAGTAATCTTTGGCGTAGTTGGCTTACGGCTTCGCGTCATCGGCTGAAAGGGGTGGCCAAGTGACCAAGTGCTTTATTCGGTGTTATCTGCATCAGCACTCGTGTACCTGTGTACGAGAAAAAATGCTTTCAAATTAATGATAAATGGCACCGAGTTTGTAACTGTTGCGATAGAAACGAATCATCTTTGCTATTTGCTAAGGAGAAAGGAAAAAATCGAGCTATTAAAATACTTTCGAAAACCTTTTGTCCATGGAATGAAATAGGATGCTTTACTTACTTTGTAGAGGACCGTGATAATTTTCTTGCTTCTCAATAGTTTTTTTTACGGATGTATGTATGTTTATATCTACTTAATGAATTTAAGTGATATTTCCCGAAAATATTCGAACAAAAATTTTTAAAATATCATCCAGAACAACGACCAGTTTGAAGAACAAACCAATAATTGGCATCATTTTTATAAAATATTTAACATATTTTATTCAAGTTCTTGTGCCTACTTGTCACCAATATAAGTATCGCTATCATTGTCCATTTTTGAGCCTATGCTAGCATAAGATGTTAATGTGAAGGTAAGCTTAGAAAAAGCAAAAGTTGAGGAGTTTTAATTTAAATAAAAAAAACAGATCAAGATCTTGTTAGTGGCTAGTTGTTAAAAAGACGTAAATGTTGGTAAATTTCGAATTTGACCTCATCAAACCATGTAAATCAATCTGATTTGAGTAATATTTTCCCTTCTTGTTCTTCTTGGCCTGATAAGGGTAGAGCACGTCTAAAAGACATGATTAGGTCGCCAACCTGTTTTCAAGAAACTCTGTAAAGGGCTGAAATCCTCCAACAGTGGCTTCATCCGATCTCCGACACGTTAGGCTCTACCTGAAACAGCCAACGTGCTCACTATGCTTCTCTGGTACTCGTGCCGGACACGTCACTAGCGAGCACCTTCTTTTTGGATTATGAGTCCTCATTACGTGCCTCAGCCATCGAATTCATCTGGTTTTGGCCACCCTCAGAAAATCAGCGCCTGTTATCCTTCACATCGTCCTTAAATTTGAGTGTAGATTTTTTAGATTTGTTAATAAAATCTGTATTTTGAGGGCTGAGTGATCGGGCACAACCATATCTTCTACCTCTCATCAGTTGTTAGAGCACCACCAAAATAATGTATACGTTACTCGTTAAACTTTGAAATATTCACATTCGATGTAGACCCTTCCTACTAGCATAAAGACTCCAGCTTCCCTTTCTAGCTTACAAAATCCAGCTTTAATGCACCAAAAGAAAAATAAATAAATACCTCCCATGACTCCATGAACAGGGGAGTTTGCCATGCATACAGGGAAACGATCAAGCCTAAGTTTTGATTCCAATTCCTGGGCCGCATGGGCCAACGCTTATACATGTTTCTTTTCAAGTCCGATAGATTCTCAATCCTGACAATCTTAATTTCTAACACTTCTCATGCTTAAGAAAACCTTCATTATGCTCAAACTACGCTTCCGCAAACCTGGTCCCACGCATATGAAATAAAATTCAAACAGTAAAACCCGATTATTTGAAAATCCCAGACCTCTGAACTGCAATGTGTCGTGCCCTGCACTGTAAACAAAAGATACGCTGCAAAACAAGCTTTTGAAGCATTTGTCGTACGATGTCATATAAATTGAGCTGGAAAGAAAATTTCAAAACAAAATACCATTAGTGCAATCAGCCCCTAACCAACGGTTAGGCGGACCGGTTGCCGGTGTCGCCCGTGTCAAGGCAAGCAAACAAGAGAACGCAAAACCTTGCTTCCAAAGTCGGTCGGAAATATTCTCCTAACAGGGAAACTTTGCGTACTGCACAGGCACCAACTCTTGTGCTTTGGCATTGAAACATTCCTCCACCAGCTCTGGAGCAAAAGGGTACGCGTAAGCACTTACTACTACTTCTTCTTCTACTCCGACGAACTGCAGCCGCTTGTTCGCTGCAACCAATCCGTACCGAAAACTATCGTCAACTCGGAAGCGAAGAGTCAACAAAACTCACTTCGACAAATTCCACCACCCGAACGACCGGAACCCCAAGGTGAGCATGGCGTAAAATATGTTTTCTCTCGAAAGTAAACTTCTGGCCCCGCCGCGTTTTTCCTCCAAGCCTCTCCGTTCCCTTTCCCTTCTTTCGCGACTGCAACGGAAAGGAAAACGCATAAATGAATCCGGCAGCCTGGTCCTGAACCTGTTCCTGAACCTGGTTCCTCAAATATTGCTGAGACGATCTGAAAATCTTCACCCAAAACCACATCCTACCGCAGCATCGCAACCTAGCCTAAATAGTCGTTTTGCTGCCTTGCGCCCCCTCCCGCTTGCCCGTAGCTTTTCTTTTCACCTCAAACGACCTGTCTCATCGAGGTTGGATCATTTCCGGTTCCGTGGTTTACTGTCGAACGGGATGAGTTGCTCTGTTTTTGTTCTCCGACTATCCCGCCTTCCCATCTCCCCATCGCAGCGAAACCACATTCCGAGGTCGCAATCAGCAGAGACATTCGGCAGTACGGGCTGCCGAATCCACCGTCATCCTCCACACCACACGAGGTACTTTAGATGGTGCGGAAAAATTCAACCGGTGGCACAGTTTATGAAAAGTCATAAATTTTACTTTTGCCCCGGTTCTCACTGCTTCCCGGGCGTGCATCTGCACATGGATCTCCGTACGCGTCGGAGCAACCGCACACTTGAACGATGAAGTTTTCGTCCTTAGTCGTCCAGTATTCACCAGATCTTGCCTCAAATTGGCCCGTCCATTCCACCAAACACAGCCGCTCGGTACCTGAGGTTCTTGATTTCTTTTTTCGTTTCAAATTGCTCCGCCGTACCGGTGGTGGAAACTAAGGACAAGCCTTCGTCCGCCATCCGCCCAATATCAAACGCATCTAAAGGGGCAGAGTTGGTGTTTGTCTGCCGCTTTTACCGCCAACTTCCACATCTTCCTCTGAGCTGGAGCTGGGACATGGAGAACGTAATTTTAAACTCAATTTGAAACACATTTCCGAGGCATGTTTGGTAAAATAGCACACACACCCGCAAACCACCACCAGAAACAATAAACAATGGAAAATTGTGCAAAAACTTCGAAACCGGTACCGGTACATGTGGATCGCTCACGGGAACGTTTGTGCAAGATAGGCGGTCTACACCTTCGGCTGTGGTTACATCATGGGTGTAATGACCATACGGTACAGTTTTTCCCCGTAGCGTGAGAAGCTGTGCATGATTTTTCTTTCATTTTGTATTTTTTTGTAAAAGGTTGGATCCAGAGTTGGATGGATTGTCATTTCCTAGGTTGAAGCCTCGAGGCGGTCCGCTCAAGAACCGCTCAAGGTTACCGGTATGAAGGGTTGGAGTAATATTTTCACTGAAACTAAATGCACCTTATAACATCCGATTCGCTGAAGCCTATATTATAGGGTTCGGAATAAAATCCTGTATATAAAATACCTTTTTATGTAAAATAAACAGAATGCTAAATTATAACACTGTTCAGGCGATTAAAATCAATGCCAGTATATGATTTTAAGGTGAAAGTGTTTTTGAAGACAAATGAGAAAAAAATGATTGAGTTTAATTTACTAAATTTATTTTATTTAATAAACCTACTTAAAATGTTATGACACTTGACACAAGTGGACTTCGATGTACGATTACCGGTTAGTGATATTGAACGGTGGAATAAGATATTTAATGCAATAGAATAATCCAGATCATAACGTAAGATTTTGAAATCAATGATTAATATACGCGGACGCAGTGGAAGGTCGAGATGTTTGGAGACTTCGAGCAGAATGGCAGTTGAGGCCCCTCTAATTGTGATATTAGCGAGAAACAACCGCCACTGCGCGGACGATGCTAAAATATTAGGACAAAAAAAATGAACCTGAATACCATGCTCGACTACAGGTTTCATTTTGCAAGTAAAATAGTTGGTTCAGGCGTGATGCATTAAATCTCTGTGCCAATAAATATATAACGATTTCTTTCAGCCTATCACGAGCTTTAGCTGTGTTCAATTACGCGCCAAATGGACAGTACTTAGAGAGACAACAGTGCGTTAAGTGCCTGGGCAATTTTCTTCACACAAGGCTCTCCTTCAAACAACAGTTTGATCTCATCGTTTCAAGATGTCTATAAAAACGCTGTACTGTTCCCTTAAGCTGTCGGTGGTGACGTACGCCAATGCAGTGTGGTTGCCTGCCGCTCAGCAGGCTCTCGCGCGGTTGGAGTCCATACAACGCAAAAATCAAGCTTGTTCCTGGGATGACCGTCTTGAATACAGGGCCAGGTGCCCGATACAGAGTGACTTGAGCAAACACAGTTGTCGTTCATCACAGGGCTCCTTAACGATAGCCCAATAGTAGTTCATGTCTGGTATTGCCAATGACAGAAGAGTCAGCGTTAAAGAGACATGAGGTCACTCCTAGAGTTCCATGTTCCAATACAGCAGATATGGATCTGGATTAAGGCCACTTTGACCAGGGCTACTCTCATGGACCATGAAATGATAGACAACGAACCATCCGAATACACTCGGGATAAGGTATCCCCTCACGATATAGATACTCGCTAGGAACATTACTTCGACTTGAATGGATTGGATGAAGAAACCTCATACATTGAAACAAACTAGCTCACCCTGGATAAGGTTTGCTCAGCCTAAGCCCTTGATTGGTTTAGGAGGAGAGAGATTCCAACTGAAGCGAAGGTAGAGTTTCTATTTGATGGAAACTACGGTTTTTCTAACTAAATAAAATATATTAAAATATACATTTGATTATGGAAGGACAATTCGGATAGGATACAGCGATCTTTCGAGGTAAAAAACGACTCCACAATCTCCATAACTTCAAGTTTGCCCTATATATGTTCTTTTCAGTCTTTCCGTAAGTCTTTGGGGTGATCCGTTGGCAGAGGCAATAACGGCACCGGTCTTCACATGGCTTCAAGGATTTGAGCTGGGGTTCAATTCCCATAAAGACCACCTCCAAAATACGGATTTTGAGACACTTTTTAATTTATTATGTTGCCATTTTTTTGCACAAATTCTGGCAGATGGCTTAATGTGATGGAAAACATCATCAACTTCTCACGGAGGCACTTAAAAAAAGCCACTGGAGCTTTGACGCATTGTTTAAATCAGGCATCATACGTTCATAAATTTAAGATATAAATTTCCCCAACCTTTTCACTCAGGCACCATGTTTTGAAACTAAAACTCTTCTACGTATTACATTCCATAATCGTGTAACCCACACGATATGTTGTTTTGTGAAATCAAGCTCTGGCTTACGATTATTTGCTCTATCGGCGCATCAAACCTAACCCCAGCACAGTCAATTGGGCACTGACAGTTGGCCGTAGATCGTGCCCCGAATGTAGAATCAAGGCCCACTTTGCGTGTCAACGTGACTCCTCCGGGAGCTTAGGTGGCATAATCTAAATAGCTGATTCATTGAACGAATGTATAAACATTTTCCCTTAGCGTGTTGGTGTGTGTGTGTTTTTTTATTCAACCCCATTCAACAATAGCGAGCCATCGGGTCATCGGTATCGTTCGGGGATAATAGCAAAATGGTATTTTGTTTTTCATTACCCATTTCGGAAAGGGATTTTTTTATGGCCCACTTTTTGGGATGGCGTTGGCCGCTTCGCCCGGTCATCATGGATAGCACACGTCAGCTGGCGGAAAGAGTTTTTCCTTTCTCCCACTCTCTACCACCACTCGTTTCCTTCCACGGGTATAACTGACCGGAACCATTAGGAAGCGAAGGAATGGGTTTTTATTTTTCAAGCGATTGGATTAGTGAAGCTTGCGATACGGCAGAAGCAACGTTAGAAAAAAGGACTAAAGACGAAACAACATGCTAAACAAATACAAGCTCATCCATTCCCTTTTCCAACGGAGCGGCGCACAAATAATGCGCCTGTTGCGGCCAATAATAATCAGTGCGTGCCGATCGTGCCGAAAACGAATGCAATGCAATGCTTCCCACCGGGAAACAAAAAAACATTTAAAGCCATCAGCAAAACATTCCTAAGCCTATCAAGTAAACCGCTGTGAAGCTGGGCTGGGCCAAGCTTTGGGCTGGTAAGCGGAAAATAAAAATCAAAACGATAAGCGGTGGATAGCGAGCGCCCGCGTTTCGGGTGGAAAATTCTTTTCCGGTCTCCGGGTTTTCTTGTTTTCGATTTTTCTCTATTCAGATAACGATCAGCAATTCTTCCAACAATTTGTGTGTGTGTGTATGTGCTATGGGTTTATGCTTTCCGGTTTGATATTTATAAGTGATTATAATCTTAATGCGTTGGAGTCGGCCGTTGGATAACGTTCGCGTTTTGGGGAAAGAGGAAAATCGCTCGGTGGGAAAACAAAACGATTACAGTCTTACGCTGCTAATGCTGTGCTTTGATTGCTGTCAGTAGATATTCTGGGATTTTTCCATTTGCCCAGTAGTCAATATGGTTTGGAGTGTTGGAAATGATGCTCACAGAAGCGTCTCGCCCAATCGATACAACCGCAAAACCAGTGTAAACTCGAAACTCAAATCCACTACAAATGAGTTAAAATAAAATCAGAACCCAGAAAAAACCATCAGCTAGAAATGGGAGGACATTTGGTGGTGGTGGTAGGTTTATTAACGATGATTATGCCTCAATTTGTTCCGTTTATCGCTATAGTGCGAACGTGCAGGCAGCGTGTAAGACGAAGAACAGCCTTCATCGGATGGATACATCTGCAAAGTAGAGATGGGCAAAATTAGCAAAAGAAGGCGGAGCTACCGGTTCCGGTCGAGTCCACAAAACTCGGAGCCAGTTCCGGAGTGGAGGTTCAATCGAACTGGAACTTGCGGAACTGTCGGTACCCTAAAAAATGTCCGGAACTGCTTTTGTAGGAACCGTCGGAACTGTCGGAATTAGTTGAACCGTCTGGAACTGTCGGAACCATTGACACCATCTGGAATCGTAGTTGACAAGTATTAGTTCTCTAACTAATTACTCACCTTTTTACGATTTTAAATCATTGTATGGATCCATGATTGTATTGACAACGGATGTAGAAGTTGGGGATGTTGCAGGACTAAATAGCTTGATTGATGGATTAAAATAAAGCAGAATAAAGCTAGAGCAGACTTTTAAAATCGTGCGTTAACCCGTTCTCTAATGGTGGGTTCATACTCACTAATACTGGCTGACTACGATTTCGAACAGTTTCAAACGGTTCCAGTCGGTTCCGGAAGGTTCCAGACGGTTCTGACGGTTTCAGTTGATTCCGGAAAATTCAGGACGATTCCGAACGGTTCTGGTTGAAACCGATGGTTCCTTTTCCTTGGAATCTGAACTGGACTCGAACCAGGATCGAATCCGGAGTGGAACTATGAGTGCATTCCAGATAACAACCCATCACTACAGCGATGTAACATGCCACACAAAATTCGTGTTGTCTTGTTTTAAAAGAGCAAACAAACAAAAAAGCACCAGAAGAGTCCTCAGGACGAACGATAGCTCGGTGAACAACAGCGGATTTAATTGACTGAGCGTCACGGTGCCGAATGTTTGGACACCGTCATTTATCCAGCGATTTGGACAGGCAAAGGCTCAAGAAATCATTCAGCCCAAGCCATTAAGGGTTTGGGTGCGCTTGGGAGAAGTGTAATTTAGTATTGGTGTTTTATTCCTTTTTAACCGCTCTTTATTTTTTTCCGCTCGTTCCCGTCCTTTTTCAAATGATGCGAATCCGGAAACCCGCAGACAGACATCACTCTTCTGTGGCTACGGGGAACAAACGAACCTTACCGAACGGGGGGGAAAGCTTTTCGCGGGGTAACATTTTGTTTATTTCCCAACCATTATGGAAAGAGACTGATTTTTATGGTCCTCGGCATTGAGCGTCTTGGTAAGGAACACGCTTATTTTTATTCCCCGGACCGGTCAAACGGGGGTACGATTGAGCGCGAGGGATCAGGAACGAGGCCTTAAAGTGAAATGGAGAACGAGCGAAAATCACCCAACTCCACCAGTAAGCCAGTAAGTGTGCACCCTAATCGACAATTTTACGGTTTGTTTCGAGCGGCCCAACGTGCAAAACGGATTGCGGTTCGCGCTGGCAATAGAGCGAGCGAGATTCGGACAACCCACAACGGCAACAACAACCCCTAAACCAGCATCATAGCCGATGAGCAACGCTTACAACGGGAATCATTCTGTGGCTTTTCAAATGACGGTCGTACAACTTTTCTTTCGAGTGGGAATATCGTTTTTTGCTTGGTTTGGCTGCTGGTTTTACGTGGTTTGAGTGACATTTAACAACCCTTTTGGCGAAAGGATTAATCGGACGGTGGTGAAGGACCAATACAAAGTTGGATGAGGGCGCAAATTAGATGTCTATTAAATGGGCCATTCCCGCACAAATGATAGATTCGGCAGCTTTATTACTGAGCTATTGTAGCAAGCGGTAGATTAGGTTTGATGAGCCTCCACAAAATCTTAAAAAAATGGGTGAATTTAGAGGTAGTACAACTGTAGCAACTCCCCTTGGAGGACTCTAGGACCTCTAGGTTGAAGCGCAGATTTGGAGACTCAGACAATGTAACACATGAAGATTTGCTGTTTTTATGCATATTTCATTTCATTTATTTATATCAAAGAAATCGCCAGCTCTTGGGCTACATATCTGAAGTACGTAAGAGCTAAACGCATGATGACATTAAAGGAGCAGATAACCGAACTCATTCACCAGGTGTCTCGCAGGGATAAGTAAAATATACCGTTGCCGTTTTACAACATACGATTATTTTAAAACTTGCCAAAATGAACGGCGATCCTGTAAAGACATTAAACTAAGAAATTGGCAGCGGACAGTTTGAAAAGGACATATAATTGAAGCGATGATCCTTAATAAATATCTAACAGCTAGCCGAGTGAAAAAGTTCATCGAACTCGCTCAAGTCTGGATTTTCAACCCACACTACTACTTCTTCTTATTCCTTGGCCTAACGATGTTTTGCTTATGGCTTTAGTCAATCCCCTCTATGGGGGAAAGGCCCAGATGAGACTTGAACCTCGGTCCTGTCTTGTGAAGACCGGCGCCTCTGTCGCATCTACCACCGAGCCGCCCAATCCTGACTAGTGGAGGTCGAAACAGGCTGCAATACAAAGCTTTGAGATAAAGTGGATCACGAATATCGCAATTGTACAGATAATTTCTAAAACCTTGCAGTCACAGTATGATCCAACGTATAACTAAACAAAACACAATTTCACAGGCTTGAAAAAGGAGAATTTTGAAAAGTTACCTGAATCATAATGAATCAGTGAGGTGCCACTAGCCCAAGGCTACAACGCTTTTTCAGCAGAATTGGACCAGGAAGGCATTAGAGCTCCAACAGAAACGACAGCACATTATCCAGCCAAAGAACGCAGTGAGCTTCTACTTTCCTCGAACTGAAGAGGTCGCTCACTAGTTCTTTCTTGGCTAGGCAAGAGGTTTTCTGAACAACTAAGCAAACTCGTGGTTAATACTCCTTCTCTCTATGTCCTGTTAATACATTTCACCAAATATAGTTGGGACACTCGAAAAGGTGAATCCAGAACACCTACAGCAATACCGGTCGTATGTTGACATATAAGAAATTATGTTGTGCTTCTGGAGTCCCTTGGACAAATTTTCGAAGTTCATTGTAGCTACGAAAGCTTCTGGAACGCTGGTAGAATTGCATTGTTGTATGTAAGTTGTTGCGAGTTGCAAAATGACCCATAGGTTTGTCTGCTGATGCCTTTGGCGCAACCCCAAAACAAAATACTTATCTAGCACAAATAAGTGTTGTGCTACAGATATTATCCTGAATCTTACTTACTAACCGACTTATCAGGCGCTACAACCGCTTTGCGGTCTTGGCCTGCTGCAACAATCCTCGATACCGTTCACGGTTTAGCGCCGTCGTCTGCCAATCCGTTATCGAGGCCATTCTGGGGGACGCATCAAGGCCATCACTCCATCTCATTTTGGGCCTATCACGCCTCATCTGTCCGTGTGGACGGTCAAAAGGACTTTACGGGCTGGGTGGTCCTGTGTCATTCTCATGACGTGACCAGCCCACCGGAGCTCGTCATTGTAGCGGCCACACATACGGGGCCAAAAATCCTTCTGAGCATCTTCCTCTCGAAAGTGGCTAAGAGGGCTTCGTCAGTTTTGGACAGAGTCCATGTCTCAGAGGCGTATGTGAGTACTGGTACTATAAATTTTCTGTACAGTCCCAGCTTCGTTCGTCGCGACAGGTATTTAGAGTGGAGAAGTTTCCTCAGGCTGTAGTATGTCCGGTTGGCAGCCAGCATCCTTGCGTGTAACTCAACATCAATGTTGTTGTCGGTGCTGATTTTTGACCTCAGATAAGTGAAGTTTTTGCCGACTTCGAAGGTGCGGTCAGCTATCTGTACATCACCCCTGCGTAAATCAGTGTTTGTTAGCAGGACCGCTGGTGGTGCCACCATCATTTTGGTTTTCGCCACACTAACCTCGCGCCTCTCTAACCCGAGGTTCTGTGAGGCACGCTCCGAGTCGCGGATAGTTCTCTTTAATGCCAGATTGAAAAGGAGACAGGCAATCCCATCTCCCTGACGTAGGCCCTTAGTGATAGCAAAGGATCCTGAGATTTTTTCCATCCACCTTCACCTGGCTATTGTCATTCTTACAATTATCCTGAAACTTAACTAAAGTTATAAACGTCAACTGAGAAATAAGGCGGCTCTGCGAGAACGATCACACCACGAGGGTGACACTTACGATAATTTTATAAATAAGGCTAAACATCTTTAATACATTGCCTTCAGCATTCAACGATAAGTTTTTGACTAGGGAGCATTTCAATCGACAGTTCAACAGGACTGGCTTGATAGCTTCTATTAGGATATTCCATTCGAATGATTCATATCGGTGTTCACATTGAAGAGTGAGGTTTTCAAAAATGCTTGTCAAATAACTATCTAGCAAACAGCTAGACATTTCAGCTCTTCAATCAGCGTTGAGTTTAGTTCCAGAGTTGAAACCATCACTCAAAAAGCAAAAAAAAAAAATCATGACTTGATGATTGCAATCATCGCCATGCATGGATAAATACGGGATTTAATATCTAGCATTGCAATGAAAGACCTGTAGATATGTGGTGCTAGTTGAATGAATCTTCATTTGTGTTGGATTCTATGAATGAGAATAGTTTACCTTCAATTCTGGGAAGAAACTGAATTTTTATCATCGCCTTTGTTCACATGAACTCATCCATCACTGGCCATGTAAATCGTCCTATTTAAAGGCAAGCACAAAAAATAACTAAAACGAATAATTAAACGAGCATTTCGAAGAAAATTTCCCATCAGCGCTAAATCTACATTGTTGAAAGCAATACATCATGCTGTTGAGATTAAGTTTAGATCTTTTGATGCTTTATGAGTTTGCCATGGCTCTCTGTGGAACTCAACAGCTATTTCTGACCTTACAGTTCGTCTAGTGATGGTGGCTACTTCAGATAAGCTACTCAACTACATCTCTAGTTAAGTTTCGAGTGCTGAACACAACTAGCTCGGCTCACATGAAATAAAGCAATCAGCGTACCGGAGTTAATCACAAACCAGCAACACATCCCCCCAAACTGACCGGATCCGTAACGTGCATAATGAGATAAGCTGCTTAAATCCAATGCCAGTTTGGGGCGAGCAAACCGGCCAATAAAACGTTTAAGAAGTCAGGAACGATTTCAATTACGATTTGCACATAAAACCGGCAAAGTCGATGGTCGAACGGACCACCGACGAATCCGTTACGACCGCGGACAAGTTATCGCCCATCAAACATCGATGCCGTAAGCCACGGTGCCACCGTTGGCACGCGCACTCAGCAACCACAAATCGGTCACGGGGGACAAATTATTCGCGTGCCGGCCCATTTTTCCGTGCCGTGTTTTCTCCGGCAAACCGGTAACGAGCTTATCTACCATCTTGCGTGCCCATGCCCGGGGCAACCGATGGGTCCGCCGGTAACCATCAACGGTGGTTACCATGATTTCGGCCACGAATGTCCTGCGGTGAGCGATTCCGTTCCCCATGGTAACTCACCCATACCGGGCCGCACCTCGCTGTTCGCTCGACACAAACACGCTCCCACCGTCGATACGGAAATGTGTTTGTGTGAGAAAAAGAAGCCTCCAAGGGAAAACCTCTCGCTTTTCACAGGGTGCGTACAATGCTCACACGCGCACGTCCAACAGGTATTCTACGTACTCTCGTGGCAATAAAGTATGTATTTATAAAATTTAATAATAAGATTTTTGCCCTTCCCCAGTCAGCCTCTCCCTTCGTTTCCCTGCCCTTGTTTTAGGAAGGAATGTTTCCGATCTGGTAGTGTAAAGGAGCCAAAGTGGCTTAGAGCAATCACGCTAGAACTTCCCGGTACGCAGTCTGCCAGTGTAGGCGTAGATGTGGGTTTATGTCTGTGTGTGTGTGTGTTTTGGTATGTGAAAACTTCAACTTATTTCAATGCTGCCGAAGAATTGTTCCACAGCAACAGCACCAACGCTCTGTGGGTAATAAACAAATTCCTTTGCACTAGCAACTGTCGGTTGCGGTGAATGATTTCTTGATTTGAAATTTTCCATCACTGCATGCCAGATTTTCCCTGTCAAGCTCGAACCGTTTTGATAGAGGATGCTTTATGCCCATGGAATTGCGCATTGAAGGCACGAAGGTGTGTCGACTCTACGAAGCTCAGGGCAACCGATGACAGTTGTGTTAAGGAAAAAATGTTTGTCTGTTTTGTTTGTACAATATTTCTCTTATTTAGTGTAAGTTGTGATTGGGATTAGCAATATAAAATTTCATAAATTTTAAGCTCGGAAGGAAAATATTGGGAAAGAAAACAAATAGAAGTAGAATACTAGTGCAACGACAAGACACGACAAAAGCTATTCAAAAGCAATATTAATTGAAACTGTGAAAGGTTCACATGAATGGATCAAGGATATTTATTGTTGTATACCGAGTTTCAACAACATTAAAGGGGGTTGGGTGAGTATTTGATGCTGTTCCACAGGAGCAAGAAAGAAACAATGAAGGAATAGCCATTGGATCGGCGTGCCTCAACAGTGTTCCAATGTTATATCTAGTAACGGGAGAATGCTTATTTCCGTATTGAGTGTGGTAGAGTCCTCAAGGTCCTTAACAGGTGGTACACGGTGCAATGCTGGCTGATTGGTAGCTATAACCAACCGGATACCAAGATGAAGAAGAGCTTGCAGTCATGGATAACTAAGCCAGCAAGCTACAGACTACGTATAGAAGTCGTTAAGGGTCAGTGTTATTCAGGGCTTCCCGAAGCCTCTTGACGCGTCCTTAGATATTGTTGTTCTGTCCCCGGTATTTTTTAACACGCCCCTTGTCATTTTTGGATTTTTTCCGAGATTTTTTGACACAATCCTGAAGTTTTTTTACGGGCTCTCATACAGTTTTGCTTGCGATTACTGATGTTTATTTCATTTTGCTGTGCAGCAACTTGAGTACATTTCTAACTATTAACCTACTAAAGCATATAAAGGCATGTCACTAGGCATCTCTGTAGAGTCAGGAAACAATGAAATGCAAATCTAGATACAACTGCAAGATTTTCCTGAAGGTAAAATCTTGCTACAAGATAACTAATTGTGAGAAAACATCAAAAAATCTTGGAAACGAGAATAAAAGTTAACTGGGAATTTGTCAAACAACCAAGGGACGAAAACAAAGAAATCTGGCAAATCGGCAAAGCTCATAGAAAGCGTCGTAAATCGTCGGAATACTCTGTAAGCAGCATAGAACCGGGTGTAAGTATTTAATGAATACTTTCAATGGTAAAGGGGCTCAACAATTTGGCAGATCAACCTAGGAGCGGAAGGAGCGGCCGCTCGAGGTCTCGTCAGTCAGGGGAGCCTCATCGGTGTGGGAAATTTAACTGCCATTCCGCTCGGGGCGTCCAAATATCATGACCCACCACTGGTGAAATATCCTTCAGCTATATCGCAAGGCAAGTGCTTTAGATATAAAGTTTTATAATCACATAAGATACGATTTTTTATGGGATTAAATCATCATATAGAGACGGACAGCAGATCAAGACCACCTTATTTTTGTCTAATGGCTGTTTTTTCTAATGGCCGGAAAAAAACCCAGCAGGACCCTGATTCAAATCCCATCCTAACTGTTCCCCCGTAGTAAGGAATGAATATCCAACTACGAGGTATAATTATGTCTATTAAACCATAATGGCAGCTGTGGCTCTGAGAGTTCGTTTAGCCAAGAAAAGGGCTGAAAAGAGATGTCATTTCACCAATTTCCAATAAACTCTGCTGTTTGTTTTATTTAAATTTCTTGTGTAAGGTTTTGTGAAAACGATTCTATCATCAATGGCGCTCTGCATCTATTGTCCATCGCTGTACACTAAACTACATTCTAAAACAAAACACACGCCACTGTTTTCTCTACACGTTTTTTTATTAAAAAGATTTCTCACGGAGGCTCACGGAAATAACTTACACTCGATCGTGCTTACGCGCTAATGACTACCATTTAATATCCTTTCTTCTGCAGGGCCTTGATGTCCTGATCGCCATAGTAGTCCTCGCTGTAAGGATGGAAAGTGGTACATTAGTAGAGTCTTTACGGTGCATCAAACCTATGCATGAATCACACACAAAATCGTAGCAACAAACCCACCAGTTCACCGATTCATTAGATAGGAACATCCGGACTAAGGAATGCTTATGTGACGTATGCGAAGGTAAGGTAAATGGCATAATGTCATCGAGTAATACACGAAGGTGGTTAAAAGACGGAAAATAGTTAGGAAAACAAACACACACACACAGAAAAGTCACACGAGCTTACCCGTTAGTAGTCAAAAGTTAGCAAAACAGAGTGAAAAAAAAATCGCCACAAAACAGTGTGAAGGTGAAACAGCACAAAGAACCAACCGTTAAACTCAAGTTGCACGTGATCAAGAGTGAGGTGAAGAAATTATTAACAGACAGACCGGGTGATAAGACATAAGGAATGGATGATTGGTTTGTGGTTTTAAGTGGTTTTAAAGATTTTTTTTTATTAATGTTTCTTTTTCTGTTTGTTTTGTTGTTTCTAATGCTCTAAACTAAGCGCTTCGCGTGTCACTCCTCTTCGACTTCTTCTCGCCCTTTTCACTACCAGTCATCAGTCCTCTTCACTTTTGACTAACGAACAGGGTGCACGTTTCGCGAACAGAACCGACGAGTCGAACCACGAATCATAACCGATCCGACCTTTTCGAACCTGACCTAAGCTCGCTCTTTTCTCTAAGGATCATCTCGATTTGAAGCAGTTAGCTCAGATGGACAACCGGAGTCCGAAAGTTTAAGCAATTTGATATGCTCATCAGGATAATACACTATCAATATTGTCCCTCAAGGAAAGCCAGTAAAGAACCAGTCCACAGGCAAGGAGTCATTTGATGCGGTTGAATCACAAGCCACTGGAGGCCACAAGGAATTTAGCGAAATAAATAAATTATCAAAAAAGGAGCAAAGGGATTGGGACAGGATCACCGAGATATTTCCCGGCATGGGAATGTTCATCTGCGTGCACCGTGCACCGACAGCTCACGAACACAACTCAACAATACGTTCTGAGTTTGGTTGTGAAAAGTGCGTTCAAGTGCGTTCAGTATGAAGCAAGAATGTTTTTAATCGAAAAGTGAGGTTAGGAAACACATTCCACTCGCAGCTCCACAAGTTTTCTAATCAAGCTAGGATTTAGTCCTTAACTATGGCTGGCTCAAGTTGAGTGTTGGTTGAATGTCTGGGGGGTGTGCCTTCCTGGACGATTTGTTTTTAGTGTTTCCTGGTGATGTGAGCTGGTAGGAAAAGTTTAAAATGAGGGATTTTTTGTCCGCCTCGAGATTCTCCCCGGAAGCCTGGTGGTAGCTGTCTAGCTCTCTCTCTCTCTCTCTGTCGCGTCTTCTAGTTCCATCTCGTCTTCCTATTCGATAGACTGCGCCCTGCCATTAGTTCTGTATCGGCTATCGGTATCCCTAACAATTAATCCTGTTTTGATGTTTGCCGTTTTTTTGTTCTCTCGCTTCCTCCCTCTTCACGTTGTCTAGTTCCTCTATCATACTGTCCCCCTCTAGCAATCTCTCTCGCTCTCGTCCTTTGTTCTACCCTCAGTCACCCTCCTCCCTTCTTCTTAGTTGCTGTCCTTCGGAGCCGGACGGTTCGACTTAACGATAGCTTTGGGGGAGGCAGGCGCACCACCGGACTGGAGGGCTAGCCCGGCAAGGAGTTCGCTCTTGCGGATGCTTTTCAAGTCCAAATCACCGTAGTAATCTTCGCTGTTGGGGGTGTAAGGGGTGGGAGATTAGATGAATGGTTAGAGAGAAAGAAAGAATTCGGAATTAGACTCTCGCTACCGGACGGAGCATGGGATGACGCGGCGTGGTACGTGTGTCGGGCAGTCATTACCATACATTTAACTTCCCTCGTAGGGGATTGAGGTATAAGGGAGGCATGGGAAAAGGTTGGTTTTGGGCAAAGTTTGCGCCCAAAGTAACGTTTTTTAGAACAAAGGTGTGGGTTTTTTGATCGGATGCGTGTGACGCACGCTAATGTTTAGTCGGTCGAATGAGATTAACTTTGCACAGCCGGAATTTCTCTTCTTTGATGTTAAACTGTCAGATAAGATGGTGGTTAGGGTGGTTCGCCTGCTTCCGACACGAGTCGGGCCCGTCAGTTGGCCCTGTGTAGCAGCGGAAGCAGAGGAAGCCAAGTTTTTTGGGGAAGTTATTGATTAAACGCCAAACAGTTTGCAAACACCCAAATACATAGGTCAATTAAGAGGTTGGGAATGGGGAAGTTCCAGGGAAGTCACCAGGGTAGGTGAAAATCACCACCACAAACAAAAACACACACACACACACACACAAACACAGATAAACTGGTTCGTGGGATATACAGTGGGAATGCTTACCATCCGGGAACGTCCTCGGGATCTTCGCAGTTGCCAGTGCCGTCAGCATCGCCGATCTTGAAGACGGTGCCGATCGGGCAACCGTACTCGCGGGCGACTCCCTCCAGACAGATGTAGTACTTGCGGCAGTCCTCGGGGTGTGCATGTCGCGAGAAGGATCCAGCATTGGAGATCTCACCGGCAGCCGGGCAGGCGAATCCATTTGCTACTTCTGTAAACCCGAAGGACCCCCATTGGGTTTAGAATGTTGCATGAATCGACTCGGAGCGTGCTCAGACGATCAATGCTTACCTTCGTTCTTGCACTCTGGCACCTGGTCGGCCCACATACAGACGCGCGCTTCACGGTCGTAGGCGAGTCCGGGCGAGCACTGGTAGCGAGAGGCCTCACCGTTCCAGCAGTTCCAGAACACGTCGCACTTGGCGGCATCAGCAAAGATACCATACAGACGCTCACAGTGTGGGGTGGAGATCGGAGGTTCTGGAAGAGTGTGAGGGAGATAGGTTAGAATACGTAGTTAGTTTGGAGAACATGGACGAACTAGCTTCACGATTTTGTGAAGCCTCGACGATCAAAAATAGAAAACTTTCCAGGAATCTAATTTGCAGCAAGTAAATGTAAACCGAAGAGGACCTCTTTTTGATCCGATTATCAATCCGTTAAATATTTTCAAGATGTGCTTAATATCGCATATCAAAAAATTAAACTGCTTCATTGGAATGTCGATACTTAATCCAAAACATTGTAAGGTTATTGAAATGAAATCAACAACCTCCAATGAAAATATATTAAGGTGATGAGATACCGTAAAGCTCCTCAACTTCAGATAAAAAATATCTAAATAATCAAGATTTGTTATGAAATTTTACTAGTAATATTCATCCAAATAGTGTATATCCAATTCCAGAGTATAAACCTATATAAAATCCTAGGATTTCATTGCCAGGAAGTGCTTGATGCTATAAAACCATTCTAATTTAACTCTTCCAGTTTCAGCCAAAAGGATACCACTGTCCTCTACCGGGAAGGCGCTAGAAGCCATCACAACATCTCATTTCGCTGCATTCATTCAGCATCCCGGAAGAACGCCACGCCACAGCTTAATAGTGCGGTTAACATTGAGCACACACACGTGTCGGCACACATATCGGCCCTGTCTCCGAGCTTGTTTAAGTTTGCGTATGATTTTCTGCATTCCATCTGCTTTCTACCACATGGCATGTTTAATTAGTCCAATTGCTTCGGTCTTCACAATATCGCAAACAAAATCTACACCACGAAGAACGCGTCAAACCTGGCGGTGATCAACACACGGCCAACGGTGACCGGTCGCGGTACGGTCTGGGGCGGCAATTTGGAAGCTGCAAATCGTAATTACCTAGCTGGGTGCGGTCGCCACAGTCCACGTTGTGCAGGTAGTCGCAGTTCTCCGTCAGGTATTTGGAGTCTGTCGCATCGAACGCGAGACCGTTGCCGCACGTCTTCAGCTCGGCCACGTTGTTGTCACACTTCCAGTACTTGTCGCAGGAGCTGTGATGCGGGTAGAAGCCGAAATCGTCCGGACACTTGAAGCTCTCCTGAGCGACGGCTGTGGGTTAAGGTAGAGATAAAGAATGCGGTTAGTTGCGTGCGTTCACGATGCAGTTTGAGGCAGCAAAAGTAACAGCAGCTTGGGCGAGCAGAAAACGAACCCTAGTTCAGCTGGAGCGTGCTTCATTCGGTTGTGTGTATAAGGTGTTTCCCCCCCATTTTCCCTGAATTTCCACGAACGAGCACTCATTTTTCTCTTGCTTTATCGGGTTTTGTTGCAGCGCGCCCGTTACAGTGAGCCCAAACAATTTGAATGTTATGTCAGATGTTACGCGAAGGCGTTAGAAGCGGCCAAGAAGCAGCAGCAAAGAACCTAAGCCATCCGAGGCTTTACTCCCGACGCCAACAGTGTGGGCTGATATGATTGGTGTCATTTTTCAAACAACCAACGGTCGTCCCGTTTTTTTTCTTCTTCTGTGTGTCTCCTCGTTGGCACGCTAGGCCGCAATAAATATTCTTAGCCCACCTGCCCCGCAGTACTGGCCAGGGTCCACGGATGATGGATCGTTCCATCAGCGTTCCGGGGCGTCATCGTCAAAACCGCAAAACTGGTACGGTTCCGTGATCAGGTGAATGATTTGTGACCTGTCGGATTTGCCGGAAGGTGTGACTGCGTGTGTGTGTGTGTGCGCAGGGATCTCATTTTTTAGATTCACTAGTCTCATCACTTTCAGCCAGGAGTCGGCCTTTTCTCTTTCGCCTTTGAAGACTCGAAAGACGCACCTAGGATTGGCAAGATCGATCATTGCTTTCTTTGGGTTGGTTTTTTGTTATCTTCTCAGTTTCTGGTGGACTGTAGAATGAATCTAAATACAGTGGCCATTGATCGATTTGCTTAGGCCGTTCTCTACCAGCCAGTACATCTATTTGTCCCGTGACTCAGTACCCTGAGCTGCGGAGCTCATGATTAATGAACTCATCTTCAAAATCGTCGAGCTGTCCGCTGCCTGAAGATTAAAATTTGACACGAAGTCCGGTCCGGCGTGTCCGGGGTGTGGCGTTGCCGGGGTAATGGGCAATCCCGGGGGCCGCCAAAAAGCGATGCCATTTAGCACGTTTGGTAATCTCGCAGGGACGCTTTGCCCAATCATAAATCCTACCGTGGTAATCAGTTTCGCTCCACTCCGAAACCCGAAATGTTACGAGAGGTTTTGTCGGTGGGAAAGCTAGCATAACCGCAACTGGTCACGGCAACAGCATAGCTGTCCATGACCTTCCCTTGGGGATAGGGCGGACAGAGAGAATGAGGGAAGGAACACCCGGATGGGTTGGGTTTATTAACTTCGATGACAGCAGTACCAGCGATACCCCTTTTTCACATGTCCACTCCACTCTTTCCTGCCTCCATATCGGGAACCAACCGTACGGTGGAACGAAATCGTTTTGAATCAATAAATTTTCCCAACCCATCAGCAGCGTTCGGTCAGTCGTAAATTTCGTCCGTGATAATAATTACACCGTAATTGCCATTATTTTTATCACCGCAAATGATCTTTAATTTATGCAGAACGGCCGGCCAGCCAATGGTCTCGTGGCCTGCACGCCTCGGATGGCCGTGGCGTTAGCGTACGATTCGATTAACAGTTTGTCATTCCGAGCGCGCAACGGGGGTTGACAGGTTGCGGCCTTCGATAGGCTCAAAAGGTTCTAAAATTGTAATAGTAGCTTGTTTTGTGTGGTAGAAAATGAATAGAATGTGAATGTGAATTTGAAATAGATCCATGAGAGTAGTCGAAATATCGACTTTGATTAAATCTTTGTTAAACTCATCAAAACATCTGTAAAATACCAAACTTATAATGAGATTCTTAGAGAATTGCTGGATGAATTCATTGTATTTAAAAGAAAATACAATTTCTTATTTGACTTCTATTTCTTATGTCTTTGGATCAGAGATCGGAAGTTCTAGAAGGTGGGAATGAGATTGGTTAGGGCTTTTCTTTGTTGGGACAATTTTATAGACAATACAGTTTTCAATAAGAACATGGACTTGCTGCCTCAAGTATTTAAATTGATGAAATTTTAACTATAGTTTGGCACAGCTATAATCCTCTCTTTACTAAGAGCTACAGGAAGATCACGAAGACAAATCTTCAAAATGAAGGACGATTGTTTTTGGGATTGTAGGGATGAAGCTACAAAGTGCGTACTCAGCTTTAACGTGCATGTAGAGCTACTTTCTTAGATAAGAGCTTTGCACTGAACAAATAACTGCTTTATGAGGACAGAGGCTAGCTAGTGAGATCAAAGTTACTATCTGAGAACAGAGATACTTTTTGAGAGCCTTTATAGGGCGGAAAGAACTTCAGAGTGAGGGCATAGCTTTTGTTTCTTCTTCTTTCTTTGCTCTAGAACCTCAACAATTTCATTAACATGATTTTACCCGCAGCTGTATAGTCAGTCTTGCGAGAGAGCGAAGGTGGTCTGGATGGGATTTGATACCCGGTCTTACCCTATGAAAAGCGAGTAGTCGCCTTAACAGTTAATGTGAAGAACTACCATGGTAAAATGAAAATAGCTCAGATTCCTCTGTTTATTCTGGAGAAGCCTCAATGAAGCTGTCGAGTTAACTACTCAACACTTCTTCGGAGAAAGAGCTTCCTATTGCGCATCAAAATCAAACCCAAACCTACATCATGGAATCAAAAACGAAAACCCGACAAATCACTCATTAAAAATGTCTCCCGGTTAAATAATCGTCCGGTCTTACTTATCACTTCTGGCGGCCAACAAGGCCCTCAAGACTCGTGTGACTATTTTGGTCACGGTGCGTAATCGCCGTACGCTTGCTGTGCCATCATCATGCACGTAGATGGTCGTGATTAGTGAGGAACGCCACACCACAGTCGTAACCGAATTTCGTACCCAACTCCCATAAGGGACAAACCGTGTTGTGTGTGTGTTTTTGGGAGTAGTCACTAGGGCTCGTTGCTGTACCATCGTTGCCTAATCACTCGTGGTTAATTAGTTTAGTTGAGCAGCAAATGGCTGTGCGATCGCCATTAAGACGCGCCTCGGCTAATGCCGACCAAAGCAGCGTGTAACTACAGGTTTCTGCGGTGATGGCATAACCGAACCGTTGAGCAATGGGTTGGAGCTTTCGTTTTCGTTCCCGTTTTACGTGCGCGATCTAATTTGATCTTTCGCCTAGCTTTTGTGCCTTCCAGTCGAAAATAGTCGACAGCTTCCTCGAACAGTGCCACACGCGAAGAAAAGGGAAAAGGGGGAACACATCTACTTCCACTCGATCGCGCGTAAAAATAAAACTCACCCCCCGCGAATGACGTTCAATTTCCCGCCAACGGCTTCAATTACCAGCGGGGTTCGTGGTAATGTTTGTTTTTGCATATGCTACCGGAGTTCAATGAACGGTTGGCCCGGGAGTGGTGATTTATCTGCTAATAGCTAATAAACCGATCGCGTGCAGTTTTTTTTGTCCGTCTGTCTGTGGTTCGGAAAACTGAGAGTCCAAATGGGCAGAAGATGAAGACGAACCAGCAGAGAAACACAACGGAAGCACCACAACGAGGAAGCACATCAAGATGGGACGGCTTAGCATTGGTTCAAATGATTATCCATCGAGTGGTAAGTTTTCCACTTGAGTGCCTTTTCTTTGCCTTTATTTTGGGCTAAGAAAGTAGGGAAAAGAAAACCATTCGAGATCTCCCTCCGTCTCACTCTATCTCCCTTCGAGCACGATCCGAGCACGGTTTGGCCTTCTTGTGGGCCGATGCACTCGGCTGTTGAGCTGCCCGCTGCTTCCAACGTTGACCATGAACGGCTTTTTATTATAATTGCCTGCACACCGTAACGCTTCTTGAGGTGATTCCCCCCCAGTGGTTTTATGCGCGCGCACACATAATAGCCACTACTTTCGTGAAGCTGCACCAGCCTTAATTATACGGTTGAAAGTGAAATCGTTTCGTTTGCAAAAAGCCCCGAACAGAAAACCGGGATAAAATCTCGCTTTTATCACGCGCTGGCAAAACGATACCGATTGGCATTGACTGCAAAAATCGTTTATCGGTAACGGTGTTCCTTTCCAAGGTGGGGCTATCAGGACCTTCTATACATCCCGAAAGGCACAGCCAACCCTTTTGCCACGAAGGCATAAGTCACCGTCTGATACGGTAATGAGGTTTCGGGAAAACGTTCCAACCGTAATACCAGCCAAGCATTTACTGTTCTTCTCCAAGATTAGTGCTGCTGCCAAACAAGTCTCCCGCGACCTGTCCTGATAAGATCAAGGTAACAACATTGGGGAAGAAGAGGAAAGAAAAAATCCCGGAACCCTTTATCCGCAATTAAAGTACACAGGAGCAAGGGTTCGAAGAGGTCTAGGGGCGTGGGCAGTTTTCACGAAACCACCAAGAAACCGGAGTGTAACGAACGACGCCTCGCGACTCGTGCACGACACAAAAGCGCGCGACATAAAGCACGCTGATTATCCCCATTGTTATCCGGGCATGTTATCAGCCGCGCCCCGTAGGCATTTTCCCAGGGAACAGGGGGAACCAGCGATGCAGATTGTAAGCAAATGTTTTTCCAGGCCGTCATACAGAGAGAGAGAGAGCGGGAGAGAGTTACCCAAAATCTGTCAATATTTATACCAACCAAATGGGGCCCGAGTGTGTGTGTTTTTTCCTCTTTTTCGTTCGGCTTTGTCGCAAGAAGCACTTAGCCCCAAGCGGGTTGCAGAGGGATCAAACTTGTGTTATCCAAAACGCATATCAGCCCAGGAACAACAATGGTTTGTTTGTAGGAAGGCTCGTGTTTTTTTTTCTCTCTGCGGCAGGCTTTCTCGCGGAATTTTGATCGTCGACCTAATATTGTCTTGGAACACAAACGCGCGCGTGTGGAAAGCGAAGCGTACGGGTAACGAACATCCAAAACCGTTCGATGCGCGAGTTGTCGCGTGTAATAAACGTTTATTATCCTAGCACCGGTTTGGGCAGGGAAAAGAAGAAAAACACGCACATACGCACACATGTAGAATCAAGGCCCGACAACGACGATGACGCTGACAACTTTTGGCCCGTACCGATGCTGTCGCAAGATTTGATTTTAAACGATTGTTTGCTTTGTGTTGCAAGGTTTTTTGGTGAATTGAAAATCGGCCTACAAAGGGGTGAATAGACGAGAAGCGGTGGGATGTGAGAGGCGTGGATTTTAGATAAACGACAACTGCCATTTTCCGGCATCGGCTGGTAAGGGTGGAATATCCAATTCCACAGCACGGTTTCGGTGTGTTACCCGGGAGCATTATCACGCACGGATTGCGATGTGTAATTTGCGATTTTGTATCTTAAGTACAGTTTTGTTTGCTTTTCATAACCATCCAGCACGGTAAGAGATTTGCTTCCATTGTGCGCTGGAACGCACTGATGTTCCTGCCTCCAGGTTCCAGGTTGCAAAGAGGTCATCCAACCTGCCGCCCTGCTACTTGACATTTGAACCTCACAACGCTACAACGCGTGGCCACCATTGCACCAATAGCTGCGGATTTTGCATGGATGGACACGAGTAAACCTTTCGCGAAAGGTAATGGTAACCTGCACCTGCGGGATTGATTATTGAATCGCGAGGAAATCCTATCACCACTCCCACCAGGTTAAAGGGCTTAAAGCGAGGTAGTTTGTGTAGTTGCGCACTCTAACTCTCTCTCTCTCTCAAGCCTCAATCCACCCATCGTAGAGGGTGGAATTTATGTTTGACATTTCAATCGCTATTTTACGATTTGCGAATCCGACCAAGCCATGTTTTAGTGCAGTGGGCGCACATGTCAAACAATGCTACACACACACCGACACACGGTTGAGATGTACAGCACGCGTTAATGGATAGTAGAATTTAATTAACACATAAATAAACCTTGCTGGCCATACCCCGGGGCAGCATCAGGTTAATGGCGAGGGCCGGGAGGACTTTAAGAAATTATGGACACATGGTCTCCGGGACACAGAAGTCAGATGCTTGAAGGGTTCGTCTAACGGCGTCTAAGCTTTCAGGAACGAAGCGTTGTGAGGCTTGTTCCGGGAGGACGCCATAACATGACTCTGTCACACAGGATGGACTATTAATAAATCTACTCCATTCCCGTGCTCGGGTGGTGCATGCACATCATTAAAATGCACCATGCCGACATGCGACATTCGCTCGGACACGATCGGACATAACGCAAGAGCCGTTTGCGCCCACAGCACATTGATCTCTATTTTCGCTGTTCCGGGAAGCTGAAACAAAAAAAAAGCCGTTGATGGCGCTGGTCCAAAACGAAACTGCTGGAAAGTGAAAGTGGTAGCGTGGAGTATGCAAACGAACAAAAAAGCGAATTAAGCCAGAATACAATAAAAAAAAACTTGGCTTGGAAGAGTGGCTCGAGAAAAGTCGCTCAGACCTTCCGCATAGCTAAGGTAGGTGTTGCTGTTCGGTTTGTTAATGAATTGCAAAATTCGATCGTCTGTTGGATGCTGGCCCACTAGCATGAAGGGATAAGAAAGTGAGATCGAGAGTGAAAGAGAGAGCGGGAGATCGAACGAGCGGGTTACTCGATTATCGAAGATCGAAATTCGATTGCGCAACAGCACGGTTCCAGCACCCACCATCATCGCCACCACCACCAGATGTCCGAAAAACCAGTCCCTGAGGAGATTCGATAACGGTAGCCGAACCCCGATGGAATGTTGTTGCAGATGGTGCTGCCGGTGCTGCCGTGACGGTAACTCCTTCCCGTGGAACCAGCCAAACGGTGACACAATCGCCCGATTATGTCACATCAACCTCCACGCCTTCGTACGAACCGGCGCGAGCAGAAGATGAAGTTTTTGGCCTGTGCTCTCGGCCTGATCCTTCCCGTACGCGAGGAACACCACCGTTCGACGTTCACCCGCAGGCAGTTCACCTTCAGCCCAACCTATGCTGAGTAGGTGAGTAAATAAAATCGATTATGAAAGCTCCGGACGGAATGGGATTTGAATATTGACATCAGGCGTTGTGACACCAGAGTCCGGATCGTTTACAAATCAACAACCACAAAAAAAAAACACGAGCATCTGCTAATGTGCCTGCAAAGCGATAGCGCTCGAGCGATATTTGTGGGCCAAGTTCAGGTATCTGGAGGAGCCCTCCGAAAGCCTCCGGTCCGGTCACTAGCCAGTACCCCGGGGTTGGCCGATAATTACCCTGGACGCACATTTCACCGTGTGTGGCTTGCGCAATTAGTGCGCTTCCGTTGGCATTACTTTCTAAATCGAAACATCCGTCACGAGCCGATGAAGGTCAGCGAGCGGCAGGCTGCACGATGTCGAGTGTCGGTGAGCAACAATCTTGGCTGCTCCACATTCGCCAGTACTTGGTGCAGATCAAGTTCATGCTGCGTATTGCGTTCCCCATCTCTCGGGGGACGTACACATGGGAAAGGATGGCTCGACAAACGGGTCTTGGACTGCCAATTATACCACGGGCCACGGAGATGGGTATGACGATTATGGGTAACAGCGAGCGAGTTCCAGTGTGTTCCAGATTGTGTGTACAACAGCACACCGTTTCGGAAAGGGCCTGACAATGCAGCGCTATCTACAGGGAACAACAAACAGGCAACACCGAAAACTGGAGCACAATTGAAAGTAGTGTGTGCCCTTTCCGTCAATTGGTAAAAGGATCGCCCCCGAGCAATACAGACATTATTCGGTGTAGCATGTGAAGGTCAACTATCGATTCGATCGGGTAAGTGACACACGGACTTTTCGAAAGGTCTTCAACGGACCCGTCACAATTCGTTGCGACTTTCGATGGCCCCTTTCAATGTCAATGCACCACTGCTGGCACACTAGAATTGCTTTATGTCATCACGATGCTAACGGATACTCTGATGACTCGCTGTTAAGTAGAAATGCCTCAACCAGGAGCTGAACAAATTAACTAATTTTGTCACGCATTTTCCAAAGAAAATGGACACCCGCGTGTCTCGACGGGATCTGTCAATGAACCCAAGCGAATCGACCGTTTCTTCCAGCCATCCGTCACACGTATGTCACACACACATTTTTTTCTTGCTGGTGCGCCCTCTTCTTCTTACACCAGTCGCATGCCAGGACAGCCAAACAAGCCGTATTCTTGACCCGAACCCAGTGATGGATACGCGTGGTCACACGGACCGCGCAGTACGTGAGCGGAATGTGATTGGAAGCGCAACTACATTTTAATACCGAATATCCCGAAGTGCAAAGGATCCGCCGACGGAATACTAATCGCCGTGGCGATTATCTAACGGGCCGCTCCGGATGGGCTGTACGCTGCCGGCGCGCACCCGCGTTAGGTAAGAGGCATAGAGGGCAAACGATGAAAATAAAACAGGCACTCCGCACCGTTTGGGTGCCGCAGACTTCCGCCGTACGGTGCGAAGATTTTCGACTTCGAATTAGTCCCGATAATCTCATTATTTGAGCTGATTTCATTGACCGAGCGCGCGCGTGTGTGTGCGGGAGCATTTTGATTCGCTGTAATTTGTGATGGAAAGTCGTGCTCGGAAATCACAATCACTGATGACTGATGGCTGTCTTACCCGGCACCCGATTGTCTCGGTGCAACCATGATTAATTAACGTGCTTGGTGTTGGGCCAGAAGGAGACCACGTATCGCCGGTGCCCGATCCCGCGACGAAGAAGGTGTTTTGCAAGTGTAATTCAATTAAGCGTCCTTGATGGAGCGTCGTGCTTACCGGCGCGAGTCGGGGCTCGCCCATCACACTCGACAGGGTCTTTCAGGATGCTGGAAATTGCGCCTGTCGTCTCAAGTAAGCACACACACACACCACGGTCGTCTGTCATCAGATGCATGGTCCCGCAGCCAGCCGACCCGGGTCAATCGGGGAGGGACGATTTGAACCGCGGATCGTCGAACTATAATTAGAGTAATTGAACGCATCCCACGGTTCACCGGGAAAGCATCGTGCAGAGGTGATGGATCGGTCTGCAAGGTTTCGTTTGCTGGAGCAAGCAATTATTCCCCGAGCTTCGATAACGCCGCTCCATTGCTGCTCTGTGCGCTGAGTTCTCCGCCTTGGAGTGCCTTAGAATATGGACTAAGGCCGCCCGAAAGCGATTATCCACCGTGCCCGGATGCCCGGTCGGCAGGGAATTGTTCAGCCCGCCCCGACAACCTTGACCGCCCAGCAGGGTATCGGCTCGCTCGCTCCGACCAGCAAATGACAGTATCGTTCGGTATTGCACAATCTGAATGCCGATGCACTTATCGAGCGTGTGACAGCATCGGTAATTAACCGATTGGTTCCCCCCCCCCCCCTCCAGCGGGAGCTGCTCCACATATATTATCGGGATTTTCGGTGAATCGATAAACGGTGGCCTTCCAAACAGCGAACAGTCGGCGCTATTTTCAAGGATACCCACCCATGAATCAAAAGTGTCATCGAAGTGGTATTTTATTCAGCGTGGTGTTATCTAGGGCACTCGCAGAACCACACGACCGAGCGACCTAATGTCGGGCGAGAAATCGGAGATGCTTTACGACCACGCCCCGCGTCCCAAGTTGGTGGACCCACTGCTGGGCGACTTGTCGGGATTAATCCGCGTCCGAGCTATTCTCTGTTGCGTGGTAGCAAAACGATCGACCGTAGATGAATAAATTTCCCTCCACCACCGAGCCCATCCCAATCCAGATCCCAGGGGTGGAGAACCGGCTGACCTCGACTCATATTTCGAGAAAAAAAAAGAAGCCGATGGTGCACCGAATATTTCAACACCAACTCCATACCCGTAGCCGGGCACCGAGACGGTCGAGTCGAGTCTTCTAGATATCGCGCCATAAGATCGTGCCATGAGCGAGTGCGAAAACCCACCCGCCCCAGTACAAACCAGTTCCAAACGAAAGCGAAATTACTTTGCGCGAGATCAAAACAAGCTTGCCCTCACTCAAGAACACTGGCCACAGTGCCTCAGGTATGAAGTCGCCGCAGCAGCAACTAGAGCAGCGAACGGTGCTCAGTGTTGCGTTACGTTTCCCTTTTGCAAGATGGCGCTGCGCATTTCATGAAAGTGAGAGCAACCATGACGTCTCGTGTATGACGCGTTGGCGGTACAGGCGCTCTCTGACTTCCTGTTGCCGTTTCATTCAGTCGGGCTCGAGCGCACTGCAAAAGCGAAAGCGAAACAACCCACCGAAAACGTCGGCGGCCACATTCTTGCGGTTGGGCGAGTTTCGCAAAAAAAAAGGCTACAGCTACGCCGAAGATCTACGATGGAATGCTGCGAGCGTTTGACTTGCACGATTGAATAAGTGATCGTTCGTGCACGGTTTTCGTTTCAGTAGGAGTTTATTAGCCTTCAGGCTCTCCTATTAGAGTAGGAGATCGTGATGCATTAGCTGCATGACTCGGGAGATACATTAGTGCCGTATGTCACTACATCCTGATCACCGGACGATCCTCAACGATGAAGATCAAATTGAAAGCGGAGAAGGGTTCGTTTTGCTTCTGCACACGCCACTCTTACTCGCTACTACTGTAGAAGGTGGTAAGAAAGAGCTTAGTTGGCTTGTTGTACGTACCGGCTCCGAAGAGTGCAACCACGAACACTATGCTATACTTCATGTTTTGTCACTGTGTTTTTTTGTTCCGCACGGAATGTTCACCACAAGGATATCTCGCGAATGTGTCGTGTTCGCTCGTCACACAAACAATGCCACACAAGTGCACGCGTTCCACTGCTGGTCGAGAGTAGCACTGTTCTCACTGTCGTCACCGTTCCGCACCGGGTATAGTACACAGAGACACCCTTAACAAAAAAACAGAACTCCTTCGCTTAGGTTGCTGCTTGTATGGTCGCACCAGGATCGCCGGTGTGCACGCTGCGAAACTTCCAACAAAACTGTATTAAAAGGCAATTTTACAATCGGTTTTTATACCCAAGGTAGGCGGAGGAGCGCATTTGCTGGTTCTTCTTGGGTGTCTTCGTCCGCCTGCCGGTGGTCGCCGCGTGCCGTCTCGCTTCGGCACGCCACACCACAGCCACGAGACACGAGCGCACACCAACTCACACACATACAGCCGTATCGGGAGCTGGTGGGAGCCCCACTCCTTAGCCGCGATCGCGATCGTGGCCCGCAAGACGGAGTTCGACAGAAGGAGAGCGTGTGCGCCTTCTTGCCTTGCGGTAATGTGTTGTACCGCAATGTGTCGCGTACGTGAAGTGTGCGCGTTTTCATGTGCCAGTGGGGGAATGGAGTGGGTCGGTGGGGGTGATGGGGCAGCTTTTCACCCTCCCTTTTCTAGCTGCAGCCGAAGCTGTTCACCGAACGTTCCTTTCTCTCTAACGTGCCTGCCGTTCCTTCTGGTTGTTCTCCGGTTGGGTCGACACCATTCATTCCACGCCGTGTCGTAGAAAGCCAACGGAACGGTTGTTGTAGTCGACAACCCCATCACCCCATCACATTCCTCCCTTCTTCCTCCTCGCTGTGCTCCGATTTAGTGTGTCGCCCGTGTGAGACTGCGACTCCAATTATCCCGGAGCCACAAACATCCCAGTGTCACTAAATACCTTCAAACGCTCCTCCGAGCATGCTCTCTCACTCACGGACAGCATTCACCAAACGAACGAGATTTCCTCTGAAAAAGGGCCTCTAAACACTGTTGTAGGTCGCGAATGGTGCGATTATCCCATCTCACTTACCCACCAACAACTAATCTTCTTCGACGATGCGCATCACCATCGCTCACAGTCACAGCCCCGTACGGCTTATTGATGGAGTGACTCCCCCCGTACATCTCCCCCGCGAACCCACCAACCGGGAAGCATAATTAGGAATTGAGCGGGAAAATGCCAAACACCACCACCACAGCTTCACACCGCTTTTCCACTGGTGAAGCATCGGCGTCATCGGCTTATTACCACCCTGCAAACGGTGCAGTCGCTCATGCGGTGACGTCGGGTTCGTTGGTCTCTATCTCGTTGCAGTCACCGCATCATCCACGGGTCTGATCTTGATATCGGAGCTTTTTTTTTGTTGTTGTTTGGTTTTGTTTTCTGTTTGGTTTTTCCCTTCCAAATCGATCGCGGTGTGGCGGACGATCGCGAACCATTTCCTCGACCGACCTTCTCTCGGCGTTTGTGTGTGTGTGTCGTAGCAAAAACGTTTAACGCGCCGTTTACCGATTACGCTCCGCTTCCAGGGGCACGGGGTCGTGTTTCAAGGTGTGAAATTATGAAACAATAGCACGTTTCGGGGAACGTAATGTGATCGTTTCGCAAAAAGGGTTTGATGAGGTAAAGCAAGTCTACCGGAGAGCGTTGAGAGTAGAAAATAAGCAGCATTATGTCGGCGGATGGAAAACCGTTTGGGATTATTTGGGAAATTTGTATGGAAAACGAAGATATTTTCTTAAGGTGATTGATGGCACCCAACTTGAGCAGATAATGAAATACTTTAAATGCTTGACTTCCTCGTAATGTGGTGATTGGGACACTAGCTTAATTGGCGTCAATGACTTGATTTTGAATGGATCGCTTATTCTATACTTAACAATATAGGCTCTCATTAGTTTAAGATGAGTGACTCGCTTTGAATAATTTTTTTGAAAATGCATCCACAAAATGCTCACTAATTTAGCAGTGGGTTAATACACGCTTATGAAATTAAGTAGGGTGTTTGTATATGGTCTAAACGTTTATTAATAATGAAGACCCCAGCTTGATTTCTATGAGTGTTTCATAAGCAAAAATATCGCTAGTGTCCTACCAGCCACCAAATAAATGCCTTTTTTAATTTTTAATGACTGCTCGTATTTTTGTAAATTTGAGCTTTTTAGTAAAAAATTATATCATCAGTGGCCCGAAGGTTCAGAGAAAGATTTTACAATGCAGAATCAGGATTAAAATCCAATCTGAACTGGTTCCTAGAGAGTTAGAATAACTTTTCAGCTAAAAATAAAAACAAGTAAAGATAATCGCAAGTAATGGCACTCCATGGTCGTTCGGTGATTTACAGCAAAAATAGAAGAGGATGTAGCAGAAGTAGAAGTAGAAGTAAAATTAGAAATAGAGGTAGAAGTAGAAGTACAATAAGAACGGCAAGAAGAAGTGGTATAAGAAGGGGAAATAGAAGTAGTAGAAGAAATAGAAGTAGAAGTAGAATTAGAAGCAGAAGTAGAAGTAGAAGAAGAAGTAGAAGAAGAAGTTAAAGTAAAAATAAAAATAGAAGTAAACTTAGAAGTAGAAGTTGTAGTAGAAAAGAAGTAGCAGTAGAAGTCAAATCAGAAGTTGAAGTAAACATAAAAGTAAAAGAAGGAGTAATAGTAGAAGCTAAAGTAGAACAAGAAGTAGAATTAGAAGTAGCAGAAAAAATAAAAGTAGAAGTAGAAGAATATATGGCAGTAGAAGTAAAATTAAAAGCAGAAGTAGAAGAATTAATAGAAGAAGAAGTAAAAGTGGAAGCAGAGGAAGAAACTTTAATAAAGCAAGAAAAATGGAAGCAAAACATGAAAATCAATAAGAATAATAAACAACAGAACGAAAGGTTGTTGAGATGTTGATGAGAAAGAAGAAAAAATAGACAAATACTTCAACACAGTTTTTTTATGTAAAAATCAGGTTTTTAACATCTTATTCATCAGGCCTTTTTTCCCAAATTCGGTAACACGTCTGAATTAGTTAAAATGAATTTCATAAAAAAAAAACAAATAAAACTTGAACGTGCATAAGTAAAAGTGAAACAAATTTCACATAACCCAATCATAACCATCCGTAAAATTGAAAAACAGCTTATGACCAACAAAATATTATTCTCACACTCCACCACCCACTTTCATCAGACAAAACGTATCTGCAATCCTGCCATCAAAAGCCAAAGAATATGTTAACAGCCTGGTTAAACAACTTTCGTTATCGGCCGGTAGTTCGACAACTATAAATGTAGAGCAAAACAGCAATCATTGTAAAACGCCCATTCCTGTTCAGTTGTTTAAAGGGTAAAATGCTCTGGATCGACCAGCATGATGCAACAGTCAGCTATAGTTTGCGTATGATTTCACTCTGAATTTTTGTTCACCATTAAATTTAAAGTCAAAGTTGAGTTTTGTTCCATGTAAGGGGCTATTTATTACTGAGGAGAATTTTCCGAGCAATAAATGCCAATTATTTGAAGATGAAGGTAAATGAACCGCATGGCAATGCACGTTTATGTTGCTACTAACTAACCTACCACCGTGTGCCACGACAGGAGTTCGGTTTAATGCCACCCCGACCTTGCCTCGCCCCGCTCTCCATTCCACTCATGCGACAGGAAGTTCAAAGCCCAACCACAGTACCGAAGCATAACCACAATTATCAAATCTATGCAAAATGAGCCCCACCGATAAAACCGCAAATGCTCCAGCCGCGAGGAGAAAACTTAGAAGGTGCATTGCCTGCACTGCTGCAGCTGCGAACGTATGCGGGGTGGGTTGTGTGGCTGGGAAGGTGACACTAGGGGGGGAGCCAGACCAACCTTCCCGCCCAAGGGTGGAGAAAAATCCAAAAAACCACAGCAACGCGCGCTCGGTTGATGGCGTTTTGTTGAAGCCACCCAGCAAATACAAACAGCCACAGCCCGGCACCGTACGCCGGGGAAGTTCGTTCACATTGTTTGACATAATGCAATCGGGTGGTGGCAGCATAATGTGGCGATGTGTGGGCTGGCTGGTGTGCGGAAACAGCCGCGGAAGAAAGGAAGGACCGGTGTCGATGGTGAGACGACGAAAAATTTCACTTTCATCGATCAGATGACGAACTGCGCCATCATCAGGCGCACGGTCGCCGCCAGAGTTGTCGCACCGTTTCGTGAGGGCGTGTGTGTGTTGGCAAGATGCGGTGCGACGGCACGGTTAGATAATCAGTTTCAAGGTGCGTACCACGAACGCACCGAAAATATGTTCCGAAAATGGTTGACATGCGCGACACGCCTGGAGAGGCTGTGGTTTAACAAGAGACCGAGCGGGAGAAAAAGAAAGAAGAAATAAACAGAAAAACGGGGCCAGAAAAACCCGTTTCCGCACTCGATAATCGAGGCGAGGTGAAATAATACGATACACCTATGTCCAGCCTGCAGCTCCACCCGCCATAGGCCGGCCAGAGCTGGAGAAGGAAGTTTGAAAGCCCGAAAAAATTCATACCAGAAACTGGTGCGCTGGGCTGCCTTTAGTCGTGTTGTTTTTATTTTAAAGAAGCTGGTTAAACCCTTCCCAGGCCTGGAAGCTTGAACGACATTGAAGTAATTGCAGCGGTGGTTTGCTGGGCTGGACTCCGCGTGTGTGTTACGTGCGACATACGAATTTGCCCTCCAACGAAGAAAAAGCCCACCGCCGCCCCAATCATCTTTTGTTCCAGCTTCCAGCGGCCCGCGAAGCATAAAAGTGTCGTGTCCACGCGTACCGGTGACATGACCGGTGGTTGCCCAGGGAACGATGATGGTTGGGCGAAAGGCACAAGACAGCGGACCAGAAACCAGATTCCTGGAAGTAGGGCAATGGGTGCTGAAATTGAAGCACAATGCACCGGTCCGGTGTACGCTGAGATCGGTTCGGTCGATCAATTATGCTATTAGCAGGGTAATGAGCGGAGTTGCGAGCGACGCGAGCTGGGCTGTTGTGTTTTGGAGCGTTTGAAATCGGTACGCAAACATTATCAAATTTACTTTAAACAGAACTTTTTAAATAATTGTTCAGGACGTTAACGATATGAGCGAGCGTTAAAGGAATCCCAGATATTGAAGACCCAAACCAATGATTTGCTTAAAGTTTTGCTCGAATAAATTTGATGCCTTTAATTTTCTTTTGAGTCTGGTAGGCTCCAGTAATTTCCAGGTAAAAGTAAACAATTTTAAGACAAGATTTCATGTGTGTGTGCACTATTGAGCTAAACGCATTGGGAGCTTTTGTAAAATATTTAAAACTTAAAAGCAGATTAGAGAACTTCAGATGATCACCAGAGAGCTCTTTGCTGTTAAAATTCCTAGCAGAAAATCTTATTTGACAGTTGATCAGTTAGTTGAGTATATTTTAACTAATTTAAGCTTAAGTTAATTAGATAGTCCACACAAGAACTTAAATAAACATAAGCAGTTGCAGCAAAATAATAGCTTTGGCCTTGATATAGTTTGTCATCGTTTAGGATCTTATTTACAGCTGAACGTGTGTATTTCTTTCACCAATACCATTGCCATAATTCTAAGTTTCTATTCTACTTCACACTCTTTAGTTCAATATAAGACAAAGTCAGGCACCACAATTATAACGAGACTCGAGGAATCTGCTGCTTGCGATGCGCAACGCGTTTGCTGAGAAGGTGAGCGTCTTAAGCGGAGCTCTGCTTTGACCATGGAAAGAGAAGGTGAGGTTGGTTAGAACGGAACACGATCTTTGGTGAAATAAAGAAACTCATTATTAGCTCCAAGTCAGTTTGGTTTTTTTAACTGTTGATGCTATTTATAAGATTTTATGAGGGGTTTCTATCATCTATGTCATACTCGCCTTATATTGCTGAACCCATGATTGGCGACAAGCCTCGCCAAGTTAAAATGTGACGTCAGTTCGTTAAAACTAAGTCAATAATTTTTAAGGAGGTCTTAGCTTGTTGCAAAAACTCTATCATTATCATTATGCAAAAACCGAAACTACTGGCAGACGCATTAACGAGCTCACTTCATCTTAAAATTGAGACGTTCAGGGCTGGAACGTTCGGTGCCTTTCTTGAGACACGAACATCTTGTGGCGGTGAGTCTGTGCGTCAATAAAACTTTTTTGATATTAGGTTTTTGAGGCCTTCATCTAAAAAATTTGTTGATTTGTTTTGCAAACAATGTAAGGTTGGGTTCAAACGGTGACCAACGCGATTGCGGTGTCGGTCATCACACGCCAGGACCAGCTTTTTAAATCCTGTCCAGGCCGCCTCCCCGTACGCAGAACTGACTATGTAGCTCCGGATAAATCTAGTCACAGGAAGCCTGAAATTAGCTGGTCGAGATCTTCCCATGTGATACTGCCAAAGAAGAAGAAAAAGAAGAAGAGGAAGATTGTTTGGTGTTTGTGATAGAAAGTTTGATTGCGATTGTGAGTTTATATTAATAACCATACAGATAAACGTTATTTTATCTAAAAAATACGATTAAAAAGTTTTCCTCCTTCTTTCCATGCTAATACATAATTAGGCAAACTACTGTTTTCACTGTGAAAATCGAAAAAATTATATGAAAACTTTAAACAACGTGTGAAAAACCTCCGAAAGCAATTGTTCGCTCTATTTCAATAGCACGTAAAACTTCTTTTATTCATACCAAAACGCTAAATGTTGTGCCACAATGTACATTTCCGCTCAATTTTTAACTTCCACCACTCAGAACCCTTACAATGTGGCCGAAATGGTACCGAAAAGCAGTAAAAATGTGTCAGTGACTTCAACGGTACGTGAAAGCACGAACCTTATCAAGCAGGCACGCATCGTCCGTGGGCCGTCCAACTACAGGATGTGGCTACCCGCTAAAGGGTCTCGACGTAACCCGATCGCACTAGATTTACCCGGTAAAACAGTGCATTCATCAATTGCTATTATACAATTGTCCACCGAATTCCTCTCCAGGGCCTGTCGTTGGCTGAGGTTTTCTCTAGAAAGCACCCACCGAACGGTTGCATTAATATTCAACCGATGCCACCAAAAGTCGGTACGCCTCGGGAATGCCCACTGCAGACACTCGGAAAGGTGAACGGACCCCGGCACGCATACACGCATTTGCATCGGAGTTCCGTTGGCTGGCTGGAATGGAGCGTTCTACGGTTGCAGCTAATAAAGAAGAAAAAACAAACAAACAACGGCACACACAGTGACGCAGGCTGCGTGGATTGAAACATCAATTTCACGCCATCAACCACGGATGTCGGCCATAAATCGGCAACCAATAAAACACCTCCCTGCGGTCACTCAGCACCCGCTTGAGGGCGTTGAAAGCATAAGAATAGAATGTGCGTACACACATGCTGTCTGACTGCTTCAACCGATTTTCAAACACCGCCATACCCTATCAAACGCCGCCCGCCGCTTACCCTCGTTCGCTCTCGTGTACCAAACATCACCTTTTCCTACCGTCTTCTCCCCCCCCCCCCTTCCTCCCACGGAAGTCAAAATGGGTGAATGTTTGCTGCCCCCGCCGTGTTCGAACACGCTTTCGAGACGCACCAAAGTCTCGGCGGGTGCATCATCACCGCCAATCGTTCGTTGGGCAAGAATTTGGAATCGATAGCTGGCGAAGCGCAACCGTGGCAACCGAACCGCCACAGAACGAACGCGTCGAACGATTGGAAGCAAAAAAACGATGTGTTTAAAGTGCAACGCATGTAGCGAAAGGAGAACGTGTTCACATAGGCACCAAACCTCTGCCCGTGTACGAAGCGATCACGCGGGTTTTGCTCGGCGAAGATACCCCGGTCCCCACGGCAGTGGCACCGATGGCTGTTGCGCCTTTACGTCATCTTCGAAAGGTGTCAATCATTTTCGATATCGTTGCCAAAATGAGCCACAAATTGGGCCTCGGAACGATGGTGGGCAAGAAATTGATGGTTGCTTTTCTACCGTGCTGTGTGCGTGTGTGTTAGCCCAAAACAAACCATTTGAATGGGATGGACATGCCGTGGAATGCAGTTTTGTAATTGAAACTTGCTATTAAGTGTTATATATTGATTTGATATACGAAGCGAACCTTGCATTAGACGGTTTATCGTCATGTTATTTGATGTTTGGATAGCTTTCTACTCCTTTGGTGCGAGTAAGAAGTGTGTTCTAACACTGTGAGTCATAGTATAAGCAAAGGTGCGTTGAATACAAAGAGGAAAAATTGTGAAACTTACTACGTGTGTAAACTTACTTAATACTATGGATTAAATAAATATCAAAAATTCAAAGATTAGTCTATGATGGTTACCTTCTTGAAATGTGCAAGGCCTCTGGTTTCAGACACAACATTGCCGATATCAAACTACAAGCCAAATCGATCACATTGATTAACAAATACAGGACTGAATAAGCTAGAAATACTCATTGACATTCACATTTTTCATAATATTCCAAGAATTCATTGTATGGCGGTGATCCAGGAGAAAATACTCAAACCTTCCCTTTTTTGGGTCATTGTTTTCCTAGAATCTCAATTGACAATAATGACTTCAAACAGATTTCTGACTTGGTAATGAAAAAGAACTACCCAAATCTATTATGGTGAACGATGGGCCACCTCTGATCAGTAATAACCATGCCAAATATATTAAGCGAAGTCTAGATAGCCTCGATAAAAATCATTAAATAAGGCTGATTTTTTGACAAGGAATAGTATGATGAAGTACCATAGTTGAATGTGCATAATTGTTGTGAATAGAAGTCATATGCTTAAGAACAGGTTGTGTAACGATCCGTAAGTAACATTTATAAGAGTTCAGCCAATTACCTGGTAGAATAAATGTAGGATAAATTTGTATGTACAGGGCATCCGGCCAGCTGAGGTGGGAGTCCACCAGAAGAGTAAAAATATAATGTAAGAGCATATAAAAAAATATGGGAAAGTATCTTCAATAAGCTATTTAATCGTATACAGCACGGAAGACGACTAAAATTGATTATCAGAAACAAGAGCTTCTTCTTCGTTGGCACTACAACCTCGAGGGGTCTCGGCCTGCCAATTCTGGCCCTCTATGACTTGATTTTACCCGTAGTAACATTATTAGCTTTGTTATTATTAGCGCCGGTCTTCTCACGCATGGGCCGGGGTTCTAATCCCATCCAGACCGCCTCGCCGTACGTAAGGCTGACTACTTTACTACGTGTAAAATTAAGCCACAGAAAGCCAGAAATGGCAGGCCGAGACCTCTCGAGGTTGTAGTGCCAAGGAAGAAGAAGAGAAAGTTTTCAGTCTTTCGTACGAGGCGGCGGTTTGGATGAGATTAGAACCCCGGACCTGTTGTGTGAAGACCGGCGCCGCTGTCGCTTTCTGTCACCGGACCACCCCAAGAACCTAGAGCACAATTTACTTAATGCGGTCCCCACTGAGCATTTGGCTTGAACTATTGTCCAAGGCAGGATCCTGTGCTGGAACCTGTCAACCTTATTATATGGCAATGGCTAGGTAATTCGTGTATCAGCTCTCTAAGTTCCCAAAAATGCCCATTGAAGTAACCTTTCCGTTTAAGATGTATAACGTACGCTTCTAAAATTGATTCAACTCCTTCACCAGTGAGCCAGAAGCCATTGCCAGAGCAGCTTCAAGGAGAACTTAACTCCAGGAACTCTCTTCAAATGCTTATGACCGATAAATAATAATGGTTATTTATCTAATTATATATACAGGTGTTGCAATGTATCATATATGTTTGATAATAGTACTTAGATTTGAGCTAAGTTAAATAAAATGAGCCAACTCCTGTGTCACTTAATGTGCTATTCGAATACTTCTACAGTCAGGCATTTCTCGCCAACAGCCTTGTATATCGGTAAAGCTACTGTTTAGAAAGCAATAAACGAGTTTCGTTGATTTTGTAAGCAAATTCAACATATTTCCATGTTGATGCCCGAAAGAAAGATCAACTTGCTTTAAAGTTCAATCCATCTTCCATTGTCCGTTGACCTCTCGATTGTAAGGACCATAATTCGTAATTAATCAAGATTTTTCGGTTTTAAAACATTTCATTCTAATTATTACAGCTTCAGCTAATGAACATAAGCGCCCGCACAGAGCATTCCATCAATTATCATTATTGATTAGCTGCAACAGCCGGTGTACGGTGACGCTCTTATCTTAAGCACGCATAACACAAACATGTGTTGATTAAATTATAATCATCATCAACACGCCGGGACAAATCGAAGTAATGAAGAGATTTAAAACGGCCTACTGCGACTAGAACCATTCTCACCCCACACAAAAGGGGTTTTTCGAGAAAGGGTATTAGATTCCAGGCAACAAAAAAAAAACAAAACAAGGCCACTTTTACCCTTTGGTTGCTTTCGGTGCGCCGGTTGCTTCAAGTTTCGCGTGCGGTTCTGAAGTGAAACATTTCACTTCCCGCCGATCCATGCGCGAGATGGCGCAGCAAAAGTGCAGTTGATTATTTATCACGCTACTTGTGCATGTGCACGTGGTCACACCCGCTTGGGAAGGGTGGAGGGGGTTTGGTTGTGCAGGCCAACAACCACTCGCGATCATTACCGTCGTGGCACATAAGCGAAGGTACGGTGGAATACCTTTCTCTGAATCACACAACTACCGTGTTCGAGCTGTGGAGACATTCGAAAAAAACGTCGACTGCCCAGAGTGACACATACCGCACGGCTAATACTCGTGGGGCGCGGAGAGAGAGGGGGGGGGGGGGGCTAGCGAAGGGGGACTGGCGTTTGTGACGAAGCTTGGCGGGTTGGGCAGCTGATGCAAAACAATAAATGTCTATCTCGGGCGAAAGAGCGGAGCCTGGGGTAAGGGATTATGGGATTGTGGCTCTAAATCCGTCGTTCCGATGTGTGCCACGTGCTCAGTTTGGTGTGTGTGCGCGTTTGTGTGTATGGATGTATCGACTTGCATGCGAGGGTATAAGCACTATTAATTGATTACAAACTAACACCAATTAGCCTCTTTACTGTGCACTTCAAACCTTCGACCGAAAACGGGGGTTGAAGTGTGGAGATGGGGTGTGGTTGGGAGGGCGGAATTGAATTTACCGTTGGACGGGAACATTTTAAAGCACTGTGTTCCTCATTCCTTGTTTTGTTTCGCTGCTGGTGTGTGCCGCAGTGTGTGTGTGTGTGTGGTGCTGCATCAAAATGGCCAGCCACTTCTGGCAGCTAAACCACACCGGGCTCTTGGTAGCCAGCACCAGCCAGCCAGCCTAGCAGAATGAGAAATGTAAATTTTACACCACTTTTCCACCGCCGCTTCCAGATAAGCGTGTGGTGGCGTGGCTGTTTTATTGATTTTCTTCGGGTCGGATGGCAGGACACGGAATCCCCGTGCCAGTGGGCCGTTAGCAGCAGGGGTTAAGGCAGCTTGTACGCTTATGCAACAATTACACTTCACAGTGCCCGGAGCGGCCCAAAGAAAGGCAAGTGCCCGGCACGATAGTTCCACGAAAGGCAGGGAATAAAATTTTTAAAGTAAAATATGGCGCGGGACATTGAAGTGCGTCACTGCGCGTACATGAGCGGGGTCAAAAATAGTTCCAGCTTTCTGGGAAAAAGTTCCAGTTTAATGGGACGAAAACCTCCCAACGAATCACGGATAACTTTATTTTACAGTTTCTACTTAGCTCAAATCTGTTACTATTGCAGTTAAGTTCGGAAAGATAAAGTTCCTTAGAAAAAATGGAGTGTAAAAATATAGTTTCTCAATTCCGCGAAGAGAGCGAGAGAGCGGAGGAGAATAAAGACAGTTGGTTGACTTTTCGCCGGAAAGCCAACAGGAAACGGATAGGAGTGGCCCCCTTTTAGGTGTAAACGCGACTCACGTTCAATGTGTAATTGTATCCCGCGAACCCTTCAACGTGATGTGCTCCAGTTAGACGGTGAAGAAGACGGCACAACTCCAATCGTTTCAACGTCAGTAGGTCTGTCACCAAATACCCAGCATCGGCTGAAGTTCAGCCACATGAATGCCTGAAGCGTTGCAGTTCGGTTCTGCGCTTCAAAGGGGAAGGGCAGGGCGTAGAAGAATGCAACGCAGCAGCATGAAGCTGAAGAAACACACAGAATAGTCCAGTTAAACTGGAGCAACAAACACCGGGGTAATCTTGAAATCGAGGGTTCGTAATTTGAAATCGAGAGCACCGGCTGCCCCCGTCAGTGGCCCGTGTACCGCAGAGCAAGGTCAGTTCCGGAGGTGTGGAGTGGGTCCGCCAGTGGTCCACTGGACCTGGCGACCATACCAACCTAGTGTTGCGACTCTTTCTCCATCAGGTCCATCTCGGCTTTTTGCGCTACCTTCAATCAACCGCGGAAGACATTACGACACAAAACGCAATCTCGGTCAACTGGTCGCCCCACGCGAAGAACCGGTCGCCGGACCGACTGGCGACGTCCGGTTACTGTCTGAGAGTCCGGTTACTGTCACCCGTAGCCAACGGCGCGAGACTACGTCATCACGGCCTGGCTGGCTGATGGGGTTAATAATTTTCAACGCCCCACTGGACACTGGTATGTATGCGCGCTTCTGGCCATCAGAAGCACGTTCGGTAGCGACAGGAAGGACTCAGTAGGGCAAAGCTATTTCACCCGATGTCGGATGTCTTCATTTGGCGCGATTCGTGGAACCGTTGTCGGTGGTGGAACGAAGGCAAGCGCCCTACCTCACCGGGGAGTAGATTTTTCGCTTAAACCTACTTTTTTTCTGGACGTGAATAATTCCCCACCATGAGGAAACTCCGGTCCGACCTCAGCAAAGGGTGAAGTTTGCCACCGAAAAACACCGAAATCACCGAATAGCCCGAAGGGTTTCCCGAACCGATCTGAAACGGTGCTGCCGGACAAACTTCACGGTCGAACGGTGACAGTTGGCAAACAACTGTCCTGGCACAACAGCGAACCACGAATTTGGCTGACGGCGGGGCGTTCTCTGAGCAGGGATATTCGTTGAACGCAGCATTCATCAATCATGGTGACTGTCGGCGTGTCGAACGTTAGATGTTGGAGGGTTTTTGGGGGGGTGAGCTTGTACCGTTTGTCATCGAGCGTGTTTCCTTCGGTCTGCCTTGGGCCTGGACGTAGCCAGGCCGAGTCGTCAAAGCGAAATCTATTCCCTATTCAAAACCACGATGCGCTGTGAGGCTGTGGCCCAGTTTTTGTGACTTTTTTGTGTGTGCGAGTGTGCACTCTGTTGTTAGTAGCTTTGTTTTGATTCATCTACCACTCGTCATTTGTTTCAAGTGACAAAATTTGCTCCATTATGCTCACCGCACGCCGTGGAACTTGCTTTGTTCCCGAAGCCCATACATCATCATGAGACCGATGAAGATATCGGGCCTCGCATTGATAGCGATCGCTAGATTAGACCAAAGTGACGTCTGCCATCTATCGGGCCGCTCAGGTTCGCCCCAGGTTCGCCCGCGGGTGTTGTGCGGTTTTCGGACACGACCGGACACCAAACACGCCACGCACGAATGGTTCGGGTTCGGGCCCGCGCAAAACCATTAAAACTTATTAGCATAAGTGATTTCCGTATCGGTGCTAGTTCGGTCGCATATTACGCACGCTAGATCTAGTCAGCACCGGCGACCGGTAGACAGGTAGGACTAATACGCATAAGAAAAGGAACAAAAAACCCGATACACACCCAGTAGACAGTGGTTCTATGATAATCCCTCCATGCGAGAAGGTGCCAACGTGGTCCGGTCTAGGCACCCGGCACAACAATGCTGTTAGCGAGGGTGTTGGAGAAGCGAGATTGTGGATCTACTTTGTCCCGCGGATAAGACATCCCCTGATCGATACGGTACGGGTCGGGTCGGGTACCGGTCGCCAGTCAGGTCGATCGCAAGCACCGGGTCTTCCTGCAAAAAGCAACACAAAAAAAAACAGCTTGTGTCTGTCTTCCTGCTGCAAAGTGGTCTGGGCAAACCAATTCACACCGGCGTGCCGGTGGACCTATCGATACCTGTTTTTCGTTGCCGCTGTACTGGCCGTTCTACATCGCTGACCTTATATGCGGCATAATTTGCGTGCTCCGTACCGGCAATCCTGTAGCGGCTGGTGCCGATGTACAGGGTCATTGGAAGTCCTTCGCCGGTATTTGCCTGACGGGCGCGGAACCGCGGAAGCCACACTCGTGTGTTGTCACACTCCCCGAGGCACCGTGGACGAGCGTTGCACATTCCACGCCGCACGAGAAATGGACCGGATTGTTCGGGATGGATGGTTGCCTGGAATAAATTAATTTACATCAAGATACACTGGCCGTACAGCGAGACACACACACGCGAACCGCTCGCGGACGCGATTGAGGATTGTGCGCGTGATGTATGCGTCAAGATGCTGAGACCGATGCTGCGGAGAACATATCGGTCTCGGAATGTGTGCTTTGATTTGTGCGATACAAGTAACTTGATTTAGCTGAATAACTTGCTATGCATTGCTTCCGAATGCCAACCCAACGTCTAGACTCATCTTCGCGAACAATTTGTTAAGGTAATGAACAGAATGAATTGAGTTCGGAAATGAGCATGGAACAGTGCAGTGGCATAATTATGGACAACAATGTATTGACAAATGATTTGAATTGGGTTAGTAAGAAATTTGTTACATGATGTTAGGATAAATGTTTTAGAAACTCATCAAGACATTGGGAATCCAAGCAATTTGAATATTTATATTAATTGATTAAAGAGGATCCTCTGAGGAAAACTTTAAAAAATAATTAAAATATTTTTCATTTTTTAAATTATGACGGCTTGGCGCCGTATTGTAATTTATTGTATTGTTAACCAATTTTAATTTTTAAAAGAAAATGGTGAATGAAGGCTCAGAGCTTCCAAGCCTGTATAAATAAATGAAGGAAAAAATTAAACCTGTTTGTCTTCTAAAGGTCTACTTTGGAACATCCAATCGTAATTATGTGTGCCTTTAGTGCATAACATATTTGCAAAAAACTTATTGTCATAAAATGATGAAATGATAAAATGATGTTTCTTTTAAAGGAAAATATTTAATGCTTGTAGTTTCCGGTAAATTGAGAATTTGATGTATTTTTTGAAAAATTTGTAGCCTTATTGTAAGGAAGCAGAATTACTACTTATCAAGTTATAACAGGCAATTTAAAGTTGATTAAATCAGCATACTTCAAAAGAATTGTTGAAGGATAATCCTCCTTCCTAGGCACTGCTTCAACCTCGAAAGGTCTCGGCCTGTCAATGCTGGCTTACTGTGCTTTAATTGTACCCGTAATAAACTAGAAAGCCCTACATACGTGTTGAAGGATAATACTCTAAGTAATTGAAACCAAAACTCTATAATATTCTCACATTTGAGGAATTTGAATCATATAGCGAAATATTTGATTCACTGGATGCAGAATATTTTAACTAAATAGTGGAATTTTGCAATTTTGAAGTGGAAAGTTGCAATCATATAATGGAATGTTATCTATCGTCCACTTCAAGTTTTTAATATTTCCTTATCCAGTTGAAATATTCAACTAAATGATCCGAAATATAATTTATATGATTCAAAACCTTGTAAACATTAAAGTGAAGTTATTCAGGAAGACATCTGTATTCACTTAGAATATATTAAATACGTTAATCTCTTTTTCTTCTTCTTCTTCCTTGGCGCTATTACTTCGAGAGATCTCGGCCTGCCATTTCTGACTTTCTGTAACTTGATTTTACCCGTAGCAAAGTAGTCAGCCCTGCGAGTGGCGAGCCGGTCTGGATGCGATTTCAACCCCGGTCCTGCAGTGTGAAGATCGGCGCCGTTAAACCGAACCGCCCCAATCGCTGTTAAAACGCTAATCGCTGCTGAGCCGAAATGAGGCTAAAACACTGAAAGGAGCAGCTATTGCTCATTAAGTTTAGACATGTTTAAACCCTCGTGATCTCGTGAATGTTGTCGATATTTTAAAATCTATTAGACAGTTTTACAGTATTTGTCAAAAGCGCATATTTCAATAAAAACCTGCTAGGCAGCTAGGCAAACAAAACAGCCAATTGACCGGAACAAATCACACGGTACACGGTGTAAACTCACCGTCCTTCGATACCGTTTCCGTAAATAGGACCAACAAAAAAAAAAAACAAAACTCCCACCCCCTTCTATTTGACCTGCTGACTGCTTCGCAACAAACCAACCCAAACCCGAATCCTTTTTGCATCCCGGCCAATTTTAAGCCATCGGCCAACACTGACGGCCGTTAAATTCACGATAAAATAACGACTTTCTCTACCGACGCCCACATAAAAGTAACATCAAAAGGGACACCGTTTACCCGGAGGACCACTTTTTAGCGTTCCCCGGTCCGAGAGGCTCAATCGTCTAGCTCCCGCCACAGCTCCACTCGTAAATAATAACCCTCGTAGGCGCGTGGCAACGCATGAAATACATAACTAGACCGCCCTCCACCCAACTGATTGCGGAAAACAATTTGTTAGAGGTTAAACACACATGTGACGGACAGGTGTAGAGCATTGGAATGGCGTGGCCGGCATTCGTCATCGGGCGACCGCCTCACTAGCTACTACCAACAATCAGTGGGAATCATAGGCGAGTGAGTGAGAGAGAACCCAAAAGCCAGGGAGTGTACTGGAGAGAACGTCCGACAGGTGAATAATAGGAAAGCAACAACAAAAAAAAAAAAACAAAATGGCAACCGTACCGCTTCCTGTAGCTGGTAGGTTTTATACTTTTGCCTGCACTCCGGTTTACGATAAAATCCAATTTTCAGCCCTTCTCTAAACCAACTGTGCGATGACGTGCGATGGCATTATGAGTCGCTCACCACACACACACAGAGTCACTGCCGAAGCGAAGTTGCGGAGACACACCGAGTTGTCGACCATTTCCGCATGGGTTTGTTTTTGTTTGCCCGATGACGGAAGGGATTCGGTGTGGTCCTTTCCATTCGCCTAACCAATGGACCGTTTTGTGTCCCTTGCGGAGGTATTTTTATTGGGAGATCCGTTACCTAGCGCGACCATGTCTCGTTTGCTGGTGAGCGGGGTCTTTTAGCCACTAGCGTGAAGTAGTCAAAATGTTATCGGAATGCATAACACCGCAGCACTCGAACGCCCGCGCGAATCATAAAAGGATTACAGATCACTCTAAACACATTCAACCTAATCTACTCGATGCGCGGACGCAGCTTTGCTCTTACCATGAGATATAAGGGGATGTCAAGAAACATTCCACTGGCGGTCTGATTTAGGGCATCACAATATTTCAGCAGCATTAAATCAATTTGCTGATTTCTTTTTCCCCCCATTTCTTACATTTTTGTGAGCGTGTATGTGTGCTTGCAGACACTGGACCGAAGTACGTATGTGAGGTTGGCAGCTTTCGGATTATTGAGCAGTCCGGTCCGGATTTTCTCGTCCCGAAGTTGTGGTGTAGATCCGGTCGACGATTGACGTGCTCGCTTGCTCCAGCTTCTCCACAGAATACTTGCACACACATACACGGAACCCAGACAAGAGTTAGGTGTAAATAAATGATGGTCCCTCAATTTTCTGCCGGATGTCCACCCTGACCCTTGCTTGGTCCGGGTCTGCGCCGCCGTGCCTTCCGAAGCCACTGGCCGGCTGGTGCGCTTCCTTAACACACTTCATTAGTGATTCTTGTAAAGTAAGCAGCCTCCGGAAAAGGAGCCGGGCAAATTGAATCATGTACACAACATATTCACATTCATGACCATATTCTAACACTAGCCTCCGGGCGTGATGGTGCGATGGGATGGTAGATTCCAGATGGACGGTGGTGGCGTGTGGAATTTTGTGGTATAACCGAAGCAACAAATGCTTCCCGGCATCCGGTCCGGGATGTTTGGTCCGGTGCCGCCGGGCACTGTCGGCGCCTATTCCTGCCCCACCCCAGCCCCCCCTCAAGTGCTCACTCCCGTGTGTGATGTGCCTTTTGCCATTATCTTCACCGCAAGCTTCAATAAAATCCCAATTGGCTCGGTTGGGTTGAATCCGTACCAAACACGAGCATTTGTGCTCGGTGCAATTCAATTGTGATTGATCCGCACGGTTGCTCCGTACATACTCGCCTCAGCTTACAAGAACACCCCACAGGGATGGAAAGGGGGTTGGTTCTTCGGCGTATCGAATATCTCACTGACCGTTCTGGGTAATGTGTGTGTGTGTGTGTGTGTGTGAAAGGGTCCGATAGTTGTAATTTGTTTTCATCACACTCGTCGGCCACTTTTTGAAAGCTCTTGCTGGAAAGTGTATACCGCAATCATATCGTCGTTTGGACGAATGTTTGGTTGGAGTGTAAATTGAAAAATTATTGCCAAAGGTGGAGATGAGTGATATATAAAGGGGAAGGCTCTCTGAAGAATATTGATTTGAAGTCTAGGAATGCTAGGATTTACTTGGCGATATCCCTTTTTCTAGTGAATGATTTTACCTGGAAGCATAAGCTCCAAGGGTGCGCATATGCGTGTGTGTGTGTCGCCCTCACTCCAAGGAATAGCCCTCCGTGTTAGAAGCTTAATATATTGAAGACATAACGCACCATACTGGGTGAGTGCTTGCAGCGATGAAAGATCTTCCGACTAACTGCCACTACCACCATCACTAAATGTCATGTCTGTACATTAATCTGTGTAGTGGTGTTTTGATACACATGGAAAGCCCTCCAGTAATCGATTCTGCCACTCTAACGAATCGCATTGTTCCTCGAAACATACTCTCGAGAGGTACGCAAAAGGCCTCCCACAATTGAACAATTCGCCGGTGGAGAATGCACGCGAACGCCTGAGGATGCGCTCGAAGAAACCCACCGGAGCGGCTCGCCCAACCCAGCCGGAGAACCGAGGGAGCATCGGCAGCAGTCTGCACCATAACTCATTGCAAATTCATCCACTTTGGCTATGGTGGTTATGAAATTCCTGTCCCGGATCTTGGGCCACCTTTTAGAACCGACACCGAACACACTCACTCACCTTGAAGATGTCACATCGAGTTCCCGCATGCCCGCATGTTCTGTTTCTCGCCACCCTCACCGTTGTCCCGATCTTCTGGGGAAGGCCAAACTAGTCGCAACACCGCTTTCGTGCTGTGGGAGCGCGTTAAAGAGGAACACGATTTTCGATTCGGTGTATGAAATGTGATAAGTATTTACATTTTTCTGGGGAGAACGATGGTGTGATGGTGTTGGGATGTTGGTGATGTTAACTCCGACAAAGGAGACCTGGTATGCGCAGCGAATCGTGTTAGATGGGACAGTTTCGATATTTTTAGATGCGTTTGCAAGATAGTTTCCGGGTGTTGAGTGAGAGTTTCATGCGAAGGTATGCTAGTTATTCAAGTCTTTTCAAGAAGTGAATTTAATTTAACTGGATCGCTATATCGAAGTACAATTCAAAAAATTAAGTAACCTCTTCCCAAGTAGCCTTTTGACATTAACCGGGGACCTCAACCATAGTTTTTTTTAATGAAAATTGATCCTATCCTATCCTTGTAATAATTTATCCTTGCATTTTACTAGCACTTTCTGAGATTATTAACAGGTCCTCTTATTAAGAATAGCCCAAAGAAATTATTTGATTGATTCTGAGATTCGGTGAGGGTCTCTTCGATCGACGATTTGTTCTGCATCTGGAAGACTTTGCCATTTTTTTCTAAGATATTCTTTTTCAATAAGACTTATACCCTACGGAACTCCGAATTAATGATCCACTATGGTGAAGTATCCAGACTTTAGAAAAATGTTGCCCGAAGATGTAGTAAGACTCGCAGTGGATATTAGCCGTGATCAAAAGACGTCACTAGACAGAAGTTTCCATGGGTCGAACAGATCAGCATTGGAATGGAGTTGAACTATACGAAGAGTCCTGGTCCTAAGCCGAAACTGAGATAACAACATGATTGTTTGCAATTTTGTAATTGCTTACTGACATATCAATACAGTAAGACCGTCCTTAACGAATAATAGTTGCTTACTGCCATACACGTTTCAATTCAATTATGCTGCAAATTTGTTCCACCAGCTCTCATTCAGTGGCAACGCCAACTCTAACACGGTGTCGCCCAATTCCTGCTAACTATTGCGGTTTCCCGACCGACTGTCCAACAAACATCAAACAGCACACCTTTTTGCTCGCACCAATTGATAAATGGATCGCCATTACAAATTGCATCACAGCATCCGACCCTGTCAAACTGATCTCCTCTCAAACAAACAAAAAAAAACTACACACCGAAACTCGATTCGTGAAACCAGACTCGAAAAACTGCCACCGATGAGCATTTGTAGCCGGCCGGGCCATTATTCAACCCGGCCGATCGGACGCGGTGTTATAATCGTAAAAATTAAATGAATAAATTTTACAATGCCTCAACCACTCCTCTTCCTGGTCCGCGACTGTCCAGCAGGAACCTCGCGAGCATCATTTCGGTGCGTGAGGCAATCCGTGCGGTGATAAACACAAGAGACACGGGACAAAAAAGCTACTGCCCGTTCTCCAGCACGTAATGGGCCACGGGAAAAATGTAAACAATACCTCGTAACGATTATTGATATGATAAATATTCGACACCCAGATGCCCGCAGCATCCTCTCGCGCCGGTGTCAATTGTTATTGGCGTGTCGCTAACGCTACCACCCATTGTTGTGCTGTGACGTTTGCCATCGTCCCATTAAAGCTCCGTGAAAATGAACGCTTTGTGAGGCGCCTGGCAAACAGGCATTAACGGCTGTTCGTCATCATTAACGCATACGTAAAGCCTCCCGGGAGGCCATTTTCCAATAATCGAATTCACCCGAAGAGAGCACAATCAGAACGATGCATCTTACAAGAATGGAACGATTTTCAATCTGCAGTTACGCGACTCGTCAGCTAATTCTATCACACTTTTACGGGTTTTAAAACGTTGGGTTTTCGGCAAAAACACCTTGACCGGGCGTGCCGTGGTGATTGAGACGCATTCTTCACGCACAAACGCCACCACAGCCTGGAGTCCCAAAGGTGTCAACTGGAACCGTCAACAGGGTTCCGTTCCACGACCACCCTTAAAACACGCTTGTCGCGTTTCGTTATGACGCGGCAGAAAACGGTTGGTGTGTGTGTTTTGAAACGGTGTCCCGTTTGGGTCCGTCTCGGTAGATGTGTCTCCCGTTGCGTTATCTAACCGCGTGACAGTAACGTGTTTACTTCTGCGTCTCATAATGCCGGCAATCATCGGCAAGATGGACGGTGTGATTAGGTGAAAGTCCATAACGGTCGGGTGGGAGGGCATCGGTGGAGGCGAATGGGCGCCAAGGGGTTAATGTAATGCTGTAATGTTTGCGCAGGGAATGACGATGACATTTCGATGCAATCGTTCCCTTGCATGGTTTCGTAATTCAATGTCAGCAAGGTGGGAACAGGGTAAACTGGCCGCTGTTCGACTAGCCCAAAGACACCGTTTGCCTGCATCTACGGGTTATGGTGTGCCAGAGGATTCGGGATGGACCCATCCCCAAGTGAAATATGCAATATTGGTTATATCAACCTAGAGTCCGATACTGATTGTTATGGCATTTATTTTGAAAAATAAATTTAATTTTGTTATTTTTGTGCCTTTTTTTATTTTTAGTATTATACTAGGGTAGGACTTTTTGTATGAATTATTTTTGCTTGACTCCTCAATCTCTAGGAGGGGGATTACGCCATAAGGAAGGCACCGGGCAATCTAGTGCATCAAGTACTTTGAGGCGGTCCTCATGGGCAGAGGAAGCTAGTTGCATCTTTCGGAGAGACCACTGTAGGAGGTACTTCTACGAGACCTCTATTACAAGGCTTTCTATACGAGGCTACCTATACAAGGACCAAATACGATTCGCTTATAGTAGGATAAATCTTCTTCTTCTTTTCTGGTATAACGACCTCTTGCCGCTCAATCCTCAGTCAGTCCTCACTATGGATAAACAGCCCAGACGAGATTTGAGCCTCGGTCTTGTCTTGTGAAGAGCGGTGACGCCACTTGGCCTCCTAGCCTCCCTTTAGTGTAAATATATGTTAAATTAGTATATGTATAAGAAACATATTAGTTTTCCTATTGCAGTTGTTCGTTAAGATACACGGCATAGAACTAGAACTGAAGAATGATTGTAAAGATACTAGAGCAGCGATTTAAAATAAAATCCTTTAAAATATGCAAGTTATAAAAAATCACTCCTTAAGATACTATAATTCAAGATGGATCAATTGTGTTCTGCAGTTTGAGAAGTCCTCCATCCCACTTCTATTTCTTAGGTCGTGAGGCGTTCTTCTTAGGCTCTGTTCTGTTTGGAGAGCTATTTGGAAAAACAAACTAATAAGGTTTGAGAGCTTTGATAATTCACAATTCTCTTTCTGCATTACATTTTATAAAATAAATAATTATGAAATTTAATGGTCTTGTGAACGACAGCAAAATTTATTATATGACAATATGACGTTGCTCAAAGCTTGAATGGACCTCGATTTTTAAAGTAAGGTTTATAATATTAACTACAATTTGACTATTTTTGTAGCATGAAAGCATCCCCAAAACAAAAAGAATATTTTTAAGTTGTAAGAAGCCTTACGTTAAAAATATAATCAATTAATGATCAATAAAGAGATACATTAATCATTAAAAAAATTAACAATTTCATAAACCAGAAAAGAACGAAAAAAATTAAATGATTAAATCAAAGTTTTTTGATTGATTTGATTGATTGAGAAGAGCCTAATAAATAGTAAAAAGATAAATAAATAAATTAAGAAATAAATAAATAAATAAATGAATAAATAAAAAAATACATTAAGTACTAAAAAAGTACATAAAAACAGATGTAAACATATTGAATTGTACAGCTTAAGCAAGGCTTTATCCAGCGACTGAGTCTAAGAACTTTTGAGGTTGTAAGGCTGTCAACAAGAAGAAGCTTATCTTCTAAGAAAGCTTAGAATCAGTTGAACTTCAAGCGATTAGTAAATAAATTAAGTGTATAAGACTAGTACAAATACAAGGGTATAAGGATCTGGACACAATTATGAAAGGATCGGTACAACATATTTTATGGTCATTAGTTTAAGTGAAATATAAATCAGAAACCAATATTCAAAAAAGAAACCAATAATCAAATTAAGTTATCATCGTTACTATTTTTTCCTTCCAAAGCCCTATTCCTCTGCACTCAAATGGTGTGATATGATAAGCATCAGCTTCAAAACTGTACAATAAGTCAATCAAGCCTTCCTCACGGTCTAACTCTAACCTTCACATGCTACCAAGTCCAACCAGTTCTTTTTTCCTCCCTCGTTCCCGCTTTCGTTTAGTGTCGGCAAGCTTTCACCCTGGCACCAATCAAGCACGGGAGACGGGTTAACGAGCGCAGGATATTCACCTGGCAACTGAATTACTGCCAACTTGCAACATCCTTTCGCGCGATCGCTATTCCAAGAATGTTACCTTTCACGGGTACGAGCCGTGAGAAGGGCCGGAGTGATAGTGTTTCCGGGTTTTGTTTGAATGCGATTCCAAATCAACTGAAATAAGCTGGAAAATCTCTCGCCCGACAGCTGCATCACCACATGCAGGACCACGGACGGATGCCAAGCATCTCGACTGCTGCACTACACACAACGCGCAAGGTGCGAGGTGTATGTGTGCGATGCAAAATCTCCTTGCACGACGTGGTCTCATGTGGTGGGAGAAAGCTCCTCCCGGACGCAGCGCTTTTCCGTCACGCGGCACTTCCGAAGCGGAAAAACGCACCCCTTTCACTCCGTGCGACTCCCGTGATCGTGCTGGTGCTCGTTAGGGAAACGCAACTGTCAGTGGTGGTGCCTCGTTTGCCATGGGTTGCTCGTCGGAAAAGTTAAAATAAAACGAGCACTGCCAACCCGAAACTGTCAATGATGGTGGCTGGAAGGCGCCGGAATGGCAATATGTTCAAGGATCGTGCTTTGTCTGTGTGGGTGTGTGTGTGTGTTCCGGTCCGAAGGGAATGGCGAACGAGTGTCATCGAAAGGATTGTCAATAGTTTTCCCGGGTTTTTGTTGCATTTTTGTTCTTGTTTCGGTGTGTGAATCACTTTTCCTCCCTCACTTCCCAGTTCCACCACAAAAAAAAAACGATAAGTGCAACTAAGGATTGTAGGTTGAAACGCTGATTACTTTTTTTCCCCGTCCGTCCGGCTGTCTGTGTCTCTCAACTGCTCATCCCAGGTTCAATACGGACGGAACCGGGCGTTCTCGTTTGCGTGTTTCGAAGTTGTCTCGGTTTTCTATTTGTTGCTTGGCTTCTACGCTGAATTCATCTGTCACGCGGTGACACTGATAGAAGTGCCGGCCGAGATGCCGGGAGTGTATCGCAAAAATAAAACACGATCCGGATTAAGGTTTTCGCGCAACTTCAACGCACTCGGAGTTGGTAGGAGAAAGAGAAATAAAGTGGGGGGGGGGGGGGGAGGATGGATATTGCACCATTTTATTTGTATCCCGGGAGAGGAAAAACTTTTTCCATCAATTTCTCCACCACCGAGGTCTTTCGTCGTGGGAAGATCCGTGGATTGCTGTGGGTGCATTTCGTGATAGTTTGCGTCCGCAACTGGTACCGCGACGACTAGGGCTTGGAGTTGGTGTTGGGTGGACTCACAGGCACTTGCATTTGCTGCCAGGGGAAAGATGAGTTGGCAATGATTTGCACCATGTGCACGATTAGGACGGTAGGAGGTATGTCAATCTCAGAAAGTTATGCTCTTTTCATTCGAAAAGGGTAATGGGTCGGCTGGGGTGAGGTTGGATGGGTGGTGGGAAAGCAGGAGGTGTTTGAAGACTGCGATTCAAGCGATAACTGTTGCTGCATGAATAAAATTTACGCGTGTGACCTACTTACAGCAGAACTGATTGAACACAAATGGGTAAGAGGTTTAGTAACTTAGATGGGGTGTGGAGTTTGAAAGTTGAGACAAATTGATCATTATAAATAGGTTAGTAATTCGATTGTTAAACAGTTTAAATAAAAAGTGAGCAAGAGTTTCCTATTAAATTCTATAATTTGTGTCAGTTACCTTAAATTGTGAACTTTATGTCTGAACTGTCTAAACTTATCAAGTGAACAAAAGTATTAGATTTCCACGAAAATGGTATAAGAAATTATGAGGATTTACTAGATTATTTTTAAAGAAGTTAAACTGTAATATTAATTGAAAAATACTTAAGTTATTAGAAATTTCCAGCCAACATTGGCAGGTAACGTTTACTGTGAAATCTTCTTGACAAATGGCAGATTAAAAGCTTATAAGGAATGCCTTTCAGCCGCTTTTTTTTAAAGTTATCTAAAAAGTGTTTTATTGTAATACTTCTTCTTCTTCTTTTTTTGGCCTAACGACCTCTTAGGACATTGCCTTCCATTTCTGGCTTACTGTATAAACTTAACAATACCACTAGTTGCTAGTGCCCTCACTAGTTGGACATAGTCATAGGATAGGATTTGAGTCCAGGTGCTGCCGTACGAAGACCAGCTCCGTTGTCGCTTCTATCACCGGGTCGCCCTAGTTGAAAGACTCTTCTTTTTTTTTTTTTTTTATTCATAAAGAACGGCCTGGCCGTATTGCTTAAAGCTAAGTTACAAAAATAGGTACAATTCACGCTGGTTTGGAAACATTTCCTTCTCCAAACCGTGAAAGGGCACCTTATCCCGGGTGAGCTCGGTTGATATGTATCCGTCATCCAGTAGTCGTGGTAGTGTTGGTTGCGAGGGTCGGTATCGTTGGTGATCATTTCATCCCGTTTATTTTTGGGATATGCCATCGTCAGTTTTCTGCGTGTCGAGATCCAGCGTTCTTCCATCCCTCTGGCTTATCTGCTTTCTTTGACCGTTGCAACACGCCATTACAACGGTGTAGTTTTGGTGAAAGACTCTTCTATTATATAAAAAATATTATTTGAATTTAAAAAGCTTTCATGAGATATCTCTACCCTTTCTTGATAGAAATCATAGAAATTGCTTAGTCTTAGCGACCATGGCTTTTATGACGCGTTTCCGAAAATTTGTTTGCTCTTGACCCGAGATTTTTCGACGCGTTAAACCCCGCCATGTGTCAGCCAGTGTATGTTACATTACTTTTAACGTGATTTCAATAGAAAAACGAAATATGGCAAAGACAAAATGTCCTAGAGGATCCAGAGTAAAGACTAAGCAGCAAACAGACAAGGTAGTGTGCTGGAGTATCGCTGGCTCTAGAGCCCAAGGAGGAACACCGGAAGAAAACACGCTCCAAAAACGGACGGGATATGATACTTACCATTAAAGACACTGATTCACGATACATACCCCCGCTATAATCAGGACTACCAAATTGGGATTGCGGAACTACAATCGACGGATCGTCCGAGCTAAACTGGGATAAGGTATGTGAATTGTAACTTATACCTAGTTTATAGCAGTACAGCCAAGCCGTACTTGTTTATTAAAAATTTTATGTTCTTTCCGATGAACACAAATAAAACAAAGTCACGGTCGTACAAATATAGAAACACATATTATATTAAAACTAATATGCACTGAGCCCTTAGCGCACACGCACGCACCCAACCCGTTCGCACGCCCGTTGTGAAGTCTTGTATCCATCCGCTCCTTGCTACAGGATCGCGATGGTTGCGCCCTGTAGCAGCACGTGCATCTTATGACAGCTAGCGTCTGAAAGTTATCGCTCGTAGAGACGACTCAGAGCAGCGATGTCGCGCATCATGCTTTTTTTCTGTTCATAACAAAAAAGAAACAGGAAAAGGTTAAAACGTTTTTTCAAGAGATTTTATTTTTGGTATCCACCTATTGTAAAATCTTGTTGTAATATCCGTGTTGGGTTTTCCTTTTTTCGACTCTACGCGTTGAGAGGTCTCGATAAGCCTGTATTGGCTTCGCTTGAATTTAATAGACTCGTAGTTGGATTATAGGGAAGCGTATATAGGGAAGCTGTATAGGGAAGCGATCCGGACAAGATTTTTTATCTGGTAGTGCCGTGTTAAGATTAATGCTGTAAGCGTATCTGCTGTTCTGTTGGCCTAAATTATTTTTTTACTACGTTTTATTTGTATAATAAAAGCATATTATTTTGAGCAATGCTCAAGAATAAATAATACAAGTAAATAATTTTAATAATACAAGAAGGAAAATGGAGGAGCCGCTACAACGACGAGCTCTACGAGCTATGCGATGATCTCACTATCGTGCAGTGCATTAGACTCGCCAGGCTACGGACGGTTTGTCACGTCATGAGAATGACACCGGACGACCCAACCCGTAAAGTCCTTTTAGGCCGTCCACACGGACAGAGGAGGCGTGGTAGGCCCAAATTGAGTAAAAGTAAAGGTACACCTACCTTATCGTCTGAGCGATGAGCAATTTTCTTGAAAGGTTTGGATATTGTTATGCAAAGCAGTCAATAGAATTCCTGTTTCTAAACCGACCAGCCAGATTGTACTAAGGACGATGCTTGTAAAATACATGTTTCCACCGATGAGTCCGCTCTCGATAAACAAGATTTCAAACGGAACTCAGCAGTGTTAAATAGAACTATTAGAGAGAGATAAACTTTAATTCGTGGACCTTGTTCAATCATACTACCATCAAGATAAAGTAGTCACTGATAGAAGGTCCTGAAAATGGACACCTTCACTTTTAAGTCCAGATTTTTTAGATGAGATATTAGATAATTCTGTTAAGATTGATTCGAGCTGCAAGGGAATTTAGATTGCAGATTGATTATGTATTGGATGATTTCAGGAAAATTTAATCCCTGTAGGTATTTGCTGTAATTTATGTCCAATTCAAGTCCTAAGGCTGGTCTTTTAGAGAAGTTTTAAACTAGATGTATCGTGTTGTGCATTTATTCTATACTTTTAAAAACAATCGAACAAGTTTTCGTACATTGAGTAAGGTTTGGCAGTCAGAACTAGTTTCCTAATTTTTGCTACCGTTCATCCATGTGCCACAATTTCTGTCGATGAATCATAGCAGCGTTGAAAATCTGTGTACACCAATTGCTTCATTGGCATCATTTCTGGGGAAGCAATTTGCAATTTCTCCTTCGTCTCAATCGAAGGCATGTATATTTGAATATTGCGAATAGAAAAATCAAACGTTTTTGCCCACAATCTCAGAAACTTCTGCGCGGCAGAAACACACGTACCGGATAATTCCCTCCGGAAGTGTTGTAAACCTTCCGCCTCCCAATGGTTGGCCTAGCTCAACGAACGACCGAACAAGGAATTCATCATTGTACTGCCGAACGTCGGTAAGCAGAATTGCCCCCTCGGTCAAAGGGCTAGCAGAATAAGGGAGTTCCTATCTGGGTTGGGGGTTGCTTGCTGCAACGATACATCTATTCGTAACGACCATCGTCCGTTCGGAACGGAAGTCACCTTGATTAGCATTGTCCCGGCGGAAGCAGCACAAAACCTGCTGCCGGCTGCTGGAGTATCGTTACATGGCGATGTAGGCGTAGCACGACTTCAACGAAGCGAACGGAATAACCGAACCAACAAAAAAAAAAAGTGGGCACCAACAAAAGCCCATGCGAGGACTCAACAGGAAAAAAGGACTACATAAAAAATTAGCATGAATTGCTCACTTAGGGACATACGGTTGACAAGAAAACACACACCGACACACACGTGTGTGTGTGCGCGTACTGGTCAAATCGGAATCGGTAACGGAATGAATAGAACCATCAAGGAAATGAAGTTCAATGTGTCATTTTTCATGTGACCGGTGGGATCGAACGTCACCAGCCCGAGGAATCACGAGTGATGGGGGTAGACATGTGTGACACATAAGAAGCCGATCGCCAGGGTCGGATCGGCCGAGGGACCGAAAGCCTTGAGCGAGGTAACATTACGGGATGCGGAAATGGAGCCAAAACGATGAATCCAATCAATCATTCATCAACGAACAACAATCGACCAAACAACGGGAAGGAAAAGAAAAAACGAACGGGGACCTCACGAATCCTCGATAGGGTTTTGCGTTTTGCGGTTCATTTGGGAGTTTGGTCCAAAGGTCCGGAAATTATCCCATTATTGTTCCACCGCCCGTGCTTCAGGCCTTCCCGTACATTACCCGCTCCATCCATGCCCGTGCGTGACAGAAGGATGACGGTCAACAACGGTTCGGATTTCGTTTACCACACCCAGCCGTCCCGTGCAAGGACGATCCTGGACGAACATTGGGAAATGTGAACGAGTTGTGTCCTATTAACGGCTGATTGAAGCCTCTTCTCACAGGAAAAGGGATCAGGCATCAGGATGGTCTGTGTGGTGGGGTAGGCTTAAAGCACAACCGAACAGAATCCCGATGAGGTGAGGTGAGGTTGCATTTGGCCTCAATAAATCTTCCCCGGCATCATCTTACCGGACCATCCGGACGAGAGATGTAAAAAGGGGTAAATGGACGAAGCCGAACAAAAAAAAAACACACACGCAGTCGTCAGAAAATCGCACTGGTATTTAAATTATTTGTCCAAATGTAAACTGATGACTTGTTGTTGCGGAAGGTGCGTCAACATTGAGGACACCCTCAATCCTCTTTAATCCGACATTTTCAGAATGGTTTGATTGCAACAAAGTGGCTTCCCAGCTGGGTTGCGCTGTTTTGTTTGTTTTCACCGGCAGCTCTTTTACTCTCGGAAAGCTCAATTATTGGCCGATCATTGTAATTAAAAGCAAATAAGCTTTCGGGCTTACTCCGGTAGCCGGGGCGAAAGCGGATGATGTTGCCGTGGTAAGGTGTTCCGGTTTTTTTAAACATTCATTTGCAGGTGTAGTAATCGCATTATTAAATGCATGCTTCGTTCGAATCGTTCGGGTGGTTGGGTAAAATGATTTCGTTCTACGGTATGATGTAAGTTTGGCAAGACATGGAGAAAAGCACAACAGAAACACATTACATCGCGCATCGATCGATCGGTTTGATGGGTGTGTTGATGCATGTGTATCGAAGCCCACTTACGCGCTGGTAATGCTGCTGAGGTGCATATACAGAGAAGAAAAAAAAACCCAAAACAAAACAACCGAATCAAATTCGGTGTGTCCGAATGCACTATGGATGACTACACTGACACCATTTCCTATAGATGCACCCCAAATTTGAACAATAATTGATTTTTTAAATTTTCTACTCACCAGTTTGTTTATTTTATTTTCGTGCAACAGACTTGAGATTTTTTACAAATTTTATGCAATTTGGTTGGTGAGGTAAAAAAATATACATGAATTTTCCATAATTAATTTTTATTAATTTTTCTTAAAAGATCGGTGAATTCTTTGAAGAAGCCAACATGAAGAAGCATTATCTAGAGTCGATATGTGCTGCCATGAAGGCTGAAGTAACTGGCCGGCCGTATGCGATATGTCATACAAATCACATACAATCAAACTCATCGTTCGATTTTGAGGTTTATACTGGTGCTAGAGGTGACAGCGGTGCCGCTTTTCTTACTGCAGGACCAGGGTTCAAATCCCTTCCGAACCGATCTCTCTTAGTGAGGACTGACTATCCATCAGCGTGGTATCATTATTTCTAGTAGGCCCGAATTCAATTCTCATCAAAAATATAGGTGTAGCGATAGAATGAGGTTTCAGTATGCAATGGCGAAAAGTGCAGAACACACACACATCACACTCGTTCTTTTGCCAATCGGTACACCAAAAACCAGTGCGCCCGAAGCTTGGGAAGCTGTTTTTGTGTACAATTTAATTTTTTGTGTGAAATGTTTTGGGCCCATCTTCCCAACCTGTTGGGCAACCCCTGGTGCTAGTGAAATAATCAAACAGATAATCAAACACGAACGAGAGCAGCAAAGCAAGAGCAACAAAACCCAGCCGTCCGACTAAAATCGAACGCATCGTACGCAAACGGACCGGCCTGCGTATGGCCACCACCGTGCATACAAATAATTAACCAATTGCATTCGATGCAGTTCGAATCCCCCCAAATCGTCCAACAACCGCCAAACTCTCTATGCCCCGCCAGTGCGAGAGTGAAAAAGAGGCGAAATTTGTGGCTGATTTTTTGTATTTGTTTGTTTGTTGTTCACAGTTTGCGCGCTCTGTTTGCACAACGCGATCACCGGGTGAATCACGTGCGTGGCGTTACGGCAGCGATTACGTTTCGGCAACCCGTTGGTATGGTTTTTGGCAACATAATGCTACAGGCGATTCGATTAACAAGTAGCTCAACCAGTCTGATAATTCGAGCCACAGCAGCTTCGACACACACACACACACACAAAACGGGGAAACAATTGCAACAACCGAAACAAACAAAACACATGCTAAACACAATCCATTTCACAAAAGTGCATTGCTTATTATGCAGCTCGGTGCAGTCTCGGTTCCCATCGACCCATCGGGGAGCTTTCTCTAGCCTGCCAGGTGAAGAAGCGTCCGCCAGATGGTGTGGTGGAAAACTGTGCCCGCAAATGCAAACGAGCGTGAAAATTGGGTCAAACAGCGATTGATTGCAGGCTGTGGAATGATGTACATGGCATGGGCAGCATGATTATTAATATTATTGTAGGTGGGTGAGCTTTTATTGTTTTTGAAGTTTGGAGGTGGACCACCCTTTCGGGCGACACTCCCGAAAGGGTTGGTTGCGTTGGAAAGAGCACACGTCATAATTCATTCCAATTTTAATGTAAATGAGAACTGGTGGAAGGCTTCATTTCAAGCGGCAACTAGACAAATTAATAATATCACAACGTTGCGAATCATTAATAACAAAACACACCGAACGTGTTTGTTGCATGTTGCATGAGTGAGTATGCGTGTGTGTGTGCGGTAAGCCACAAACGCGCTTGTACAGGCGGGTTTTTCTTCTGCTGCTGCTGGAGTGCACATGAAGGGTGTGATCAGAAATTAAACGATTTGGTTTCCGGTTTCCACATTGTTCTGGAAGCATTGTTTGAATGGGTGTTTGATGAAGGAAGTAATTCTTCAATTTCTAGTGCAATTTGAAAAAAAAATTAAGAAAGGTTAAGAATCTGAACAACTTGCAGTTGGAATGTTTTAATATTGTCTGAAATATTTCGGCAATGCTTTCTGCGGAATAGCAAAAGAAGATTCGGAGTTGATTGATCCAATAATTTGTTTGACTAAGTTTTGCTTCAAAACTTAGACAACCCTTCTGTGTAGAAGGAGAGGGAAACTTCTCCACTAAAAATACCCGTCGTGACGGACGAAGCTGAGGCTAAAGGAGTTTCATTTATAGTCGCAGCCTCTGAAATATTGACTCCATTTCACTGAGGCAACGCTCTTAGCTGCATTTGAAAGGAAGACCCTCATAAGGATTATTGGCTCGGTAATTTTGGAATGACAATGGAGAGGCCGTTGCAATGACGAGCTCTACGAACTGTACAGTGATCTTTCGTTCATGAAGCGAATAAGGTGAGTGGGTCATGTCATGATAATAGCACCGGACGACCCATCCCGTAAAAACCACAAGAAAAGATGTGTTTCAGTAGGCCCAAATTGAATTGGAGTGATTCATCCACCAAAACGGCCGTGATAATCGATCTTGTCAAAAGTCTTTCATGGAGTTTATCATATAAATTATCAGTCTTTCTTTCAGAATATACTTTAAACAATTTTTAATTGTCTTTTCAAGCTAGTTTCAAGTAGCCTGAATAAAACTAAACTCACAATATGTCGCAACCATTAGAAATACTAATAATTTCCAATAACACTCACCTCGAAATAACTTTGCTGTATATTGCTGATAACATAAAGTTACTAGGAATTTTAAACTACTTCTTTAAGATCACTTATGACATTAAATTGGTATGTAACAACCCATAAATTTGCTCACATTAATTGGCAAAACAAACATAAATATCTTAATTTAAATCAAAAAGTATTACTTTCAAACGCCTTCAGTAGTCTCTCCCTAAAGCACAAGGAGGTTTAAATCTACTGAATCCAAGATTCAAATTCAAGCAAATGCCAATAGAAAGAGACACTGCATAGTCAGAGTAAATATGCCCTCCACTGAACTAATGAGTTGAAAATACCGGACTCACACCTTGCTTACAGAACATATAAACTATCTATGCCTGTGCTAAACAGACAGTGATGAGCACCACTCTCCGCTAAGCAATAACTCTATGCAAAGATACTGTATTCATGTACAGTAGCTTTGGATAAATTACTTCTGTCAAATATAGTTAGCAAGAATCCTAATAGAAGGTGATGTAATATTTGGCGTATAAACGATATTTAGGTTTTTTTGATTGGATAAGATAAGTAAATACCTTAAGCACAACACAGTAAAATGTAAAAAAGTTGAGCAATTATGTATTTAAGAAGTGTTTGGTTGAGAACCCCTGAAAGGGATCGTGTGAGTGCTTGAGAGGACCAAACAAAACAAACGACAAATAAAAATCTAGATCAGTCACATTCGGTTTACATGTATTATGATGGGGAAAATCATACACAAAAAGCACCTGAAGCGCTTTGAAAAGCTGTTCAGCTATGCTGTCTATGGTGCCGAATAGTAAGTGTCAATTCTTGGTAAAACCAACTAACAATCCACTCTGCTATTCCACACGTCTGAAATTGGAAACGTCTTACTTGAACCCGCAATGAACCTCTATCAGAGAAGTAGACCAATTAGTCCTGGTCATTCGTAAGACATTTCCCAATGAGGGGCATTGATAACATTGTGGCTTTATCTTGAATAGTTTATGGATATTCTCCCGCTTCATGACGATCGCTTATTGCATTTCGTCTAGCCATAGCCATTCCGGCTTGATGACTTTCTTAGATACGCATCAAGTCGCAATGTAAATACTTATCCGAGGTATTCTTGATTTTCCTCCGCGTTCTGGAATGGTTATCGATGGCGAGTGGTGGCCTTTATTAAATACCTAGGAATTTCCACGAACTGTAAGACGCTTTTCGAAGCAAAGTAGGAGAAAATATGTCGCTACACAATGATGTGTGTTGTGCAGAGCACTCTACGGACTGAACATATTTTCGATTTTCCCTGAATTTATTGCATTGGAGATTGCGCATGAGAGGCTTGTTCTCGTTAACTTTATTCTACAAGAAGCTTTTTGATGTGCGTTAAATGCATTCATATGGTCCAAATTTGAGTTAGACTATTCAGTAATTGCTATTAAAAATGAGATTTTCTTACAAATAACGCTCAATGCGATGAATGAGCCATCATCACCCTCCCTTGAATAGGTAATCAGAAGCATTTTTGTAAGCAAATGTTTTTTTTCCTTTTTTTAGCTGGCGTCTGGGACCGTTCGGGCCACTCCCGGCATCGCGGTGAAGCCAAACGGAATGTGCGGTGCATGTTGGCAACCGCATGTCACTTACATCGAGAGTTCGTTGCTCTATGGCGTTGCTAGCCAGGCAAAACGAAAAAACGGCAAGAAAAAGGAAAACTAGAAAAACGTAACTTTATGCAAGACTCCCTTTCAAAATATCACATCACCATAACCGAATGCATTCTCGTGAATACATCAAGGTCAACCGTATCGTCCACAGGATTTATACCAGCCAGCGAAGATGAAAGCAAAGACATTGCAGACAGGCAGGGTCTGAGCTATAAGCCTGTACAAGAGAGTAACAAAACAGACCAGCCAAAACAAAAAAAAGCTCCACTGTTAAGTCTTCTTCCAGGACTTCTGTCGGCTAAGTTGAAGTTTTGTTTTTTTTGTTCGGTCTCCCCCATTTCTTACTGACGTCGGCATTTGTTGAAGAGATGCCGTTTAAGAGCCGGGATCTCCAGCAATGTGTGTGACTGTGCATCCAAGCCCGCACCCTCAGGCACGACCACTCTATGGTGGTAAGAATAAATTTACATTTCATTTCACACACACACACACCGCTGCCTCAATGCTTTATAGCACCCCGGCAGCCTACAGGTCGGGAGGAAACTGACTCAGATGTTTATGATGAACGATGGCACACCGATGGCATGTGGAGATGGTGTTTGCAACTTTAGTCAGTTCGAAACACTCAGACCATCGTCCCGCATCGCCAATACGTGCCCGTTGTCTTCGGTCGGCAGGGAATCGACCTTGAGCTGGTGCAAAATCTTTGCCACTACCGGAATCGGAACGCTGGAACGTTGGTGGTCATGCTGCTGGTCGGCTCACCGGTTTGCAAGATGCTTTGCAACGCCACCTCACCTAATAAGCTTATGTCACACAACTCGGGCCAAAACAAGCCGAGGCACACCGAAAAGGGGCTAATGCGTGGGACTATAGAACCCACCACTGGATGGGGCTGTCTCACTTGCGGCACACTACTTGTTGCGTTCTGGAACGCTTTGCATCTTGTATGAAATGTCCCGACAGGCTCAGCGACGAGCCCATCCAGAGAGATTCTTTGAAGATGGGACCGACCACAAAACACCGAGAGCCCGTAGTGCGAGACTCGGGAAGTTTGTGGTCCGAAAGTGACCATTTTGTTGTTAGTGAGAGCCTAGCGAGCGGTGTCCGTGTTTGTAAAAGTGTTCTTCCAAACGACGGCGATTCTGAGTGGAACCCGTAGCCTCTTTAACCTAAATTCGTTCAGCTGCGCTGTACCCATAGGGGGGGAACCGGGTGGGAAGACCTCAATTTCATGCAACGCTCGGGAAGAACCTACGGCAAGGTATGATGTCCGTACACGGCCGGCAAACAGTTAGCTGACACAGTAGGGGAAGCGCGTAATTGGATTTTCGCTTGTCCTTCTACGGCAAGTCCGCGGTGTTGGGGGCCGCGCCGTGTGGAACTCCAATGATGAATACGTTGGGGTTTCGGGGAACTCAGAACAAGCGTGCCAGCCGTGGTGGGAAGCAATTTATCTAATAATCGTTTGTAACATCGCCGGTGTTCCGTTTCCGCAGGAAAGGATAAACCCTGGGTCAAGTGGAACACTGGAGCATACTTCGTTTGTGTGTGTGTGTGTGTGTGTGTGTGTGTGTGTGTGTGTGTGAAGTTGCGTGAAACATGACAGGGTTCGAATATTAAGCAAGGTGACGTGATACACCCGGGACCGGTCCCATCCCGAATTCGAAGGTTGCGTGTTGGCTTATTTTCGGCCCGGCCCGTCTATCGGGAATCGTTCATCAGGGGTTTTTCAAATGGATTCGGGCTGATGCCGACGATGATTGTAAGTACCGCAAAGTCCCGGATTCGCGCTCGTTGCATACGCGCTCCCAATTTAGCTTCCGGCAGTAAAAGCCGCCCGAGTCCGAGCACCAAATTGCATGCCCAGCGGGAGAAAGAAGCTCCAACGAGGGTTCGGTGGGGCTGGTGCGCCATTGGCCGGGGCAATTAAAAGTAATGTTTTCATTTCAAACATTTACGAGCGCGACTGGATGTGTTGGCATTTTCTCTGCGGTCAAAGACGCAACCCGGGAAGCGGATCGATGTTTTAGCGCATTTTTGGATGGTATGACGGTTTGGGCAGATGGTTCGATGGTGATTTGCCTCGAAGGGTGATTTGCCTTATTATTTGGAAAGCTGTGCCGTCTTTCGTTTGTGGTGACGTTGCTTACAAAGTGGGTAGTGTTGAACAATGTTGCTTGAAATCATACTTACAGTGTAATGATGCACTTACTTTGAGTGCTACTAGTAACGCTTTGATAGTTTTGGATATTTTAAGGCATAAAGAATATATAAACAAAATCTAATATGCAGATTGACAATCATGAAAAATGAATTTGAAGTCTGTACTTAATCGCACTCCGAAGATGTTTGGTTGAACTGATCTAAACTATTATAAATATAGGTTAATTTAATTGCCATAACTTTGACCATAATAAGCAGACTTCACCTATCTTACCTATCTTGAACACCTTGCATGGGATGGCTATTAACAAACAAACTTTGTTTGTTTTTTGTATCGTACTTCTGACTTCCAATGACAAATACAGCGCAAACTAGCATCTTCTCTTGTGTAACGATTTATTTCTATTTGTTGAAAAGACTTAACCACTCCATTAATTCAAATTCATGTGTATGAGGTATCCGTCCTCTTAGTTTACTTTCTTTTTAAAATGTTTTATCTATTAGGTTGATCCTGGGATATATTTTGATTGAGCTATTAGGATTGTGCTCCTTCGTGAGAAAAACAAAGAATACTGGAACTAAATCGTATAATTAATCTTTTGAACGAACTTAGAGAGTAAGATTTAAATGATATTCAGTCGCTGGGTAGATTCAAATGGCTTGACGGTAGACAAAGCTCGGCTAACTATCCGAACTAAAAGCGGTGATCGAGAAAGAAGCATTAAGAGCTTATGGAGATTGGGATTGCAGCCAACAGTTAACAGTCAATTTAAAGTAACATTGAGAAAAACTTTGAGATAAATTACTGCCTCGAATTACAGCACAAGTCCTTTATTTCCCTAATGAAAGATAACCAAATCTTCACATGTTTGGATTAAAAATCAAAATGGCAAGGAAAATGAATATCTCAGAGCTAAAATTTTTCTCAATTCAATTTCTATTCATAAGAAACGACTTGGACATTACAAAAAATGAACTCAATTAAGGCTTATTTCATTTTTGATAAATAAAAACAGATTACTTTAATTTTTGTATTATCTTCAGTAACGTTTAAATAATTTAATTATACGAGAAGTAATATTTATACAACTGTTTACTAGATAGTAAGTTCAAGATATGTTCATATTTGTTTATGGGTTGAGGAGGAAATAAATTTTTCTATCGAGTTTTTCCTTTCGCAACAATGAATTTGTCATACGAATTTCCGCTTCAAATAATACGTTAATTAATCGCTCTTAATTGCTTAAGTAAAGAGCTCGTTAGTTTCACTTTGTGTTTTCAATTCATTTGTTTCAAAAATTTATGTTTCGCTTCTTCAATATGCCTATGAATATTTGAAAATCTTCAAAACAAAATAAAATCATCGTTACGACTTTCAGATTTTTTTCTTTTCTTTATTGATTGAAAATGAATTGAAGTAAAATGTTGAATTTCGGCAAATTAAGAGAAATATTAAATATCTTAAATGGTTGACTTTAAGGTTAAGTAAATAAAACACACTTACTATAAGTAATCTTCCTTAGAAAGTCTCGAAGTAAGACTTTGCACACAATCGCAATGAACAGCAAAGCATTAAAGCTATCAGTTACACGATTACAGTAAAGATCAAACCATCCATCGCTTTGTTTGCTACACTAGTGTTTACCAAAGCATCTTATTCATCAAACTGCAATTGTAACAACGCTTTATTGTATGCAACGCACCGGATGAAGTAACAATATGGCTAATCTCTTGTTTATACGCTCACGTTCTGATCTCGAAATAAATTCATTACAGTGAGCTCGATGTCTCTCTCTCTCTCCCTCTGGATGACTACATTAATCCTGCTAATGAAAGGCATGCTTTCCATCCCAACCCAAAACTCAAATCTCACCCTGGTACGCCCCGCGAATCCGATGCGCCTTTGTAAATAATGTAGCGTTGGCTGGGTTTGGCTGGGTTGGGCTGGCTTGGTAGTCCCGTGCAATCCCACCAAACATTGGCAGTGCACATTTTGGGGCACAAGGTGCATCAGTTTCCCGTGCATCAACCGAGGGCCCGACCGATGATGATGGTGGTTGGCAGCGACATGGTTAGGAACATGGTCTACCGATCGGAGCTAACATCGATGCGGCTCATCGGTATCGTTCAACCTGGTCGCCGTGTAATTGCCCACTCACTCGCTTGACTGCCCAATTTCGAATTCAATTAAATTATTCCGTTGTTTTCTCTCGCCTACTCCCCAGCTCGCCCGACGCCCAACGACAGGCCGTCCGTCGGATGAAGTCAAATCGACGCGGTATCGGCATGATAGCGAATGATAGCGGCCGGCGTGCAGCCAATGTTTATGCAAACATCGGATTGCATCAGGTATTTGGGAAATGAAATAAAACAATCGTAGCACTATAATGTTCCTACTCAGCTCAGAATCTCGATTGGAGCTCTTTTTTTTGGGTGGGGGGACATGAATATGGAAAAGTCGGTGAATAACGAGCAGGTGCAACATTCAACCCTCACCGTGACTTACTTGAACATTGATCGAATTCGGATCGCTGGAGAGTAGGAAGGTAGGTTCTGCAGCACTAACCCTCTCACTGAAACGACGCATGCTGACTTTTGTTCAGTCCCACACACGCACCAAGCTTAATGTCCCCGGGTCAACCTTGTCGATCGATAAATGATGACGCGATTTACGATGCACTTGACCTGAGAATGAAGTTGAACGACTGAAAAAAGGAGACTAAAGCACGTAATTACACAAATCCCTGGCTGGTTGCCGAGCTGACTAAAGACAACCCCCAGCCAACGATGACCTCCCACAAAGATCAGAAACTAAAAGCATATGGTGCGCATGAACTGACATCGATATTGACCTAAAATTTGGTGCTAACAAGCTGTTACCAGCTGATGCATCTTCGTGGACGCTCTCTACGTCACGAGCGTAAATACATTGGCTCTCTACATTGCTTTTCCCCCCCACTATTACGAAACCTTGACTCACGATCGCAATGAAAGGGTGAAGGGATGAAGTTGCATTCAGCGGCTAATGGTAATCGCCAAACGCCATAATTAAGGATCACATTCCAGTGCGCGTGTGTAATTTAGCAGACCAACTCATTTGAATCATTTATTAATAATGTTAGCGGTTAGGTACAATAGTACGCGCCACTGCACGATACAGGCATGAGCGAGGTGTGTTGGAGGTTTTTTGGAGGGTAAAAGTGCCATTTAATATTGATTAAACTCGATGCGATGATGGGTGAAATGCTTACAGTATTGTGATTGAGAGCAAAAAAAAGGCTTTTTAATCGTTTCAATATGTTTATGCCTGTTTTGCGCTTCTCTTGACCACTCTTGACGGGTGGTTTAATGTTAGATAAATGTTGGATAAATTAAAAACTGTTAACTTGTATACTTGTAACTGTTTAAACACTTAGTTTAATACTAATATACTTACTAATAAGGCGCTAAAATTAACTTTACTATTACTCCATGTCAACTACGCCTCTTCTGTCCATATGCACAGCCAAAACAGACTTAATGAGCTTGGTTGTCTGTTTCCATTTACATGACATGACCAACCCACTAGAACCTGGCGAGTTTTATTCGCTCTACGCTGGTGATATCCCTGTACAGTTCGCAGAGCTCACAACGATCGGACATAACAAAATATTCAATCTTTGGACATAACTTAATATTAAACTACAAAAGGCAACTTAATCTATTCCTTTGGTTTCTGAATTCTTCAATCACGAAACATTTTATATAAAAAAACCATTAGGTCCCGAGCGACTTTCCGACGAAAATATGAAGAAGTTACTATATCTTGGATACAGAATATTTGCATAAGGTCTTCCCTTAGAGGCTGTATCAAAAAACATCCATTGGATATAGAGATCCGTTGGAAGTGGTCTTGTCATTTCCAGCATCCAAAATTCCATCTTGTCTAGGATATGTTTCACCCTTAAGGCCTACACTCCCTGAAGCCAGGATTCAAAACGCTCAAATTATCAAGCAAATTAGGCTTGGATTTCTCTTACATTTTCGTCACATTAGGTGGGTTCTACAAAACTGTTGCGACGCCTGAATTCGTACTCTATAAGATTTTTGTGTGTTTCTATAGTAGGAAGAAAATGTTGTAAGGCTTGAAACTGTCGAATAATCGATCTGCAGAAAGTTCCTCACTTTATACTTCTTCGCCTTTCAAAGATCAGACTCATAAAACTCATTCAATTGTAGTTCCTCATACCATTTAGGCCATCTTCTTCCAGTCTAAACGTTTTGCTCTTGAACCTGCTGTTCAGGCAATGGCTTACTATCCGTAGCAATATCCATAGGATTCAGTCCCGATCCTTTCTTGTGAAGATCGGTGTCGCTTTGAACACTGGTCCATCCCAGAATGTCTTGGTCATGAGAACTTCTAAGCAAATTGATAACATTGTAATAAATCGGATTGTCGGATGGATCGCTGGAATAGAGGACCAAGACATAGCAAAGTAATGAAAACCCGCTCATATTTCTAGAAAAATACGTTGAACAATCTACTATGTTCTAAAACCTAACTAAGATCGTTTCAGACTCTTTCTTGCAGGTAAGATTGGCTATTATTTTCAACTGTTGCCCCCTTACCCATCGATACCTGTGTTAAACCGTCCTCTCCTGTAATCGATAGCACAACAACTGCACAAACCTGCAACTATTATTGAATTTCTAGCCGTGCCAGTACGCAGCAGTGGCAGCCGAAACGCGACACAACCGAATTGATATTCAATATGAGGGAAAATTGAAATAATTTCACGCTTGAAATTCTGCTCCTCGCGCACATAATTCAACATACCTACTGCGCGGCACGGTTCGGCACCAACCCTTACAAAAAATGGCCAACAAAACAACACACCAAATGCCTGTTCCGATGCGTCGTCCGTGTTTTTGCAGCCCAACTGCTCGGTGCATTAGCGGCGGGCCTGGGCGGATGGATGGAAATGTCCTTTCGACGCAAAGAGGAAAGCGAGTGAACCGGCGGGCGACCGTATCGCCTGCCCACGTTATGTGATAAATTGCTTCCGATTGTGAATTTTTCGCGCGAAACCGATATCCATCACGGAAAACCGCTTCCGAATCTCCGCCGCTCACTGCTGGCCTCGACGTCATTATTGTTGCTTCCATTTCACTTTCGGGTCTGCTTCGGTGGGAGTTAGGGCGTTGTTGTGCATTTTTTTGTGGGGGCAAGTTAACCGTGGGTGGAACATATTTCGTGCCCGGAGAAAATTGCGTATGCATGTGAGGGATTTCGCTGTAGGTGAGTGTGATTTTACGCTGCCGTTATTACCTTCTTTGTTCCGTTGCGCGCACGCTGCTGAGAGCACGTCTATTAGTGTTTTGTGTATTTTTGCTGAATGTACAAACACACGCATATGACAGGGGCCAAAGAGGGGGTTCAAAAAGTTAGCAACAAATCACAACGAGTGGCAAGTGCCAAAAGTTCGCTGCAAAACCATCAAGATATCAGCATGTTTGGCTTGTTTGGAATTTAAATGACATTATGCGCGCGACGTTTGTCAACCGATTGAATCGTTGGCTTCGGTAACGCGTTACATCAAACCTGTTAAGCTCGAGCAACATCAGATTGATCCGCTAGTTGTAGTTGCGATGTGAGGTAACTTTCACTCACCTTTTTTTTTGTAGTTGCATTTCTACCATAAGATCACAATCTTAATGAAACATTCTTTCCACCCGAGCTGATCCACCACAGTTGACCTTTCAGTCGGTCTGGTAACGAGGAGCAGCCGCACAAACCACACTCCTCCAGAAGCAAATGATCATCATAATTCACCTTCGCTAACCTTTTCCGCGAAGCGAGTCGATCGGCAGACAACGGCAGCATGGCATTTGATCTCGCGTCGGCCGGGTTTAGCGCTTGCCGGAATCGTTGCGCACCGTACGCACCGTGAGCATCACCATTCTATTGTGGTTTGAGCATGAGTCTGGAAGAGATTTTCTAAGCCGAGGAATGTGCTGAACTGATGAAGGAAGATGAATTACAAAAAGTAGTAATGTTTCAAATGAGGATATGTTTAAGGCCATAAACTTTTGGTTTTTTTTATCTGTTATTATCTTCCAAGAACATTTTTAAAAACAAATCACATTGACAATTATATTATTTATTTTATTGATAACAATTTGAGTTAAATCCTGAATAATTTCTCCATTTTAAACCAATAGCACATTGGTTACTATAGCTTTTTTATGAAATTTGGCTTTATATAGTAACGTTTAAGGATCACTTCAGAAGAAAAAGAACACTTTTTTATCCGATATTCAATTTTCTACCGCTTTCAATGCTTCTGCTAGGCATTTTCTTCTTCTGCTTTTGGCCTAACGACCTCGAGAGGTCTTGGCCTGCCAGTTCTGGCTTTATGTGAGTTGATTTTACCCGTTGCTGGATGGTCGGGGAGGTGGTCTGGATGGGATTTAAATCATTGTCCTGCCGTGTAAAGACTGGCGCACCGGCGGCTTATCTGTTGGGCTGTCAACAGTTAAGTCAACAATTTTGATAAACTTTTGAATTACAAAGCTGGACTGAGTTCGAAAAAAGATAAGAAAAATAAAAATGTCTCGAAAGAAAGAGTGAAAAACCATAACTATTAAAAACTGGTTTACATTTCGATTTTTATGAATAGTCTTATTTTATTAAAGAATGTGTTTTGGGCATATTTTCAAAGGAATGACAAAAAAAAATATTAAAAATCGATCCCTCATGGTCCCAGAAGCAGGATCGTTTTCCGAACATCTTCAACCAATTTTTACAAAACAAAAACTAAGTCGATTCGTTACAAATCGGCAGCATAACATTAACTTTACAATTATGTGGTCTTATTCTAATGTCCATCAGTGTACATTGATGATTGCATGTAATTTAAAGTAATTCTTGATCAATCTAAAAAGTAAAATAGGGTGAAATGTGAGTGATATAGGGTCAAATAGTAAAGATATCGTGATAATGAACAAAGTTTACAATCGAAGGAAAATTAAAGAAAACTTATTTGTGTATGCATCTTTTTTTTTTGATTAAGATTAAAAATCTTTACTAATCTGAGAATAAAAACTTTTATTATTGTATTACTAGCATTCCTATTTTCAGTTCTACTTTGTATCGCACCCATACACCCTTTTCTGGAGAATCGTGCCTACTGTGGGCTCCACAAACTCCTAAGATCCAGAAGACTCCTACAATGTACGAAATGCTCCATATATCGCACACTGATACGGCCGGTAGTCCTTTACGGGCACGAGTCCTGGACTGTGCTATATTCGAGCGGTGAGTGCTACGGAATATCCTTGGCGGTGTGTGTGAGCAGGGTGTGTGGAGAAGGAGGATTTATACACGAGCTAGCTGAGATGTTAGGCGATGCAGACATCCTGACGGTTGCCAAAGCCGGAAGGATATGCTGGTTAGGGCGTGTGTTGAGGATGCCGGACTCATGCCCTACCAGGACTGTGCTCGTCAGCGATCCGTTCGGCACGAGGCTTAGACGCGTAGTTCGCTGGCTGGACCAAGTGGAGTCAGACCTGAGAGAGATCGGATGCAGATATAGACCGAGTCTCCTGGAAATGGATTGGACACCAGGCCTTGTCTCTTAGACGTGCTCTATTAAGCACCATTAAGTAGAGAGAAAAACAAGTACAAAAAAAAGTCACATAAAATTCCCACACACGAAGTTTCAAGAATGCGCCAAAGACTCAGAAAACACCATGGAAAAAATTTTAACATGTGTTTCGTATGAGTATAGTTATGCACAATATCAAACAGGTTCAAACGTGACCAAACCTGTGATCCATTGAGGACATAGAATTGTTTGGATGGAAAAATTATAGCAATCACACGTCACCATCAATAATCAATCATAAATAAAGTTAACAAGTAGATCCAGCTACAATAGAAAATTTCCACACTTTTAGCCAATCAAAATTATATAACCTATTAGATCAAAATTCATAAGTTAACTCTCATACTTTAGGACCAATAAAAATTAAGATGAACAAAAGGAGGTGATTAACATTTGCAGAAATTTGCACTGCACGGCACCTATGTGTTATCAGCTCCAGTACTTACTTTTTCGATACAGAAAAGTTCACAATATTTGCTCTATAATCGTATTTGATTCAAGAAAGTTCAGATTTATTTAATTATTTATAAAGTAAGACAGCTCGCAGCCGTATTATCAGCACCTCTTATGCTGATGGCGCACAACAAGTTCAGGACATTTCCTCCCTGGGATAGAGCCAGAGCTATTTTGGTTGGTATAAGGTTTTTTGGTCGCAAAATCGATAATTTTTGTAAAGATCTGCCATAAATGCAAATTTATTACAAGCAAACATTTATTCTCTTCCACTAAACAAAACTACAAGATAGCTCATAACATGCATCATTCTAATGTGACCGAGCTGCTACACCTCGCTCACATCGTAATACATGCCTTTTTGCATTAGCCATGTGCCACCGTTCGCTGCATCGATCGTCTACAAGATGACTTTTATGATTATTTGCAGCACTTATTCATGCGTCCTCGATTCCTTTTTTTTTCTTCCTCACTTTGTTCAATCACTGTTGGTACCCATCATTTTAAGGTGACGATAGTGTACAAAAAAAAAAACACGGGGGAGAAACCATTTAAGCGGAATGTATTTGCCTAGCCCACATAGCACGAGCCAAACGACACACGGGGCGAACGATACACGTACGTACGTCTGCCTTACACTACAAAACCGAAGCAAACGATCTTTTGCACGACCGAAGATCGTTCACAGCCGCCATCGCGACACGGTGCGCGATAGTGCAATCGCATCGCGAAGCTTGTGTGTTGAGATGTGTAACAGAGATAGAAAGTGTTACCGTACACGGGCGAACGCGAGCTCGGTGCGTTGCACTGGGTTCGCGGGGGCGAACCACCACCTCCCTCCGATGTGGCACGGCGCGCAAAAACCGGTTTGGTAGCATATTTTTCATATCGAAAATAAAAGCGAATTCATCACAACCTCGAACAAGCGACTATTTGCAAGCGAGCCAGCCAGCAGAGTGGTGTCGCAGTGCTCCATGGCGCCATCCTCCACAGCTACGATATGGGCTTCACTTCCCGAAGCGAACGTTTCAGTAGCTCCTTAATCGGATCGCAACAGTGAACGCGTTAGAGGTTCGGGGAAGCAATATGCCATGTGTGCATTGATGAAAATTTGGTGAATACATTTTCCAGGCAGGATTTGCATCCCTCTGGCCTTTACCGGCATGATGCACTCTCCGTGGATGGGAGATGAGTCGGGAGTTTTAACATTGTGGGTGGGCTTTTAACGGGGCTTCTGTTGGGGCTGTTTAGTAAAAAACGCTGTAGAAAGACAAATAGCATAAACTTTAGCCGATTAAAAGAGTGAATGGTGTACGGCTTCCGGTGGGACTTTAATGAACCGTTAGTAAGTATTTTTAAAGTTGTGAAGAAATAGGAAAATAATTGGTCCGAGTTGTTGCAAAGTTTTCTGTAAAGAGTTAAAAATACATTAAAATATGAGTTCAGAATAAAACTTTAAATAATTTTACTGTTAAACTTTTTAAATACGAGTAGTACATGAAATATAATCCAAAAATTGACTTGTATAACAAATATTTTAAAAGTGCTCACTAACTTACTTATCGGCTGCTTCAAAACCCCTAGAAACAGAAATCTGATTGTTCGAAATGCCGGCCTTTCAAGAGGATGCATCAACGCCATCTTTCAATGTAATCAGTAAACAAAGATGGAAAAAAGACTTTTTGGTCGTCTAGGTCGTCCGATGCCATTCTCACGACATGACCAGCTCAGCAGAACCTCAAAAGAAGGACTCACAATACCTTCAGGACCGTAGCTCACCAGAACCTCACCAGAACCTCACCAGAAGAATTCACCAGAACCAGATTCTGATGATTGTCTCTCCTAACATATGAGGTACTCTCCTAACTCCTTCTGAGAATTTTCCTCTCGAACGCGCCTAAGAGAAAATGGTTAATTTTGGAAAAAGTTTATGTCTCAGGGCTGTATGTTCTAACCAGATTCGACACGACAAATATTTTGAGTGGTTTTATCAGACTGTAGTATGACCGTTAGGCAGCCAACTTCTTCTTCTCCTTCCTTGGCACTACAACCTCGAGATCTTTCGGCCAGCCATTTATGGCTTTCTGTGACTTAATTTTACCCGTAGAAGTACTCGTAGCAGTTTTTGTTAGCATGGCTTTTAGTTTGGCATCATTCAGATTCTGACTGAACCTGATATGCTATGCAAGGAATGATACTACGAACACTGATGTCTAAGTCATTAGCGTATGCCAGGATCTCAGACAAGGAGCTCAAATTTTCCGCCTCCAAGTCTCGGATGGCTTAACATTGAAGTAGAGGCTCATCTTCCAATCTAATAGAAAGGAGGATATCCAATATACAATCCAATCCAATTACTACAATAATTAGATTATTGAACAACATACTCTTGTAACCTCTTTGTATTTAAAACATATTTCTTCTTCTTCTTTGGCATAACAACCTGGGAAGGTCTCGGCTTACCATAACTAGCGTCTTGTGACTTGGTTTTACTCGTACCTGGATAGTTCGTCCGTCGTTCGGGGACGCGGTAAGGATAGAATTTGAACTCAAGTCCTGCCGTGTGGAGACTGGCGTCGTTTTCACCTTGTCCACAGGACCACCGACACATATTTCTGTCTTCATTTAAAGTTCAAGTTATATCCTTTGACTTATCTTCAATAATTTTGTATGTATCCAGCATCATGAAGTAAGCGAACAAAGTAAGAAGACTGGCTAAAAACGCCACAGATTGAAAGTGAAACGAACAACAACATACTTGCAAATTATTAATCATTTCAGGCCGATGCGTTGCGTTATCCCGTCGCCATTGATCTTTCAATTAAAATCCATTTACATTCATCGATGAAATTACGAAGCGATTGAACGCTTAAGAAAGCGTAAACGATGCTGATTGTTCAATTCCAACCCACCGATCCTCGCCTGCACCGACCTGTGCATGGCTTCCAAAGGATTCCAGCATCCAGCTCGCGTAATATCACAATCCCCATTCTGCGCTGTAAGCAAATTAGCACAATGCTACCCTCACTGGAGAGGCTTCAATCAATTCCAGCTTTCGTTCAAGCGAACGCCTCATTCATGCAGTAACTTCCTTGAGAGTGGCCCATTCTTGCCCCGGTTCACCTGACCCGGGTCGGGGGGGAGCTGGCATGGTGGAGGGCACCCTCGTGGTGTCTGTGTGTGGTGCAAGGTTGACTGCTGCTGCTGCACCCTGCTGGCTCGGTTCATTACCGGGAAGGCACGAGAAAGCTGGTTTTCCTTGACAGCGTCACCGTGCTGGGTGAGTGTGCGCCATCGTCGTCGTCGGCGAAAGAGAGTAGCGTAGAGTTCACTTCCCGATAAAGAGACACTTCCTGGCCTCCGCGGGGTCACACACACACACACACGCGCGCGCTTTAGGATCGAACCAATTATCTCGGTGGAACTCGATTTGGTTCGGACCGAAACCGGAACCCGGAGCATTTTAACCGCAACAACTTTGGCCCTGGAAGCTTGGTGGAAACGTTTCTTTAGAGGTTATTATGTCGTCCGAACTCATTGGTTGATGTTGTTGAAGCGGTGTCAGATGAACGAGGCCAGCGCTCGTTGCACTGTCGCGAGTCTCTTGTCTGGCCAGGTTCTGATTGACTACGATCTCACTGTCTCACAGGGGCTCCGGTTGATAGCAGTCGGACGGAAGCCTGTTACCAAAGACCCTTTCTAATTTGTCTCCAACTCCGCTCCGTGTCCCAGCTTCCACAATGCAAACAAACGGTTCTAAACAGCCCGTTTCACCAGTGAGTCACCATCGGGCACCGGTGTGGTGCCATTCGAATGACGAAATGTAGTATTGTTGGTGGTGTCGGGTTGTTTCACGCCGGGCCACGCACGGACTGAATGGGCCGCGCGTATCATGTTGCTTCGGTCGAGGTTAAACGCGCCCCGAGAGCCTAAACCACAGCTCGCGGCTCATGACTCACGAAACGGAATCCTACTGGGGTGAGGCTGAGGATCTCGCATTGCCGGTCGGCAGTGCTAGACAGTCTACACCCCGAAAAAAGAAAACAAAACCGGGAGGGGAAGAAAAAAACGGCAAATCTTTCCTTTAAGCACCGGTAAGTACTGGGTGGTGAAATTTTGACCATTTGCGTCCGAAATTGGACAGACAAAAGGTAGCGAACTCAGTGGTTGGTCCAGTTTATTTTTTTCGGTTCGGTTGTTTAGGGTTTATGTGTTTGGGGTAAATTATGTGTTACTGAGCTGCAGGGAGGGGGAGAACGCAAGGGGATAGAATAAATCGGCTGCAAGTAAGTAATGAAATCGATCGCAAAAGTTAAAGACCTTGTAACCCGAATGCCACAAACAGACAACGGCAGGAAAAAAAATCGCAGTGGAAAGGCGAATGAAACGTTTGCTCCTAAACTGAAGTGACTCCGACGGAATGGAACAACGTTGCCAAAGAAGTTCTGCTCGTTTGGCGAGGGGGTATTGATCTTCGGAGTTTGGAGTAATTGCAACTTTTGCAGTACACGGTACCGAAAGTAACGTGCAATTTAAGGTTGTGACATGTTTTGCAGTTTGTTGACAGCACTGAATGGGTGGGTTGTTGGATGAAGGAACAATTTGTTTTTCGGGGGGAGATGTTCAAAAGCATTAGGGTGCGAAGTGTTAAGGTTAAGGATAAATTTGTTTAAAATTCTAACATTGCTTGTAATAAGAACTCTTCAAGAGATTGAAACAGAGCCTCAAATTTAGCTAGCGAGTATATGGATGAGTTAAGGTTTGATTTCGGAACCTAATGATAGACACAACTAGGCAAGCACTGCAATTCAGAAAACAAGACAACCCAGAACATGAATAAGGTTCAATAACTGAGCTGGGTTATTCGGACCAGCAAAAAGAGTTGATCCAAGACACAGGTAACTAGTCATTTTAGAGTGATGAAAGACAAAGTGATAAAGGTAGAAAAATGGAAATAGAAAAGAGATTAGGAATAAGACTAACCTATGATTTGCATACCCAGGCATAGCGATTAATGTTGGGGATGGGAATAGTTAAACGTGTCATACTCTTTTCCAGACCATTCCACCGATTATTGGATTGAATGACCCTAGTTTTGGATATAAGAATGAATTATTAAACAATATCCGAAAATCCTGGTTGATCAAGCAAAGTCATGCAAGTTCCAGAAAAAGGGATAAATCCAGCTATGAGTTGATCCAGTGGAGGCTTTACGCAATCTAGACTTGCAGTAAACTCTTATAAACAAACATGTAATGTTGGGAGAGAGTCTTTTTTTCCTTGGCACTACTCGAGAGGTTTCGGCCGGCCAATTCAGGCTTTCTGTGACTTAATTTTACCCGTAGAAAAGTAGTCAGCCCTACGTACGGGGAAGGCGGTTCGGACCCCGGACCTGCCTTGTGAAGACCGGCATCTTTATCGCCTTGGCCACCGTACCGCCCCAGGGACGGTGAGGAGAGAGACTAAGGCTTTAAATATAGAGAAACGCCTAATATCAGGGGCCAAAGAAATCTGAAGCTGTTTAATAATGTGCTTTAGCGTAATAAAGAAAACATATTTATCAGCTTCAATGAGCGAGACTCTAAACCCAATGAACCAAACATTCACAAACAAAGTAGAAAGCAATTTTGCACTTGCATAAGGAGTACATAATTATAATATTGTTACAAAGAAAATGTTACTGATATAATATATACCTTTATCTCAATTGTTTGTTTTTGATTGGGAAGCTCCCTTATTGCCTTCTCCTTCTTCTTCTTTGGCCTAACAACCTCTTACATCATGCTTGTAATTTCTGGCTTACTAGACTTATTGATACCACATAGTTGGATATTCAGTCCTCACAAGGGGGAATGGTTTGGTTGAGATTTGAACCTCGGTCCTGCCGTTAATAATACTTCACTATTGCCTTACTCAAACAATTAATGAAGTAATTTGGAACAATTTTTAGAAACATTCAATATAAAACTGAAACCAAATCACTCAAAAGCGTTTCTTAGCTTTGTAAGAATCTTGTGTGACTTTGGCTATTTTTAAAATCATTCTTTTGCTTAAAATTTAGCTTGATTTAGTGTTTAGTTAAATATGAGAAAACTGTCTCATAAAAGTTAAAATGGTGGTTCATATTTAAAAAAAAAGTATTTTTTAACCTTAAAAAATATATAAGTGAGCTATTTTTGAAGGTATTCTGGTAATTAGCTTTCCATTCTACTCTGGTTTTCAATTCGGAAACTCTGGCTCTGGTCTTGATTTCCAGCTCGTAAGTGATTTTTTTTCTTTTTCTGGTGTTTTTTAAGTTTTGTAATGTGGCAGTCCGGTGGCCTAGACGTTAACGGCGCCGGTCTTCACACGGCAGGACCGTCCCAAAATCCCATCCAGACTGCCTCCCCGTACGCTGGGCTGACTACTTTGCTACGGGTAAAATCAAGTCACAGAAATCCAGAAATGGCAGGCCGAGACCTCTCGAGGTTGTAGTGCCAATGAAGAAGCAGAAGAAATAATACAAAAAACAACCTTTATTTTTCTTATCAAGCTCTACACCCTATATAGATCTGGGCCTGCCTGGCCTTATCGGTTTCTGTGAGTTGATTTTATCTGCAGCTGGATGGAAAGTCCTGCGTTAGAGATGGTGGTCCGAATGGGATTCGATACGTGGTCTTGTCGTGTGTAAACCGATGCGGAGTCACCTTAGCCATCGGATTGACCCAAAAAAAGCATAAAGCAACAATCAATACCAAATTTAGATGTTTTTTAAAAGAACTTTTTGCTTAGCTTTAAGCAGTATTTGGTGCCAATTTACCTCGTTAAGCAATTCATGCTTTAATGTTCTTAATCATATTCAACAAACTAATTATGGTTTCAGTGCCATTTTACACTTATTTTTTAACTAAATAAATAGTTCCACAAAAAAAAAACCCCTATTTTTTTAAAAATACTTTCGTAACGGCCAGAACCTAGACTCAAATTGACAATACCAGTTAACTCCTTGGGCTTCTAGAATTGGACGACTGTAAGTGGTGAAATTTAAGGTTCCTAAGCTTTTTCTAACATCAAAGTGCTCTTCACGGTTACGGACTGTATTGGAGTTTCCATTCTGGCAACTTGGATCCAACCCGCTGAAAATTACGCTCCAGTACGGTAAAATAGTGATGAATTGAAGACCGGGTTTTTGGGAGTCGATTATAGTTGGATCCATCCACTCGCAATTCCGTTTACCGAATGGTGTTAGTTAAATCTCTTTACTTAAACCCAATACAGCGAAAAACCATTTCACACAAGGATAAAAGCCGATTGGTACATTCCAACCCCTGCCGCTTGCAGAGCTGTATCGGCTCGGCGTGTGCCAGCAATCCGTTGCAAACGTACCGTAATGTTGTGGATTATTTTATTACCCTACTGGTAAGTGTTTCTTCGTTGCTAAAAAAGTGTGGTGCAGAAATCGACCGCTTAGCGATAGTCGCGACGCTCCGGACTGGCTTTGGGTTAGCCAGTGAGTGACGAGCGTTCCGCTTAAGTGGTGACTTTGCCCCGCGGTGGCGAATCAGCGAAGCGCGTGAAAAAAAGGCGATCAAGGTCGTCCGAAAGCGATCGCTGATAACCCGCTCGGCGATCGTTGAATGCGGCGATAGAACGATACAGAGGTGTGACTGTTTAAACTACGTTAATTTAAACTGTGACCAATTAAGCGGATGAAATAAGAAAGGCATCAACTGTCTGTTCCGGTAAGCGGTGTTCCGGAAGTTTCCGTTCAGATTAAGCTCCACGCAGAAGCGGTTTGAGATGCGAGAGAATAGGAATATCACCAGACTGAACCGTTAGTAACCACAGCATCGTGCTGCTAAGTGCTTGATCACATTTTAGCTTCAAAACAGAGTCGGGGAGAAAAAAACAGCTGGAAGGAAATGCTGATCACCAGTATGAAGGCCATCGGTTCGGGCATTCGGAAGCTTTGGTCATGCGTGTCATGTTTATCATGGATTAACTGCCGACCGGTAGCGCCACTTTTAAATGGTCCGCAGCTGACTGTCACGTGTTGTTTTAGGAAGCTCGTGAGTCTTAGCACGTTGTTTATGTTCAAAGCTGTCTCGAGCGAGCATTTGCGTTCGTTTATAGATGCTTTTAGAGTTATTTACCAACGATCGGAGATTTTGTTTGAATGCTATTCAAATGTCGATCATTGTTACAGTGCTGGATGTTGCTGAGCAGTTGTTGGCATTGACTTAACAGGGAAGGAATTGAAGTCATTTGCGTTTTAATACAAAGCTATTTGTCAAAAAATGTGTAAGATCAATGCAAAGTGTGGTTTAACATTGCAAATTTCAAGCAATACGGTCAGGGTCGTTTTTTACGAGTACCACCTTTTTAAGTCAACTGCTCGATGATTGGATCAGGGATAATTTGTTGTTCCTTTTTTATTGGGGACAACATAATACGTTACATTACTATAAAAACATATGATGTTGTAGAATTTAAGAAGAACTAGAAGAGTATGCTAATTCTGATGTTCTAGTAAATTGAAAAGAAGAATAGAATACGATCTATCATCCGGGAAAAAATCAATATTTTTTACAATATAACATACGAAAACTATACTATTGCAATTGTTGTTTGAGACGTAACTGTTACTCTCTTTGAGCTAAATTTATATTTAACTCATTTGATTTAACATCTTACGATCCCTGCCATAGAGTTTTTTCGGGGAAAGATATATTGTTTAACGGCTTAACGGTTTAACGGTTTAACGGAACGGCTCAGATGAGACTTGAACCCCGATATTGCCGTGAAAAGACCGGAGCCGTTGTCGCATCTACCACCGGATGTTTTTCTCATATTATGCATCATTTAACCTTTCTATAAAACAAATTAGCTCAAAAAGTATTTAGAAAATCGGCAAGGAATTAATTACGATAATTATGACAGACGATTAATTAAAATGATTCAAAAATTAATTTATGTCAATGAAGATAATATAAACGCCTCAAGCAAATTAGAATTTTTAATATGGAGGATTTTGCATGTGAAAAAGATTTTTTTTTAAATGTGATTAAAATAGTAAATTTGTATTCAAAATAATTGAGCATTATTATTTACAGCTCTCTAGAACATAAATTTAAGAAAATTCTGCTAGTTCTTATCTTCATCAAAAGGAAAGGAATTTGCATAATTGTGCTAAGACTTTACAATAAATAATATTAATATATGGTATTTAAAATATGTTTAATAATATTGTTACGATACGATCTGCTTTCTGACTCCTCGTGGCGACACATTCTAGCTGATGTTGAAGATCGCAATAAAATGTAAAATGAATCTGTTAATGTTTAAGCTTAGATACTGAACATAAAGAGTATGAAAATAGTAGTTCTAAATGTCTCAGAAATTCATTTAAAATTTCATTACCCTAAATTTAATGCTATCGTTTTAACTACACAACGCATGTTTAATATGTTTCTCCATCCAAAATCAATTTTAGTTGCTTTAAATTCCTCGCCCAACCAGAACAAAAGTAATATCAACTTCTTTCCAAAAAGGTCTTCCTTTTTTTTAAACTTAAATCAAATTACCTTAAATGTTTTTCACATTGAAATTGCCTTAAAGAATCTTCCCCGTAAACAATAAATGCCACACTCTGCCAACAGTATTGCACATCTTTTTTCATATATCATATTATCATGAGCTCATGACAAACTATTAAACGGGAGGCTCTTTTTTCTCTACCAAAACTTTGTTTCCCAATGGTCAAACGAGATCAACACCTTTTAACCGTTTTTCGTTTTTCAAACTACCCAGTTGACTTTTACTCACCCTCCCAAAAATGGCAAATATTCATTATTCGGTCTCTATCACCCTCACGCAGCGTTTTTGGTCAATGTCATTAGCGTGTTTACATCTTCGTGTGTGAGGCCTGCGGTTGTGAAGGATCCAAAAAAGAACACCACAACGACACGTTGACATTGAACATTATTGATATCGCAACGCGCCGTTATTTATCACGACAAGTTTTAGCGTTTTTGTTGTCTTCTGTTTGGTGAATGGTGAATATTTATAGAAAAAACTACAAACTGTACCGTTAACAGTCCGTTGGGCCATGTTGCTTCAAACGATGCAACCGTGCCGTGCGCACGGCGAGCGGTTTGGATGCAAATTTATTTATGAAATTGTGGATCTGTTGGGGATGGTTTTTAGGATGTGTAAAATTCATACCTATTTTAATAATTTAACATACAAACAACACCATGAGCCGATTAACGCGGCCCGGAGCGACTTCTCTCAGTTGCAGTAAGAGCGGATGCGATGCGTCGTTTGAGGATGAGGCACCAAGCAGATCGTTCGCTCGTGGCAGTTGGATATCATGTACCGTGAGGGATGATTTGTTTTGCGTAACCTCATATCCAACACTCTATTGTTGCGGAGGCTCACCAAAGCTCGTTTGTACTGGGCGAAAAGAAAGTCAAAATTGGGTCTTTGATTCAAGCCCCCACATCCCTTTCGCGCGAGCACACGCTTTTGTGCAATTTCTTCGACATCGTTCCAAATATTGGAATTTGATCAGTTTCGCACACACACACGCACGGCCTCTACATCCACCTCAGAAAACCCCCGCCCACCCCCGGTAAACATAATCAAAGCGATTTGATTCCCGAGTTTCGGAATGTCTGAACTGCTGCTACTGTTGCTGCTGCTGCTGCTCCAAAGCCTTGTGATTGGAGGGCAAATGTCCGGATGTTGGGAACGCAAAATATGGATGTCGTTACAGCGTTCATCACACTCACACATACCTACCGGTTGTCGGTGACAGCAAACAACAGCCGCTACAGGCAAACCCTTCAGTCGGCAAAACACAACGCGAAGCACAATGGCTTTTTGGCGCATGGTAAAGATGGCGCCCGTGTTACACACAAGACTGACTTTGATCCTTCGCCCGTCCGCCAGCCCACACTTGTGTCGGCATGTGTGCCTGTGCACGGTTTGATGGGAGTAATGCTGATGGTTTTGTTGTTGCAGCAAAGCATAAAAGTTATAAACACCGACATCAAAAGGATTTTTCAAAGGATTATACCATCGCCCTTACTGCGCCGCAACAGTCACCCTGGACTGGGGCCTGGTACGATACTTCTCAAACACTCGTCGCTCGGACGAGGCTCCTGCCGCTATTCCTTTGTGTCTGCGTATGCTACGTGTACGTGTGAATGTGCTTATCAAGATCCTCCTTAACGCTATCGAAGCAGCACCGAAATGGGAAATGTTGTTAAGCGCTCCACACAGAGTGCGCTCCAAGATAGTGCAAATACCTCCGATCGTTTCACACACACACACACAAAGGCAGTGCTGAATTCCGGACGGAACACGTGTAGCAAGTAGGTAGACGGCCGATGTTGCCGATATGGGTGAATTGTAGTGCCACAACATCTTTGATACGGGCCACCGTAACCACCAACCGCGCCAGTTTCCATTTCTAATCATTCCGTTGCGGGCCTGGAAAGCTCGGCCTCACCCCGCAGAGCATCGAGAGCCTTACGGGCTCGTCCTTTGATTGATAGTAAAATGAAGAAATCTAATTTTCCCAGCAAATATCGCATTTTGTGATTTGCAATACAACTAAGAACCCGTTCCCGCTTCTTCCCGGGGCTTGCTGCTGCTGCTGCTGCTGATGTTTCCCAAGCTATTTTGCGGCTGCTCTGCCAATGATCCATCCACTGCTTCATACACGGCAAGATGCAGACCGAAGGACACGGCGGGAAGTCTTGGGCCAGTTTTGCAGGAAATTGACGTTTGATTGAGGTTATGTAAGGAATTTGAATCTCTCCGTGCTTCCGTGCGTTTCCTGGATGGTTCTCCGGTGCACTCTGGCCTGTATGGATAGACATTGCCGACACCTGGATGAATGGCGGTATGGGAGTACCGGGATGAAAAGCTACACAGCTCACATGATAAGCAGAGACCGGCAGTTGCAGCAGAGCTAATCCACTACGGTCTGCACCTGAACCCGCCTCTCGGAACCATCGTACCGGATGTGATCGAATTATGGATGCTAAAAATCATTGCTATTTGATATTTATCATACAGCGAAGCAGCCGGGGAAACAATGGAAACGCTCCACTTACGTTGTGTTGTGGATGGATAAATGGAAATTCCTGGCTTCTTCTTCGTTTTCTTGGCTCTTTGCCTTTCGGGAAAGCTCATGGTTTGCATGGTTTAAATTTTCTCACCACTCGTTCAGCAGACGTTTGAATTTAAAAGATCGTGTAAAGCGTAAAGTCTACTTTCAGGCGCATATCTCCGAGCGTGCTGGAAGCACAACAGGGTGGCTCGAATATTTTTCTAAGCAATTCAAATGGGGAAATAATTTTATCAAAGGCAACGGTTACGCAAATATTGCGACTGTCATTTTACCGTATCGAGCGCGTGTGTGTGTGTTGAAACAAACCTCAATTACCTTCCGATTGCATCCGTTTCTTACGGGTGATTAACGTGCATGTTGTTTTCCTACCGCACACGAGTTTGCAGCCAGTCGGAAAAAGGAGCTGTCTGCAAACAAGAAACCACCGAAAATGTAAATCCCAAACCTCGCTCCTCTTTATCCCCACGGCGAACATTCCAGTGACATCGACGTACATTAATGGCATGGTGCCGGCGAGTAGGCACCAATCTCGCACACGCCAATACGAAGCGCTGATCGATTAATGCGCTCCGGTGCCGCTGAGAATCAATTTGTGTCAATCAATTTAACCTTTCACATGCAGCAGCAGCAGCCAGCACCAGGCGAACCGTGTTGGGTGGTGTTTGTTTCGTTTACAAATCCGGGCAAGCGTGCCTAATCAAATTCCACGTCCACGTCACCGGGTTTTTCTTCCGGCTTTTCCTTCCTCGGCCACAGTGCCCCAAATAGCATGCAGGGAAAAACCGGGGGCCAATTAAACTTTACGCTATGCAATGGCGTATTTGGCGTGCTTCGTATGTGCTTCAGGTGCAGGTGGTTTGGAAGCGTTTGGCGTCATCTTCCACACATTAGCTGAAGACCAAAGTCAGGTGTGTGGGAGTGAGGCAACATAAAATAGAATCAGTACAAATAAATACTGCACTGAAGTGACTCTGGATTTTTTCGAATTTGAGAGGAACTTACTAAGCTCAGGAATTTTTTGGATAGCGGGAAATGCTTGATCTTTTTTACTTTAAATCAAAAAAATATTTGAATGTATTTTTTTAGGTGTGTGATGCAATCGGTATTTAACATTAACAATAATTTTTTATTTATCCTAAAAAGTTGCTATCAATTCGAATAAACCAGCATCATATTTGGTCCATAAATAGACTCACTTTTGATCAAGAACTTATTCTCGTTTGGCTCTCTATCTCTTCCCGCGGTTTGATCACCAATCTTGTTTACGGAGTGAATTTGTGGTTTGATGTTGATTACCAATAATGTTCCAGGAAACTTGTCAAGTAACTTTGCAAATATTTTTTTCTGTAAAATTTATTTTTTAGGTTATGATCTGATGTTACGGTCGTACCAAGGAAGCAACACTCATCTACCACCTTAAGATCGTCTTCATTTACTTCTTCTCAGTCGGGCTCTATCGAGATCAGAGCCTCGGGCAAGAATAAGCAATGAACTTTAATTTAATTTCTTGGATCTTGCATTAAAGTTGGGTGTACGCATTGCACAACGCTGCAGTTATCCCTCCGATAATGTCACTATTGTCTCCGAAACCTGGTGTTATGGTCCAAACTTACTCACGCACTGGTCGCTAATCAGTTGTGACTGTCATGCGTGAATAACATAGGAAACTGACCGACAAATCGGGTAAGAGCATTAACAGAGAGATCATGATCGCGATTAGATTGAGTCACCTGTACGGTATGGAGCGTGCGAAGATTTGCTGGTGTTAATAAATGTATTATAAGAAACATCGTTTGTGTCCTGTGTTTCATACCAAGGAATTTGAGAGATTAAGTAAGAAATCGTACTTGGGATGGCAGCTTCCAAAGTTTTTTGAACAACAACCAGAAGAGTCCTTCCCTTTGGCTTAGTCTCCGATAACATTCGATCGAATCCTCATGTAAGATCACCGTACCAGACTCCTAGAAAATCCAAACTGCATCATGCTGTTCCGTTAGCCCTCTTGATGTTGATCAAAAAGTTAAAATTTTTGAAAGATTTGCGTGGAGTAAGGATTTCTTCGGTGGTAGACCATTTATAGATTTTTTTGTATAAAAAGTCTCTGAGTAGTCTGTTCGGCATGAGATGTAGAAGAGCACAGCGAACTCGTTGGCTGGAGCAAGTGGAGTCAGACCTGTGGGAGATGAAGTGAAGGAATGCAGCCCTGTACCGAGTTTCCTGGAAACGGATTGGACACCAGACCATGTTTTTAAGACGTGCTCCGTAGGAGCAGGCCAAGAAAGAAAGAAGAAGACAATTTTGGCAAAGAATTATTTGTTTATGAGTAGGCTGTTGAAAATCCTTGATGAGGTAAACGCTTTGAAAACGATTCTCCTGGACTTTTATAGGTCTAATAAATATTGAAATGTCTTATATTATCTTATACAACAAAATTGGCAGTAGTATTTAGCGTCACATGCTTGGACTGACTTCAATAAAAACATCCAATAACATATCATCACTTGCAATAAGATAAAATCTATTTTTTGGGTTTGTGTTATTCTACCAAATCAAATTTTAAATCTCATAAAAACAATATAAAATAATTTTGTATAAAAACCTGCTTCAAAAACATGACCACCTTACATTCCTCCAGTAACCCACTGTTACATCAGTGCCAACTCGACAAGAGCAAAGGTGACCATGCATGCCATGCCATCATCCCATCTCTAACCTCAAAACCGCGCTCCCTTCATCCACAGCCGTACCGAGAAAACGCGACACTCTTGCCTAACAAATCCCAACGACTCATCGTCTTCCAAAGCTTCACCGAAAATGGAAAATTTAGCTCAAACGCACACATTTGCCGGCCGGGTGATGATGGGTACCGGGTCGGCTAGAAAGGTTCCGGCTAGCTGTGCAGTAAGTCTCGCGAGAAAAAAGGGAGGTAAATTTACTTTGCGATCGAAATTACTGACAAATATTTGCACACGTTTTCTCGATTTGGTCGATTTTTCACGAACGATTGCACGGTGGCGGAGCGAACGAGCGAAGTCGGTGTGTCGGTGCTCCGATGCACCGAGCGCATCACCGATCGCGTTCGGCACAGCACACGCTGGCCGATTGATAATTGTGTTTGTCGAACCAGCGAGTGCAACATCCTTGCCAAAAGGCGAGCAGGAAGATTGTGTTGGGGTTTTTTCCCTTTTCCCATCACCATCACCATTCTAATAATCTTGTCGCCCCAGAAATTCTAGTTCTGCAGTAGATCCGGCCCTATTTGACTATTTACCTTCGCTTTGTTCGCCTGCAGCGTTTGGTTTGCTGGTGTTTGGTTGTTTTATTAATTTTCTCAGCTCCACTACTCAGAACAGCCGCACCCCGAAGCTGATATTGACCTTGTGCAGTTTGTAGGTGGGCCACTAAATCGGACACCGTGTGCCCTGAGAACGCGTCCTTCATCACCATGCGACACAGAGGGCCATGAAGAACGGTTGAGATGCACAGATGAGAAAATTCACACCGTCGACTCCTATCGGCCACCGGTGAGGTTGGGAAAATATGAAAAACCTTGCCAAAGGCGCTCAACCAGCGCTGGTGGCAGAGAGAACCAACACGGGAAAAGAAAGAAAGTAAATTAGTTGCTGTTAATTACATTTTTTATCACTTTAGATGATTAATTATTGATGCTTGTGTTTTCGTTTCGCAACGAAGGTATTTTCTACCGTCCGTCCGTCCGGCTTCCTTTCCAACCCTCCTCTCTTCGTTTTCCTCGCAGAGTTTGGCAGATTTGGTTTCTCGCTTTTTCTCGCTCTCTCTCACCGACCCAACGCGAAGCACGAAAGTAATTAAGAGCGAATGTCGATTGAGTTTGAGTGCAACTTTTCTCGAAGTCCAGCTTTTTTTTTGGGAAGGAGAGCATTGCCGGGTGAGTGGGTGAAAAAATGATTATTCGTAAAGTTTTGGCCAGTTTGGGGATTTCTTGCGCTTGGCAATGAAAGCAGCAACCGGCCCTTGGTTCTTGTGCCGTGTCTCTGACCCATCATCAACGTCCGGGCGAAGGGGCGAAAGGGCGAAGATACACGCGACAGGTGCAAAGTCTTCTGGCCCGAAACGGCATAATGATTGATGGAGTTGTGTGTACGTACGATGAGTTCCCGCACACAAATACAACCAAAAAACTCCACCGTCGGTCCATCGGTTTATGCGTGTCCTTGTGAGCAAAACGACAAGGGGCGATAAGAGGGAAAATCGGGACGAGAAAAACAAAACCGAACCCCCTTTTGCAAACGAACTCTTGATGACTTTCTTTACTTGATGCATGTTGGGTTGGGGTCGGACTTGTTGATTGTTTTTGTAAAGATTACTTCATTAAATTCACACCGGTGGGGAATGAATGGTTTTGCCCGTTGCGTGGCCACGTTCTCTGCTTCCATTAAGCGGTAATTTGGTGCCGAGTTATGGGTCCGATGGAAAATGGTTCGCATACGGGTTGTGGGAGATCGGGGGGGTCTGTGTGTGTTTTTGTTAACTGTTTTAAGAGGTCAATCTACTTGATAGGATGAAGTGGCTCGTTGTCCTGCTGGAGTTTTGTGAAGAGTGGGACTGGGAAAAAACTGTTGAATCTGTTGTGTGTTTTGCTTTGTTTTTTTATGCTTATTCTACCACAAAACGTGAAGAATCAACTATTTAAAAATTAAACGTTTGAATTTTCATTTCAAAACCTTTGCAAAAGCAACGTTTGCAACTATCATAAACTCTTTAAATTCGTTTTAAAAAACCTTTAAAAATTCAGAGCAATAATAGCCGCAAGTCAACACGTATTTAATGCTTAATATTGAGATGGTAGAGTACGTCCTACTGATTTTCATGGCAACTGTTGATAAGAGTAATTCGATTGAAGAAACTTCAGAAGGCTGAAGCGTGATCTGTCAACTGTGAAAACTGTCAATGTCCTCATTATCTCTTTTGTTATAGCTGCTTAGTATCAAGTTACAGTGACAGACAAGCGAATTAGACCACATCTACGATGTCACAGTACTGTTAAGAATTGTTTCACAATATGAAAATACTGATGTCGATAGGTAAAAAAAGGGTAAATTTGCTGAGAATTGGTGTTGTTCATTAGATGGTTTTTATTATTCGTCGCTGTATTTGAATTTTAACCCCACTGTTCCATCTATTTGGAACGAGTGTCCTTCCAGCGTAAACGCCAAAGGTGAGAGTCGAGCTAAGGTTTTCGGAAGGTTTATTGGTAATCTGCTGGAACGGAGGGACCAGCTATTGTTGCTCGATCAGCTATTGTTGCTGTCAACCATAAGCGAGGAGGCCGGGAATCAGGAAGGTCGATCGTGGTGAGGACTGGGGACATACTCGATATGTTTCTGAAATAAAATAGAGACGACCGAGAGACGAACGGTCAGTCAGATGAAAAAAGTAGAAGCAAGTGGTTTGGCGAGTCCTAAGATTTTCTGCTAAGAGATGCTCCTGGTGCGTACTAGTAAATTAAAAAAAGTTACAGGCTCATCCAAAGTGCACATGTCCCTGTTCATTTATCTAAAACAAGAAAAATTGTTTGTTCAAACCCGTCCAGGTCGAAATCATACGCCACTTACTTTTTACCAAGTGCAATGAGAATTGCTTTGATTGGTGTCCTTCGAAATCAGTAGCGGTCGTGCTTAGTCCCTGTTAATTAGGTGAGTAGCTGCTCGCTGTTACTGATATTTCCTCGCTCCTTTGACTCATTCCTTTCTATGCCCATTCCCCTTAGGTCTCATAGTTTCCGCGCCCACCACTGATTTACCTTCGTCGGTTGAATCACTTCTTCCATCTCTTTGATTTTGACTTCCCCATCCTGAGATGGAAGGAAGATCATTTTAAATTAGGAAAAAGAGTAAAAGGACACAGTTGTAGAGTATGTTGAGCAATCATTACGGTCTTCATGCAGAAGTCATAGATGTGTTGTTCACACCATCTCTGAGATATTCATCACTTAATGATAGACTGTATTCACTGACTGTGACTAAGACATATGGCCATTATTTGCCAATCTCCATACAATTTGAGAGTCGGTTGAGCAGTGCGGAGCACTCTCTTACCATCATTCAGTTTAGGAGGGATGCTTGATGCTCAGAGAAAAAGAAGAAGAATATAGTGACTGACGACCCATTTGTTAGTGACTGACTGACCTCGCGTTAGATCGTTTGTTCTTTATGTCTTAAGAATTTTTTGCAACACAAAGCATGAGAATATTTTGAATGGAAATTTTCATTTTCTTACTTTCCTTTAGATATTATATCTGATAACCTGAATTCTGATTGATACTGAATTTGGCGCCTTACTTACTGTCCTTCTTTAGACTTGAAGGGCTGCAGTTCTGATCATGATCGCCTGTAGCATATTGTCTCCTATAGCAGGTGTTTTTCATGGTGTTTGATTGTTTGAATTTTGTGAGGATAACTAGTGGATAAAACACAGACAGTCTTCAACTATATTGCTAATATATTATCGAACTCTCTCAAGGACCTCAACCATATAGATTATCATTGACTCTCATTTCAACGTTTCAAGATTTTTCTGTACATCTTTTGTGGTTATTCTCGTCAAGGGTAATAATTTTGCAATCACATACCCCAAAAAAACACACACCAACACTCAAGGCTCATAACACGATCCAAACCGCTGCTATCAAAATCCCAATTCCCATAAACTATTCGTGCAGTCCGAATTATTCCGACCAGAACTACTATCAATTTCCCTCCACCAGCAGGGCGAAGAGTTGTTTCCTCCATCTTCGACCAGAAAGCAGTAATTCTTCAACCGAGCGCGAATAAAAACCCGTGCTCAGCACAATGCGAACTTAAAGGAAAAACGCGCGTTCGCGGGGCACAGTGATAAACTTGACCATGTCATACCCTTCCTTCTCGCGGCCTCTCTCTTTGGCAGCTTCTTTCCCTCAGTTTTGTCCCACGGAAAGTTCCACTCACACACACACAAATTACACCCCCCGTTAAAATGGGTAACGAGAAATAAATTCTTTGCTTTAAATTTAAAACGTGATTCCATTACGGTGTATGTGTGTGTGGAAAGTTTCTATCCGTGTCCTGCCCGATCTCGTCCGAATCTCTGACCTCTGACCTAGCCCGGAACTCTCGATACAGGACCGGAGCCAGAAAAACGAGAGGCAAAACGGCGAAGCAAGAATCAGCCACAGTTTCGGCGGTAGCTATGGTCGAACACTTCCGCCACTAAGGCCAAATCCACCGAAAAGGGGGCGATGCTGTTTTGATGCTGTTTTGATGCTGTACGGTGCTCTGGCTGGCCCCCCAAAAACCCCTAGCCCTGGGAACCCCTCTTTTTGTCCCAGGTTCCGGTCCAGTGGACCATCATGTGCCTTCGTTCCTTTTTTTCTGGTGGAAGAAGGTTCCCTCATTCGCAACTCCGCTTCTATGCGCCTGTGTGAAGCACAACCGGCTCTCCAGAAATATAATTCTTTCCGACAGGGGTTTTGCACCAACTACAAACCCGAACCACCCGTTCCCCCTTTCGAATATCCCCGCTTAAGCTAACAACACCCGACAATCGTTTCGCTCTTATTTCGCCCGCTTTTATAACCTCACATTTTTTCAGTAACCCTCTTGCCTACTTTCCGGCGCCATTTCGCCATTCGCCAAACTAGCTACCAGCGTCACTAAGGTATTTGTTTAGTAGTTTCCGTTAGCTTTCCATCCCCCGTTTTTTTTTTTTTTTTGTTTGCCTTGGCTTGGATGGAGCAAATGGTGATCTTGTACGCGGGGTTAGCATAGCAACCGGAAGAGACTGGGCAAAGCCGTCATCCTTGTACTCCGGTTAGCTTTCTTTTTTTTTCTGGAAGGACCCCACACACACACAGGGAGCGTTATTTTTCTTCTAGCTCTTGAGTGAGAGTTTATACTCTCTTTACGGAAAAGCGTTGGCAGGAAAAGAAGGCCCACGAAGCAGTAAGAAGGCAAACTTAAAATACGCCCCAAACTCTTGAACGAAACTTTTCCGGATACAATTGCGAGCTAAACGGACACTACTCGGATCTTAAAAATTGAGCAAAAGCGTTCCGGCGCGTTTTTGGGTGTTTCTTCCGAGCTTGTTAGTTTAGTTTTGCTCACCAGAGGGTTTTAGCTTTCCACCCGCCTTTCGCGCCACAGTGAATTGTTGGCAGTTTTCTTGGCAGAAGATGGCAGAGAAAGGAGGTTTGGACTCAAACCTTCAAAAAACCTTCCCGTTTTCCGTGGCCTCTTCCCTGTGGTCGGCGAGCCACCAACCCTCAACCAGTATGTTCATTTTTATTTTTGTTTTATGCTCCAGACCAACCAGTAGCTTTCAATGGCAATCCGCTCCCTTTGGCTGTCCTTGGCTTAGCTTTGAACTTCCAGTGGCGTGGGCTTTCATGTCGCAAGTTTTATTTCTTGCAAAACTTCGAACGCTCCCCCACTTTTTCCACTACGATTTTAAAGTTTCGGTCAACTTAAACATAAAATCACACGGGGAAATCCTTCAGAAAAAAACATCAGAAGCGCTTGTGTACTGTTGTGCCGAATAGTCTTACAAACACGCAGCACAACACTATTGTTCCCGAGGACATCGCGAAGTTAGTGGGCACCGTTTTGCCGAACCGAAACAACCGCTCGAAGCTTTTATTCTGTTGCCTAATAAAACTGACACAAAAAAATCTCAACCCACCAAACAAACCGGAAGTAGCGAGCGTGTCCGGAAACCACCAACCTGAGCGAATAAACTACGCGGATCGTGATAGCGATCTTTGGTCCTTTTTTTTGCTGCCACCTGCCTCAAAACCTGCTGCAAAATGACCAACCAGCGCACTGAAGCATTGGGCAAAAAATGGCCACCTCGAGCAGTAGCATTTCCGGCTAGCACTACAAAGTGGCCAAAGCAGTGTTTTTGGGGGTGGGTGTACCGGGCTACTAACGGGCAATTGTCTTTTAAGGGACGGCGAAAAATACATTCCCTTTACTGCAAAAACCAAACAAAACGTTGTAAGGGCGCGCAAAAAAAAGACACAAAACACAAGCGCGCAAAACATTCCAACACTTCCTTCCACACACACAAACACACACACACTCCGAGGAACTGTACGGTACTCATTATGAAAACATAAATTCGCACACGGGCACAAAGTTGAATGTGGAGTGATTTTCGAAAAGATGCAGCTCGCCGAGCTTTTTGTTTGCTTTTAGCGTTTTTGCTTTCTTTTCAGTGTCTTTTTGTTTTCTGGGTGTTTTATCCATGTACACATACACATTTGCTGCTGCTTCCTCTCGAGTTGGCGGCTTTTGGAACCGTAACGTACCATTTGAACACGACAGCCGAGAGAACAATTGATGCCGTTGGCGAATTTTCTGCGGTACGTCAGCTCGGCCAACTGTACGAACGGTGGCGATATGGCGAGCAGCAAGTGGTGCGAATTAGCTTATTATGCTAACGTACGTGTATAATCATAAATAGTTTATCATTTTTACAAACTGGTGAGCAGAAAAGAACGTGAAAAACGTCGACGTGTGCCGTGCTGCTTTTGTGGAAAAATGTTGCGAGAAAAGGGGCCAATGAAACAGTGCGTGAATGATTTTGGAGCATATTTCTGAAATTAGAATCATGGGTAGCTTTCATTCTCCGATACACAATAGGCACAGGTACCAACGGTGAGAAAAAAAAGGAGAAGCAAACAGAACGAACGAATAAAATGGATTTATTCTTATCTTTTATGTACCAAGTGCTTTTTGATTTTTATTCAAGGTATATGATCTTTTCAGAAATTTTCCTTACAGCAAACACATTAAAAATAAGGTAAGGTTTACATTGAGTGAAAGTCTTTCTTAGTTGTTTTTGAAATAAACAAAAAAGTCCTCCGAAATCTTTAAAAATTTATTCATAAATTAAGATTTTTTTACTTTTAAATTGAATGTTTACATGTGTTTCTCACCCACATCGAACTATCTTGCTGGCAGTTTTTTTATTTCAGTTGGTTCCAAGTTAAAACAACAACCGCAAAATGCTCTTTACAGTCTAAATACTATTCAAAGATTTTTTTCTCATGGTTCGTAGAGGGAGAACAGATTACTGACTAGTTTACATTCAATTAAATACAATAATGACCTTTTCAAAATCAATGCTGGAACCATGGCTATGCTTTTTCTTCTTGAACACATTTGATTAAAAATATTTTTTTAGCCAAAAAGCAAACATGAATTATTGTGAACGTAATACAAATTGAAGCTAACAATAGAGCGTGAATGAAATATGCTGGTTCGTTAACGGCAGCAGCACTCTATTAGAGGTTTTGCGATGTAAAAAAATTAAATATATCGAAGAATTTCAGAACTTATGAATGTCACGGCAAGGATTTTTAATAAATAACCTATAGCAACTATCCATCAATACTTACGGCTTCATCAACATCATTTAGTTTTAAATTTGTCCTCGATTATTCTATTGTACCACCAGCAAAATTGTGCAATTTTTTTCAACGTTGCTTTATAATTGTGAAAAAAATATCGATTGAATTTTAAACACAAAATTTCTCTTTACAACTCGATAAACGATTTAATTTTTTGATGTCAATGGAGACGCCCAGTACTTTTCGAATTAATCGGAATAGGACATGTTGAAGGAAATGTTACTGCAATAAAAAAACGTGTAAAACAAGTGTGTTTTAGTATTAAATATTATTGCGAAATAATCTGGCTGTTTTGTGTGTTTCGCTTTTTTAAATTTAAAATTATTCATCGATGATCGCTCATACAATTGATAGCTGATAATTTTTGCGTAATTTTTTTTTATTCATAAAGAACGGCCTGGCCGTATTGCTAATTTTTGCGTAATTATTACCACGAAAGTAATGCACACGTTCCAGTCATTTTTCATTTTATGGAGACGTTTTCCAATTACGGTGTGAGTAGATTGCTGGATGAAACTATTTAAAAAAGAATAAAATTAAAGAAGTTAATTGAGTGAAAATTTTTCGATATGCAATATTATCTAAATATCTAAATTCATATGAAACTTTAACCATGTCACCAGAAATACCCTCCAACAGTTCATAAAATTCAAATTATTACTTTTTCTCTAATTTCAAGGATGATGTTACTTTTTTTTTGTTTCGATTGGAACTATTTAGAACTATTCAATTTTTTATAAGCCTATGTAGAATACCTACAATGATTTCCGAGCGTTAATCGCTGGAGCATAATGGTTTTGACTTTTTTTTTTGTTCAAAACTGCCTATTAGCTACGAGAAAGGGTTCCATAGGCCTCTCTATATTAATTGTCCCTTTAATCCTGCAGCGTAGAGTCCCTAATCCAGATAAAGCTCTAACGCTACTAGTTCTTCCTCATAACCCAGTTAGTCAATATATTGTTTAACTAAGCAATAGATATTTTTTTAACCTTATCAGAACTAACATTACTCATTTGAGCTTCACAATTTCACTCATCAGCTTTCCCATGCATTCCTGAAGCTATTGTTGTTTGGGAAGTCATCAATGTAATATAACAGAGAAAATATTTCTTTTTGCCACAACTGCCATCACAACACCCCCCCATTTTGGGATAGTACTGCACCTTCGCAGAACAGAATGGAAAATTTAATCAATTTCCTCTATCAAACATATAGTTCAGAAGCCCTAAAATGATTCTTAATCCCGCTCAAAACTTTGTCTTTATCCATTTTTGCTTTCAGCTACTCTCCTTACTCACACACACACGCTGTCATATGGGGGAATCCGGACTCGGGAAACGATTCTCCACCATGTCTGTTAGTTGTTGCGACCATTCACCATCAGGATGTTAGGGTGTGCTTAACACCCCTTCGGAATGTAATCGGAAGGCGAGCGCTGTGAAAACCATACAACGAGCCACGCCGTCCCAGCTATAGCTTAGAAGTCTAGAGCGCAGGAATTAAATTATTCATCCCTTGGCACACTTTTCGATAATTCACTTTCCGCTTCTGTTGTACGGCCGCCACCCAAGAATGCCGGAAGTGCCTCCGACATTCGCTTTTCCCAGCTCCTAATCCGATCCTTCGTAGCGTTGGCAAACGAAGTCTTCGCAGACTACGCCACGAACGGAACGGAATAGCATGACTGCTAGATCAGTACAGGAGACACATCGTTGGTTGGGTCAATGATAGATGCGGTACCTCGCGCTCTTTCTTGAAGGAATACGAGTGTTTTGCAGACAAGAAACACGATAACAGTGAATCCGAATAGGGGAGAGAGAAAAAGGGCAAACAGACATGGCGAAAAAGGACTAAACAAGTGGAGTTGAAGAATTTTTGGCTCGATTTCGGAGGTTGTTGATGATGTTCCTTCAGCTCGCACCCGGCTGGTCATTTGATTCTTCCATCCGAGCTCACACAACATACGTCACACAACGCAGAGCGGAGATTCCTTGTGATTCCATATCTTCTTCACACATACATCCACTTATCTTATCACACTCCAACTTCCGACCCTTTTTTCCTTCCAAAGACCGTTCGACAAGGAAGTTCCTTTTCTCGCTCTCTTCCCACACATACACACACACTACTTCACACCACACGTACATCGTCGTACAGCAGCGTCTTGTTTGGCTTAGTAAATGGATTAGCTTATTCCGTTTCCATATTTAATGCCCAGTCCATTAACAATATAAATGTGATTATTTTGTGCTGTAATTTGATTTTCGCCCCCAAAACTTCCCTTTTTTTCTGCTTGCCGATGCTCTCCATCAGCCATCGTCATCGTTACTGTCACTGTGATCTAACCCTGACCAGGCCAGTGCATCTTGCGCGTGTTGTATGCTCCTTTTCCCGATCAGAGCCCGAAATGCCACACGGTCACACGGCGGGTGACCAATGGAAATTGGTGTTGCTTTCCATCCCGAAACAACCCCTCCGAGTGGCGGCTTAAGAGCTTTGCTGAAGAGCTATTTGGTAGCTATTTGAGGGGTGTGAGAAGGATGTGATTTTCGGAGAATTTGCTGGCTGTCTCCAGCGTTCGCCTTTTGGAGCCACCGAAGAGTGGAACGCTGTTTCTGGGGAAGATTTATTTCACTGTTTACGAACTATCTCCAGCGAGGGAGTTTTGCTGGTGTGTTTCTATTTTGCCTTTTTTGTAGAGTAACACGAATGAAGTAGGTGTGATTAAACGATCATCTTAGAATGGAGGGGGAGAACCTGCTGCTGGTGACCTAAACTTTAGTGGCAAAAAGCAGAGGCTTCATCCGCATGGAAGCATAATTTTCCTTCTCAAGGGATTCTATTATGTCGCCATTTAGTGTAATCTTTGCTCGCTTCCTTGATAGTGGGTCCTAAATTGCGTCAAATGAATCGTGAAAGCTGGTACGCATGTTAGCGATTTTGTCGCGAAAGTGATTTATGTGACAAGTTTTTTGTATTTTTTTGAGCTTATATCTTTCTTCCAGTTAATACTGAGAGATACTCAAACTAAAGATAGCTGTGACTATAATATCTCCTGTTGATGTCACTGAAGGTGTCAGATATGTAAGTGGCGCGAAGAACCCAGCATCTGACTAATAGATGGTGCTGATCATCACAAGTCTTTTTTGTTGGATAAAAAATCTGAGGAACAGAGGATATCTCTAAGGATATAAGGGTCTAAGGAGACTTTCCATGACCTTCAAAAAAGCTTCCAACTGATATCTCACCAGCTGGAAATTATTATTGGTGAAGGTGCATCCCTTGCAATGCATCGTCCCTAATTAAGCCCTGCAAAGCCTTCGCCAAGGATGCAGCGAAAGGTGTCTTCACGTACGTAGATAATTTATTTCCACACCACGCACAGTGCCATACGCTGCTGCCCTGTTTAGTGATTTATCTCCCATCTTCTATCTCACCTCCCGAATCACCAGTGTCACCACTGCAGCGGATAATTCCCAACGCTCGACCTTTTCACACGCATCCACGGTGCGGTCCGAGACATTTGCGTAGACAACCGAACCGACACCACCCATCGCACGACACATTCGTACTGCAAACATTGACCAACCCCGGTCCGTGTGAAGTACACGCGGGTGTTATCATAAATCTTAACCGAAGCGCATCATTATCTCACACACACACACACGGGCAACTGACGACACCGAGCCACAGGGTCACCCATTTTCCCGACCGCTTCAAAGCGTGTGTTCCGTATCGCTTGTTTACTTTTTATTAGCCTCACCGAAGAAGCTAATGACCTGCTGATCAAACAACAGCAGCAGCAACCCGCACACACGCACGACACCTTCCACCTTCCTGATAGCCCCCTTTGCACCAGTAAAGATTAAGATTGTCTCGAGACAAAACCAAGACTTGAGCTCAGGCTGCCGTGAAGTCGGTGGGTGGCCGCCATAGGTAGGGCAGGCGAAGAACAAGCGACGTCAGGACAAGATAGGACAATTATTTCTTGATTAGCTCCTTCATTCGACAGCAGTTTCATTAACTTGGTGACCATTATTTCAGCACGTGCCAAACGTTCTGAACCTGGGACGGTGTCCGTGCGCCACGCCATTCAAGTGTTTGCTTCCTACTTGTGTTCTTTATCATGCCGTTTTAGTACATTTTCCATTTTCTAAGGCACGCACACAATAGCACACTCGGATGGGCGCAGTAAACGCGGGCTGCCTCACAACATCCGCCGCACCATTGTATGATGAACGGTTCTTTAATGATGCATTACGGATAATTCTGGGCTAATCTTGGCCAAGTGTGTTCAGGTTCGTGTTACTGATAGTGTGAAGAGAGAGAGCGAGAGAAAAATTAAGATAATTATGGGATTAGTTGTTAACAAACAAGGGATGGATGTGAAATCAATTTTTCGTATCTCGATTATCCTCTAAGAGTGGACAAGGTGGACAAGTCGTAAAGATAAAAGGTTGAGAATAGTTCAATGGTTTAAGTAATTGTTTTAATCGTTTGGTTTCATCAGCAAACATGCATAAAACTCAAATAAACGACCCGCCATCCACATCTTCGTTTTATTTGGCTCTACAATCTCAAAAAAATTTGGTTTGCCATTTCTAGTGTAAACTGTTTTTTTCCTGAGTGTGACATTGTATGGAAACTTTGTACAGCAAATTCTGGCGAACATTCGAATGATCGTAGAAGTCTATCAAGATTGCTAAACACTAAGTGTCATCATTGCACCGTTTCTGGCCAAAAGACAACAGTTGGTACAATTAGCGAAAGGCTTTCCAGTGTCCTAATGTCAAAACTAGTTTAAAAATTTAACGACCTCTCTTCAAACAACTATCAAACATTTATGCTGAGTTTGTAGGCTTGTTAAAATAGTCCTTATTATTTAGTGACATTTTTTTTTCTTAAAAAACGGCCTGGCCATATTGCTTAATAAGTGACATTTCTGATATTTTTAAAATAAATGATCAATTAGACAGTAACCTTAGTCTGTGATTCTGAAAAGCACATATTCTGGGCATGGGGATAAATGAACTAGTTCCAATAGTTTTGCTGTTTTCCTTTACGTAAGCAAAAAATTTGAAGGAAGGTATATTTGAGCACTTTATACATTTCCACAAAAACTGAAGCCTCATATAAATCTCTACTTTTTTAAACTATCAGGAATTTTTACATTTTCTAAACATCATATCATACCGAACAGTGTAATTCCTGTGAAAAATCTCGAGATATGATTGAAATGTTGGAACCAGCTCAGCTCCTTGGAATAGATCCAATGAAATCCTGCAATGAAATCTCTGGCTGAAAATTTGAGATTTTGAACAGGACATTTATATTTTTATCTCATTTATATCTGTGTTTTTAGTACCTCGGATCAATGTATTCACTCGGGAAAGTAAGTTGACAGTCATCCGATGCGCGATTGAGATCTAATTTTTATTATTTCATTTTTTTGCTGTCGCAATTAGATTTTTTTGCTGTCGCAAACCGATCTGAATCTGTTGAAGATGCGATGAATAATCTAATGTAAGTAAATTTACACGAGAGACTTGAATGTAAAAAAAAAAAATTCGAGGGATATTCTCTCAACACCCAGAGCGAACATTTTCGAATACATAAGAATACGTGTCTCAGCTTATTGTTATCTTATTTCTAAACCGTAAAGACTCTTGCTGCCTTCATCTCACGTGGCTCTACAACTTCCAGAGGTCTCGGCCGACCTTTTTTTTTATCTTTCTGTGACTTGATTTTACCCGTAGCTGAATAGTCAGTCCTGTGTATGGGAAGGAGGGGAGGCAAAGATTCGAACCTCGGTCCTGTCATGTAAATTCCGACATCACTATCGTCACGACCCCCCGATCGCCTCTAACTGCCCCAACCCCGGTGCCTAAAGAGAGTTATTCGTTTTAGGTTCTTGATCCTCAAGAGGTCTTAACCTGCCATTACCAGCCTTCTTGGCGTAGTGATTATCCGAGGCTAGAGGGATGATTTTCCATGCGGTTACCCTAGATTGATTTAAAGTCCGATAGCAAGTGGCTACATTCCAGGCATCTAAAAATTGGCTCTACGTTTAAAATCCTATGCGAATTATTATTATTATTATTATTCTTTATTCAAATTGTTTGCCTCAAGGGCTTTACAAAGTCAATTTATCTTATAACTAAACATACATGACACACAAGGAGGATATAGGGAGCAGACAGAGACGGCTAGTGAGGAAAAGAAAAACAGATTTTAGGATAAAGAAGACAAAAGACGGGAGCGGAAACAATTAATGGAGATATTGTGGTCAAACAGATCACCAACCGAATTGAATGCTAGTAACGCGCGCATCCATGGATCGCTCTGGGAAAACCGCGTACGACAAAAAGGGATAAGCAGGGGAGGACGTACGCGTAAGCGATGGGAGGGGACATATAAAGGGATAGCTGCCAGAAGGGCGGGGGAGTCAATGTTGGAAAGTAGGATGTTGGCAATAAATAACTTGCGAGCATGACCATGACGATCTTCCAGCTTAACCAAACCCAGTAGCTGGCACCGCTCCGAATAAGAAGGTAAGGTTGTACTGGGGTCGTTCAGTAAACGTCTAGCGGCTATCCGCGTGAATTTCCTCTGCACCCTCTCCAACCTGTTCATAGCGGTGACACCAGCGGGGGACCATACAACACTGGCGTACTCCAGGATGGGACGCACCCAGCAACAATACAGCGCTCTCAGGCATAACGGGTCTCGAATATCAGTGGACATACGAGCGATTAGACCCAACACCTTGCTAGCCCGCTCAAGGACCGAGTTGAGATGCGGCTCGAAGGACAATTTGTCGTCCAGCCACACCCAGAGGTCCCTGACCAAGGAAACTCGAGGAATGCTTCGAGATTGTGTTCACTTATCAAAACTAATGTAAATGGTTTTTAATTATCTTCAACCTTATTTGGCATAATGTGTTGTCAAACTCGTGATAAGTTCTTCAAAGACTTGCAGTTATATTTGACTCCTTATAATCATTTTCTATGATAAAGTCAAACACACACTATTCATAATAAGTCTTTTCGCAGCTAACGACTCTACCATCTGTCACATTACGCTAATTAAAAACAATAGTTACACGTGCCTTTAATATGGTGCTACCACATGAAAGAGCAAGCAAAGAAAACGGTCACCGTATTTTTTTCTACCGCACCAAGCAATAATACAATGTGTAAGTGCTCGAGTGCTCAAGCTTAATGAATTCAAATGAAAATATCACCCACCGTCCAATTCATCTGTTGATCATCGCACTCCCCCCATGGACGGGCAAGCTAGTTTTTGTGAGCTAGCGCCAAAAGCCATTCTCATGCATAACACAGCACGATGGTTAAATTCAGTTTCGCCCAAACCCGCCTTTTGTGAATGTTGTTTCATCGTTTCACGCAGTATCTCTTCTAACGCCACACACACTCACACATATGCAAACCGGGCAGGGGAACCCTGAAAAGTCAACTGCAATGATGTTTTCTTTCAATTTAGCTTCACGACCGTCTAGTGAATTACATTACAGTACCGGGGTTGCTAGCAATTGAACGAGAAGCAAAAAAAAAGGATACGACCCTGCAACGCTACGAGTGTGTGCCGAAGCACGATCTATGATTCTGCGCCAGTACTTGTCCAACGTTTTCATTCGACAATTTTTTTGGTTTTTTATTCTTCGCTTTACTTTTAAACCGTGTGTGTGTGCGACAGCGGTTTTCTTTTGCTTCTACTCGACGTGCACCATTATAATCAACCGCCAAGAATGGATACGATGGTGTTGTTCAATGGGGACCGGATGCTATTGTTATGCTATTGCAACCGTTCGCGATGCGCTTCAAACAAGCGAGTTTGCGCCTCGTAAGACGACCGAAGCGCTGCACAAGAATGAAAATAATAACAGCGCAAAAAGAAAGCAAACGGAAAAAAAATTTCGTCGAAGCAACAACCAACCTTCGTACCCTTCCGAGGCTCCGGGTACGATCATTGGAATTCTTTCGCTCTTTCGCATCGATTCCCAAGCTCGGAACGGCGCCTGGTCGGCTAAAGGAATCGCGCACAGAGAAAAAAACCAGCAGAATGGGAAACGACAGAAGATAATAAAAATATGGTTAAACTTTTCAATGCATCCCACAATCGTGACACCACCACCCGCCGGCGCCAGGGCCACCCTCCAATGGCTTCTCCACATATGCACGTCCTATCGGATGCTTGCACGCGTCATTGCAGACGGAGCGACTTCGAGCCTTGGCTTGACGGTGCATGGTGGTGGTCGTGGTGGTGCTGGCAAGGATAAAAAGCTAATAAAACGTGCCCCGAATGCATCCTTCCGCTTTTGTTCACGTTCGCTTCGTCATCGTGACGATACCATGACAATGATGGGCGACGATGCCCATGATGGTGTTTGCTTACTTAACCCGACGCGGGATGAAATTTGTGTCAACCAAAGGCAGCACACGGGTGGTTTTGTGCCATGAAATAATTGCTACAAAAAGAAAAAAACACCACCGAGATTACTTCCGAGGGTTTTAGTAGGTGTTGGTGAAATGTGAAATTTTACTTCAGTTATCTTTATAATAAGTTAGGTGCAATTTTGTAGATAGATGTTCAATGATGGACTAGCTGATTCTATAAAATTGTTAAATGGAGGTTAAGATATTTAAAGATTCTACTTACTTTTGGGGTGATCTGGTGGCTGAGGCGACAGCGGTGCCGGTTTTCACACTGCAGGACCGAGGTTCAAATCTCACCCACCCCACTTCCCCGTACGTCGTCCCCGATTCGTCGGGCACCAGACATTAAAAACCTTCATTTTGAAATGCATGGATTTGAAAGAAAATTTGACAGGAAAGAGAGCTCAAGCGTTTTAAGAAGTAAAAAATCCATCCATCCATGTAATTAAAATTATTAAAATCTCAAATCTGTGTTTTACGCCCTTCAGAAAATATAATTATTTATTCATTCAGGAGCTAAAATCCGAAATTCAAACCACCCCACTCACGGGCACTCACTTTTCGCGGCTAAGCCACCATTATTTATGACGGTTATTATTATATATTTTTCATGTAATATAATAACATATAATAACATGGAAAGCAAAATATTGTTAATATACTGTTTCGTCTGTCACTGCATAAGACGTTACATTGGAATTTTTTATGCAAAATATTTATGCATTGTTCATTGCACATGTAAGGATCAGATATTTAATTTACTTTTATATTTTATATTAACTTATTTTATATTATTCATTTATTGCTTTATTTATTTACGGATAGATACCGTGTTGTATTATATGTAAACTTTCTTGTAATATTTTTAGTTACAGCCACGGTCTATAAAAAAAATATTCAGGTAGAACGACCTAGCTTTCTTGCGTCGGATCCATCTAACTGCTAGGGAAACATTCATTCAACATTAATTTTTAACGCACGAAATAAGAATAGCACCACGATGTTTTTTTGCGACAATCGCAACTTTTGTTTCTCTAATCTTCAGATTCTTAATTCTTAACAGAATACAGTATGACTTTCACACAACACATCAATGGATTTTAAAGGATGACTGGGAGCGTGGCGTCTCCTGTGACGCGGCTACTTGTGGATAGGATTGCGGACTGATTTGAGGGCGGGAGTTCTGTACGCTGGCCCAGGCCATGTTGACGGGGCGTCCGCACTCAGCTGGCCGTCAATATGAGAGTCGTCCGAGACATTCAGGTTAGCCAAGGAGAGACACATCGAGCGAGGGGTGAAAACCAGCAGCTAAGAGTCTCCGCGGCTAGCAGTAGTGGGATAGCGTCCCGGAGTGGACTGCCAGTGCCAGCTCGACCAATACAGTCACACCGTAATTTAAAAAAAATATCACAATAGGCTCGTTCCTCTGGGATGGCTCCGGTGGCATACATGTACCGCTTCAGCAGCTGGCATTGCCCCGCAACGGCGGTGGACTCAACGTCCACCTCCCAGCCATCACAACCCAGCCGCTGCTTACGAACCGGTATTGTGAAAATGTTCACGAAAGGGGGTGGTTGTGATATATTTTGAGGATTGAAGTGAGACTGTGTGCACTCGTATCGCTGGTCGGTTTGCAACTGTGTATTCGTTTGTCCATAATGATTTACATGTAATTCGAGTAGTTCGTGTAAGTGTATAACAGTCGAGTAGTCCTAATCTTAATCCTTAATTGTCTACTGTTTAATTCGTGAAATTTAAATGCATGCTCGAAAATTGTAATATTAAATCCTGTAGTTCAAATGCAGGCAAGATTATATAATTATTCTAATTCCCACATTCCCGGCCACCAAAGAAGGAACTTCTTTAAATTTCATGCAAATGTGAATTCAAAACTAATCGTGTACTCCTGACGCAATGCTTATCTCCTATCTGCCTGTTATCATGTGTGTGTGTGTATATGTGGGTGCGTGTGGGCGTGTGTTTGTTTATCTTGATCCGTGATTGACACTTGTGAATGTAAACAATGTAGCGTGGTTTACAAGTGCGCATTAATCAGTGCATGTGGTTTCCGTGGTTTCAAGATGACTTAGCGGGTCTGGATTTGGTAGAACAGCTAGACGATTAGCTGCGCGGACGATATGCTTCCCTGAAGCAGTGCGCAGTGTAACAACGCGAACTACCCCGTCCTTTCCTGGATGTACTGCAACGATGCGCCCCATGGGCCAAGAGGTAGGATGAACATTGTCTTCCTTAATAATCACCAATTGATTTTGTTGTAGGACGGCTGCTTTACCGGAACAATATTTGGCCCGGGCTTGTAACTGTTGCAGATACTCCGGATACCATCGGGCCCAAATCGATTGGAGATGTTTTTGTACCAATTGGTATTCCTTCAGGTGATTGCTCGGCGTATTGGTGTAATCGATGTCTGGTACCGCTTGCATATTGCCACCGACAAGGAAGTGGCCCGGTGTCAGTGGTTCTAAATCACACGGCTCATCGGATAAAGGTGTTATTGGCCGTGAATTTAAACATTGCTCTACCTGGGCAAGCAAGGTAAGCATGTTCTCCTGCGTGATGCTTGTAGTGCCGATGGGTCTAATGATGTGTTTTTTAGCTGCTTTCACCGCTGCCTCCCATAAACCTCCAAAATGCGGCGCTCTCGGTGGGATGAATTTCCACTTCATCTGATTCGTCGCGCACCAATCAAATATTGCAGCTCGATCGTGTTCGTCGCATTTAAGCATCTTGTAGATGCGATTCAGCTCGTGCGCGGCTCCCTTGAATGTGGTTGCATTGTCGGAGTGAAGTTCCCTGATTTGACCGCGGCGTGCAACCAAACGACGAAGTGCATTTATGAATGCTGTTGAGGTTAAATCGCCAACCAGTTCGATGTGTACCGCTCGTGTTGAAAAACATACAAAAATAGCGATGTATGCTTTGATCGGACTTCTGTTGCGGATGGTTGGTTTTAGGTAGATTGGCCCGCAGTAATCCACTCCGCATACCGAGAATGGCCTTGTTGGTGTGACGCGTGATGTTGGCAGATCGGCGATAGTTTGTTTGATGAGTGTTGGTTTTACCTTAAAACACGCGTGGCAAGTGTGGTACACGGATTTGCACAAATTGCGACCACCAATAATCCAAAATCTTTGGCGCAGAGTAGATAGCAGCAATTGTGGTGCAGCATGCAACTTTTGCAAATGAATCGAAACAGCTAGTAGTGCGGCAAGTGGGTGCTTTGAAGATAAGATGACCGGGTGTTTTTCTGCTTCTGTTAGTTGTGCGTTAGTGAGCCGGCCACCGATGCGCAGGATCCCGTCGATGTCGATGAAGGGTGAGATCCACTTCAGTTTGGAGTTCTTTGGAATCTCTTTGCCCTTCTGTAGGGCTTGTATCTCCTCGAAGAAAGTGTCTCGTTGTGATAGGTAACACAGTTTGAGTTCTGCCGCCTTGAGTTCGTCCGTAGTGAGAGGTGGTATGTGTTTTGAATGTGCCGTATTTCCCTTGTGAAGCTTCGCGTTATGAATAAAGCGCAAGCCGTATGCAACAACCCTTTGCAGTGTGTGGTAAGCCGAAATTCGGGAAAACAACCTGTTCCGAAATTCGCAGATTGTAGATGTTGTTGCAACCCGTGGTGAAGTTAACCTCTCCTCCTCTGCGCTCTCAGCCTCGTTTGGTGGTGAAGTGTTTTGTGGCCAATCTTCAGCGTTGCGTGCTAACCAATGTGGCCCGTGCCACCAGCGTTCACATGCCAATAGTTTCTCTGGTGTTAAGCCACGCGAGATGTCGTCTGCTGGATTGTCGGTGCCTGGAACATGCTTCCAGCACTGTATGCCGGAAGTTTGCTGGATTTTAGCCACCCTGTTGGCTACGAACGGCTTCCAGCGATTTGGTACGGAGTTCAACCAGTGAAGTACAGTCATTGAGTCGGTCCAACAGATTGTAGTAGCAGAAACCTTCAGTGAATTAATCACCTTCTCGTGTAGGAGTGTGGCCAATCGCGCTGCACATAATTCTAACCTAGCTATAGAGTGTGAGTTAGATAATGCGACGACTTTCGACTTGGCTGTTAGCAGCTGTACGGTGACTCCTTCCAAGCCTTCAGCGCGGATGTAACAACAAGCGCCGTATGCTAGTTGTGATGCGTCAGCAAAGATGTGTATTTGCAGACTTGTGGCCGTGCGTTGAGCTATGTACCGTGGTATTCTCAGGTTGCGCAGTGAGGATAAGGTAGAGTGGAAGTTCAACCATTCTTGCTGTAGGTGCGATGGTAGCTCGCTGTCCCAATCCCACGATCTTCCGTTCTGCTTTAGAGCCCACAGTTGCTGCATGAACATTTTGGCGATGATGATCGTTGGACCCAGCAACCCGAGGGGATCGAATATTTTAGCTATGTATGACAAAACTAGCCTTTTTGTCATGCGGGATGGTGTAGGTGGTATATCGATCCGAAAACGTAGAGTGTCAGCAGCTGGTTCCCACATGATACCTAACGTGGAAACCTGCTTCGAATCCTTCCATTCATGCGTTAGTTGAACTGCTACATCTTCAGACGGCACGGTTTGCAATGCTTCGGTGCGGTTTGAAGCCCATTTCTTCAGTGTGAAACCAGCTGAATTTAACATGCCTGATATCTGCTTCTGCATTTCAATCGCTTCATAGATATCATCGGTACCCGTTAACAAATCATCAACGTAGAAGTCGTTTAGGACAGCGTTCACTGCCAGCGGGTACTCTTCCTTGTTGTCAATAGCAGCTTGTTTCAAGGTCCTTGTAGCTAGAAAAGGAGCTGATGCTGTGCCGTACGTAACCGTCTGTAGTTCAAAGGTTGAGATGGGTTCAGCAGGATCTTCTCTGTACCGGATGCGCAGATATCTACAATCATCGGGACTGTGTAAAATTTGCCGATACATCTTCTCTACGTCGGCAGACAATGCGATGGCACGAGAACGGAACCGAAGGATGATCGATAGGAGATCTTCTTGAACGACTGGTCCCACCATGAGTTTGTCGTTCAACGAGTAACCACTCGACGTTTTGCACGATGCATCGAACACGACGCGAACCTTCGTGGTTGTGCTCGACTCTTTAACAACGGCATGGTGTGGAAGGTAATAGTGATCTATCGAATCATCTGCAGGACTGGTAAGTCGTTTCATATGCCCCAACTGTTCGTATTCTCTCATGAATTTGGCATACTCCTTTTTCATGGTAGGATTACTGTTCAACCGCCGTTCCATACTACGCAATCTACGATCAGCTATTTGTTTCGACTCTCCTAAAACGACATTAGGATTGGGGTTAAAAGGCAAACGAACGACATACCTTCCACTTGTAGTGCGAACAGTTGTTGCAGCGAAATGCTTTTCGCAAGCATTCTCCTCGACCGATAGCACAGGATCCTCGGCTATGGTTTCGCTCTCCCAGAATCGATGCAGGATCTCCTCCAATGTGGCATCGTGTGCAGAAAGATGACACAGCCGCGGACCGGCTGATATATGATGAGAGATGCCGCTGACAACCCAACTGAAACGGGTTTCAATCAGCCACGGCTTGCCTCTGCCAATAGAGCGCTTGCGACCGGTGTGCAGCTCCCAGAACGTATCGCCTCCGATGACGATATCGACTTGCCCCGGATGATTAAAGGTGCTGTCCGCCAATGCCACATCCGGCATTTCCCATGAAGAGATGTCCGTTGGTGAAGTAGGAATGTTTGTACATGGCGTGTCCAGAACCAGGAACGCCATTTCCGTTGAGAAGGGTTGTGTCTTGGAGTGAACGGTGGCGACGATCGAACCCTTGACCAGCTGTACCGAATTGCCGATGCCCGAAACAGCGACGTTGACCCTTTTGCGACTGGTCAACAGCCTTCGAGCTAGGTCTTCCGCGATGAAATTCGATGTGGAACCCGAATCCAATAAAGCCCTTGCTTCGTGGATGTTGCCGTAGTCATCCTTGATTTGGATGTTTGCCGTTGCAAGGAACACATTGTCGTCATCCGTTTGAGCAGACATTGTAACCGTTGTGGGAGGAGTGTAGCGTGGAGTGTGATGCAATAAGCTGTGATGACGCTCCCGACATATGCGACACGAAAATTCCGATTTACACTCCCTCACCTGATGATTGCTGCTCAAACAATTCCAGCACAGTCGATTCGTTGCAACAATGTCTCGTCGTTGCTGAACTTCTTTACCTGTGAACACTGGGCAGTTGCGCAAAGTGTGACCTTCGGAACACTCCAGTGGACACTTTGGCGGTTGGATGAGGGCAGACGAAGGAACAGGAGCCGGGCGAGAAGTAGCTGCATACGCGATGAACCGTCGTTGCACTGGCTGCCGACTGTTGCCGGCCACCTTGGTACCACCAGCGCTTTGATCCATCACGAAAGTGTTGGTCGATTTCAAGATTTGGATCCGATCTTGAACAAACTCGATCACATCCTTGTATTTGTCCCGCGTGAAGTGTACCGAATGCTTTTCCCAAGCCAACAGCGTTTCCCGATCTAACTTCATAAGCAGCATATTCGACAGCGGTGTATCCCACGAATCTACCGGTTCCTTTAACTTCACTAATCCGTTCACGAAGCGCGTGAATTCATCCACCAAGTGGGAAAGCTTATCCACGCACACCGAATGCACTCCGGGGAGATAGTGCATTTTCCGATAATACTCACGGATTAGTAGACGCGAGTTGTCGTACCGTTTAAGCAGAGCAGCCCATGTGATTGCGTAATTGTCTTCCGTTAGAGGTGTGTGCTCGAAGGGTAGTGCAGCCTCTCCTTTTAGCGATGAAAGTAAGTACTGCAGTTTTGCGATGGACGGAAGCTCAGGCGAAGCGTCGATCATAGCAAGGAAGCGATCGCGGAACGACAGCCATTTCGTATGATCTCCATCGAACGTTGGAAGCTCGATTTTGGGTAAGCGTAGGTTTGATGCGTGCGGTCGACCAAAAGCGAGTGTCGACGAAGCCAAACCTGTCGTATCGTTGACCGCTCCTTCTTCCTTGGGTTGATTTGCACGTAAAAATGATTTCAGCTTCCTGCAACGTTCCTCGAAGTGGATTCTCTCCATAATGCACGCTTCGATTGTTGCATCACTTTCGTCGAGTTCCTCCAGTTTAGAAATAGCGGCGAAGAACCCTGCCTGATGCGATTCCAAATTCTCTAACACCTCCGGAATCTGTTGGGCGTCGTTGGGTTGGAAATCCGTCTGGAACCGCTCCATGGATTTAATGCTTTCCACAGCAATCCTTTTCTTCAACTGCACTGCCTTGATTTTCTTATCCATTGCTTCTCGAAAATATCACACGAAATATCACACGACGGTAACGAACAACTCGTTGGCGCGAAATTCGAAATGGTGGAGTGTAACCGACCGTTGCCCTTGACGCGGGGCCGAATGCGATGGCGAATTTGTCACGTAATGACTTGCACAATTTCCGTATACCGAGTTCCACTCTTGGTTGCAGAATGAAACTTCCTCTCCGTATATCACGATCCGGTTCGAAGGACCAACAAATGTGAAAATGTTCACGAAAGGGGGTGGTTGTGATATATTTTGAGGATTGAAGTGAGACTGTGTGCACTCGTATCGCTGGTCGGTTTGCAACTGTGTATTCGTTTGTCCATAATGATTTACATGTAATTCGAGTAGTTCGTGTAAGTGTATAACAGTCGAGTAGTCCTAATCTTAATCCTTAATTGTCTACTGTTTAATTCGTGAAATTTAAATGCATGCTCGAAAATTGTAATATTAAATCCTGTAGTTCAAATGCAGGCAAGATTATATAATTATTCTAATTCCCACAGGTATGTTGCGGAACCGGTATGTCTACGAGTTGGAGCCTCATTCCGTCTACATACCCCTGCCTGCGCATTGTCATCTAGCAACTAGGATATGTTGAAACGGCATCGAACCTCACGACGCGCCTGATTCGACAGACACTGACTGAGAGATTACCTGAGCCGAAAGGTAATCTTCGAGACTCCGTCAGTAAACTGGCGAAGAATATGGCGTCATTTACACTGCTCCAACTTGAAACGTCCCTTAAGCGCAGCACGCTATACCTCCTGGCCAATGGGAAAATTAAACATGGAGCGCTGTTGTACAGCATGAATCGCGTACCGTCCTCATCATGTTTGTTTTGTCCTGCAATCGACACCTTGCAACACAAGTTCGCAGTTTGTTGCAGAGTTGCTAATGCTTGGCAGCTTCTGCAGCAGTGCATTAGCCACGTGACTTCAGGGTGTTCGACATCGTCTCGTTTTTCGTTTGATATGCTGCGTTTGTCTGTACTAAGTGGCATATGTCCAGAAAAACGCAGTAAAATCCTCTGTTTGTTTGCTAACTATGCCATTCACATCACTGGAAACAAAGATGCTGCGATTGACATTGAAATCCTTCGTCACTCTTTGTTAGTGAATGTTTAAATGTAATTTGTACAATGTTGTTCCTATTTGTAAACACGTTTTTAAATAAATTAAAACAAAAATTCTTCAGTTTTTTAATTCTTAACAAAAAAAAGTATGACTTTCACAAAACACATCAATGGATTTTAAAGCATGTAGGATTTCAACAATTAAAATATTTATCACTATTCTTTCTCATCGCTTTTATGAAATAAACAAACAATTGGACAGCCGCAAAAAGCTGTGAAATCGTACCGGTGGATACTGAGAGCTACTTGAGCTCTATACCAAAAAAAAACTTATATTGGTCACAAGGACACAACTACATAGAAACAACACGTTATTACTATAAACTTTATTAAACAATGAAGTAATTGTGATTTCTAGCACTACCATTGTTGAAAAATTAAAATAAAATTTAAAGAGGTGATTGTAAAATTCCGAACTGTCAGTGCAAAGCCTTGAACTCAGCAGAAAGCTTCCACCATAAAGGACAATTCATAAAAGAAACAAATGCCACCGATACACCGAACGTAGCAAACATAATAACCGACGAACATAAGGAGCATCAGAGCCATCGCATCGCGTTCGATGAAGCTAGAACGGTGATGATCCAATCGCACGTGCTTTTGAGAATCATTTTTCCGTACAGTTTTTCACTCTTTCTCTGCCTCGTACGAGAACCGTCTTCCTGTTACCAAAAAGGGCAACAACGCGTCTTGCATAACCGGATCAGTAAAAAGTCTGAACTCCACCAGCCTATATTGAAAATTGCGGCCTTTTGCGAAACACGAGAACGTTCCGGGAGACCTTGCAGGGTCTTTTCTTTCGCCGTGGTTGTGTCTGTGTGTGGGAGTTCCTCTTTTTTCTCTCCTTTTTCACTTCTCAATTTATTTTGCTTTATGCTTCGTCGTTTTTTGTTTTTCGTTTCGCTTTTCGCCCCGTCACGGCTACACTTTCAGTCAAAACTATCAATTTTCGGGTGGAAATACGATGGTGTCCCGTCGTTTTCGGGGCCGGGGCGGACCGGGCGCTTCCAGCGCAGTGGAAAAACACAGCCCGAAACGATGATTGCACACAGTGTAGGGTAATGTGTCTAACCAGGCTTAAAATCAAAAGCGAAGAAACAAAATCCCGGCCAGGTTGTTCGGCAGGCCACGACCAGCCTGCCTGGAGGGTCGGTTGGGTTGGGTTCCGGGCCCTGTTCCGAGCGCTCCAAGCCAAACGTTGGCCAGTGTGGGCGAAGTGGTGAGAACGTGGATTTTATTTCGGTACCGGTGGGTTGGAGGGTGGGTGGGTGGTAATGGCAATGGTGGATGCAGTGAAAATTGCATATATGCTCTTCCGGCCTCCGGAAGCGAGCGCTCGGGCGTCCATCCTGCTGCATTCAATCGGTGCGGTCTATCGTGCGGCTTCCGTCTGACTTTTCGCACGGTTTTCGCCTCGTTTTCCGCACTCCAGGCTTTTGCGCTCCATTGCGGGCTAGTGTGGTGTGCTTTTTTCCATTGCCTTTCTTTTTTTCGGTTTGTGTGTATGAGTGTGTCTGTATTGCCGGATGCCACCCGAAGATGCAGAAATAATTTCCCATTTTCCGGGGAAAGAGTTTCTGCCCGTGTTTCTACCACCCGGAACTCAATCCTCTCTTTATAGCAAGCATCGGCCAGTTCGAAAGGTTCGACTGCAGTCGATAGCTTACTTACACTCGCACAACCGAACGGCCGGGCAAAATATAGGGTCCTCCGTCAGGAAACTGGATGCCTTCGGTTCGGCATCAAATTGAATACAGATCGAAGCCAACGGGAAACGGTGGCATCAAAACCTTTCGGGAACGGGCCAACTACTAGACTGCGTGCGATGGCCGAAGCTTTTCTGTCTGCATTCCCATGTTCCGCCACTTTTTCCTGGCAAACCACCGATATTGTTTGATGGCAAATTGCCACCAACTTCGACGACCATCCTCTCATACTCATGCAGGGATAAACAACCTCGGCTGGCATTCGATACTTTCTCGTGCCAGGCGTACGTACCACCGTTCCGTGATCCGATAGACGACGACGGCGACGGCAAGCGCACCACGGAATCCATTGAATCCAGCCCGGGTGCGGTTGTTTTCGTATCATTACGATGATTTTATGTGCAACCGAAAGCTTGTTTTTCGGGATCAAAGGGATTTTGTACCGGGGGGGTGGTCGAGGCTGAAATTTTCGTTCCACAAAATGCACGACAACAAACGACCGGTTCTTACAGGTACAACAAAAGGAACGGACGCGTTTTGCAGTTCGATTTACGAATCCACTCATTTGCTGGGGTATGACGGGTGCATGGTTTCACGATTCGGGACTTTGAGCGAGCGGGCGTTTGTAAGCTGCATCGATAAGTGGTACTCCATTATGATGTGGTGCTGTTATTTAGTGATTCAAATTCATTCTGCTTTTAAAGGGACTAGGTTTGAGTTTTCAACATGTTATGTATACATTATTACTGCACATTTTGGCCAAATATCGCATTTTCACTACTTAGTTCCAGGTATATAAGTGGAAGTCCTTTAAAATGATGAGCTAGCTCGATAAATATAAGGGTAAGTTTAAACTGATGTGTTATACTTGACTTACTAAAAAAGTAAGCCTAGTCAACCAGTCGGTTTTGTTCATCAATTATATTCAGAAGCAAATTAATTTAATGCCAGAGAAACATCGGGTACGTCAGTTAGGATTGTTCAAGTGTCAGATTTTCCTTTTCTTTTCCTAAATATATTTATATTTTTATCCTTAACGCATGTCATATTTCTTAACTGGAGGCTTATTTAAACTTAATTGTTCATCCAGCAAACAAATAACCAAAAACAGATTACAATATTATATTTATAATAATTTTGTGAGCCAGTAAAAATGATCAAATTATCAAAAAATATTTTAGAATCAAAAAAACAATTAAATCCATGATTAAAGTCAAGGTTGCTGCCAAAGTTGGGTCAACTTTTAAAATTTTATTGTGTGGACATTTCCAGAACATAGCACAGGGCAGCTCTTTTGTTTGGTAACGGGGTGTTAAGTCAACCAAATGCAAAGTCCTGTTCCTTGCGAGTGTCTGTATCGTGAAAGGTGTCTTATCCCGGGTGCATTTGGAAGCTCCGATGCCAAATATTTCGTTATCGCTTTGAGTGGTTCTCATCGTAAAGAGAGTTTTATTCTTTTTCTAATTTTCGAGGTTGAAAGTGGCTTTTCTTGCTGACTTGTCTGTCATGTGATACAAGCGTCGCAGCTTCCTCTTTTATTAGCTCACAATTGACAGGCTCTTATGCTAGAAAAACAGGCGAGAACAGTGCCGGGCTTTATACGGCAGTATCGGGGTTCAGATACCAATTGGATCGATCTCCCGTAGTTAGGTATGACTATCTAACTATTTTATATCATCAAATTTAGTAATTTAAAAATGGCTTGCATTACCTGAGATGTCGTTAGACCAGGAAGAAGGAGAAAATCTTTATACTTCTTTTTTTATCATAATAAACTTGAAGAAAACAAGCACTTGAAATACGTTCATGAAGAACAGATTAAACAAACCTTGAGATAGATCAAGAGATCTAGTGAATATCAGAATCATCACAGTGGCTCTTCAACCGCAAAAAGTCTTGAACTTCCACTTCTGTATTTTCGTTTCGTGGCTTTAATTTATCCTTAGCTAGATGGTAAGGGAAGATCATCACATAAAATATCGTAAATGTAATCCGATTGCAGTAACTAAAGATCAGTTTCAAGTAGCAACTTCCTCAATAACATTTTTTATAAGAGGTCAAATTTATTTCAGTTGTCATTCTATTAGAACTTATTTGATTTAAGAATCTTCGAAATTTTTAAAACGTTTGAGTTTAAAAATAAAAACCTCAAATAGTCAAGAAATAGCTAAGAGTAGCTAACGATGTGGTTGGTCCACAACTAAATCTCTTCATACATTGAAACGCTGGGACGAACTCTGTCTGGACAGTCTTTTCATACAAAGGTATTCTTTCCAGCTATGGGAAGACGTATTCATGGAAACCAGTAATGACAGGCCGAGACCAAGATCGGATGGATAAATAGGGACTTCTAAAGTACATGTACAACCATGATACTTAACGGTTTTCTTCGTACAGATCATTATGTTCTACCATGTGACCATGCAAATTAATACGATTGATAGAATCTTACAACCATAAAAGCATCAGAATAGTTTAATAAATACATCATTAGGACAGCCTGAATAGAAATTCAGATGCTCTAGCATATCTTTACTTGTGCATATTGTTCGAAAGACTTTAGTGTTGATTTACCTCAATTGGTGAGAAGCGTCATACAATGATAACAAATAAAATATATCTTCTTCTTTGTTTTAAAATTCTCCTGAGGTCATGATATGCAATATATATTTATAAAACATAAATTCTACTCCTTCCTTGACACTACAACTTCGACAGGTCTTGGTCTGCCATATCTGGCTTTCCGGGCACTGTATAAAATACCCGATTTATGTTAGAATCATTATTGAATTAATCAGGATCATCCCGCATCTGGATAGCTGTTCTAAAAAATCATAATACTTCTCTATAATAATATTTGAGAACAAGCAGTAGTTATGCTAAATAAACCGCTAACGAGCAGATCATTTAAAAGTAACACCTTCGCCACATCGTTGATGATTCTTAGCAAATGCTCTTTTAACCTCGTTTTATGTGCAACAAAACACCCATTAAACGTAGCTTCGTATGAGGTTTGTAGAAAGCATTAAAGTCTGCTCACCCATCCAGTCGAGTTTGTCGACACCAACATCAGCAGTCCAAATCACTAGCCAAACGTCCATAAAAGTGCTTTTTAACGGTTTGCTCCCGAGACGGTAGCTGGTGACGATAGTTGTGCGAAAAGTTTCGTTTCGACCTCTCGCGCCCTACACGTTCAACGGTACCGTTAGCGACAAATCCGTCCATTACACCGGTCATGCCTAGTTTACCCTTGGCATAACTCTACCAACATTACCCCGGCGAAGCGCAGGTCATTCCAAATGACCAATGTCATGAATAAACCCACTGCAAGAAAGTTAGAAGTACGTACTTCTCGTCTTAGTGTATCCATCCTTCCTTCTCGCTCGCTGGTTGTCTACGCTCATGTTTGACCGGATAACTACTTGCCGGCGACAAAGGCGAATCAAGAGTTCTCAGCCACCGTTCTCAAATTCCTGATGCTGGTGGATATTTCGCTCAAGTGCTAAGTGTCGGGTAAACAAAATCATCTCGCCTGCCCTGTGTTCTGGTTCCAACCGGTGTGTGCTGGCGCTTTCCATTCGCTCGAAGGTTTGTTTTTGCATTTTCGTCTCTTATCACCCGATTTTGGAAATCATCTTCAAGCGTGCAATGCGAGAACCGGTGTGCAAATCCTACCGCACCGACCGAAAATGTGGACGGAACCCCGGGAAGGGAAACTTTTTCGCCCCTTCGTTAGTGCCATTTTCATTCATTCCCTGGTTTCGTGGTGCTCGCTTTGTGTTCGAGCAGGGCAATAGTGACGAGCGGGTGTCGGGGCGTTGTTGTGTTCACTGGCAAGAACAAAGCGACAAACCGGATAGGATAAGGAGCCGGCCGCAACCGAAACACCTGTAAGTACGGTGAAAGTTTATCCGAAGCTTGTAAACAATAATCATATTTTCTTTGTGCACTTGGGCGCTACGAGTGCCCCGGTGAAGGGTTGGTGGCTTGGGGAAGGTGTTGTTCTCACAAAACATCAACCGTGTACCTCAACGAGCACGAGAGCACAATAGAGCACTGTGAAGAGGGTGAAATGAGCTTCAACAGTGCAAACAAAAAGAAAGATCCAACGAGTACCGGGTACCGGTGACAAAGAAGTGGAAAGTTTTTCCAGGGCGCATCCGGGCAGAGGTCCAACGGCGGGCGAAAATAATTGGATGCAATCTGGGAATAATTTTGCATCCCGATGAGGGCCATTTATGTGTCTCGATCGTGGGTTAAAAAGCGTTTGATAATACGCTCAGCAACAAATGTTACAGCCAACGTCAACGGAATGACGAAACGTTGGCATGGAAACGGATGCTGACGATGATGGTAGCAATAGATGCAAGTTGCTGCATACGGCACGGCTGAGGCAAAGACACAAGGGAGTCATTAGTGAAGTTGATGTTTGAGTTTGGTGAGATGCAGTTCAAGTTCAGGGTAGCTTTGTTGGAAGTCTACGGTGCGTTGCTCAGTTCATGGATATCATTAAAGAAGGTATAAATTTAAAGGAATTTTAGTACTACATGGGCAATAGAATGTGGTAGCACAAACTACAATGATATACCAAAAATATTGCATGGTAATAGCAGCGCGCAAATTTTATAAATTCCGTCGATCTTACAATATTTTTTCAGATTTATAATTTCCATATGTCAGCAATACGCGAGGGATATTTTGTAGCATCCCTGCTATACATCTCAAAAACACCTCACGAAAACATACATTTTATAAACACGTACGTAGGAACGATCAATCACACCAGAACCTTACGCAACAATTATTTAAACTCAAGCACCCTATACCCCACCAAGAACAGCATACTCAGCAAATTTGACCAAACACCCATTTCAATAAGAACATTTAAAATCGACTAGCGCACTCGGCTAGCGAGTTGCGCAAGGCAATACGAAACGCAGCAATCGATCGCACCGCGACCAACTCATCCATAGCGACACATTTTATGCAAGCGCAGCGTTCGATCGTCCCGAAACAAGGTTAACGAATGAAGAAACGGAAACGACTCAAAACCAAACCACCCTAAGGAAAATTCCATAAGTAACTTGATTCTTTTGTTTACAACGAAGCGCAATGCTCTTGCCGTCAACCAAGAAGTTACTCAATAACGTAAAGAGTTCTAACCTAACTTAAGGCGAATGAACTAACCATAAACTAAGAAATTTTTGGTATAAATAAAGCTGTCTTCCCCAGCCAACGAGAGAGTTGGTTCTAGGTTGAGAACTTGGCGACCGTATTTCCTCCATATTACAATTTTATTATAATTGGAAAAAAATCGTCCAGGTGTCCCATTTTTTTACATGCCCCATTTTTCTTTTACTCGATGCTGAATTGAAGCTGAAAATCGTACCTATGAGTAGACGGGTTGATTTATTGTGGATTATGGTTGGATATGATTAGAGGTTTGGAATTATAACACGTCTAGAAGTCCAATTCCATAATTGAACCCTATAATGTGCTAGGAATGCATATTAAATGTAAAAATCATCATAAAAATGTCATGAAGGACAATGGAACCCGGTTGTCAAAAGTTTGTTATACTACACAGATTTTAAAGTCACATTTATCCGTATTAACCACAAACTATTTCAAAAAAACTCGAATAGTTAGATAGTGGTCTTACCAAGTAGGAAGAACACACAGGGTTAAGATTGATGAAAGCGTATAAGATATAATTACCTCTACCGATTTTCTTCTAGTTTAACGAGACCTAGACCACTTTTTTTTCTTCAATGACACTTATAACCAAAAACTCTCAAATGCAGTGTTATATCCACCATATTAAGTTACCTGAAATTAAGTCAAACTGAATTTTCAGGGCAACTAGCTTTAAACATCCAAGAAGTTTTTTTTTCTATCAGGCATACAAACGTTCTTAATGATCTATCTGTTGAAAGGCTGTATTTTTCGAACTAGTTGGACTTATTCTTAAATGTAAAAGCGCTCCCTGGAGTCTTAATACTTGTATCTGGATAGACAAACTGGAACCAGTTCAGAGGCGCTTCACTTGTATGGCCCTCGGGCACCTTTCCTAACGTAGAGAGATTCCTGACTTTCGAGTTTGGTGTTTCCCTCTGGCTAGCTATAATAGAACATAGACGCTAAGTAGTGCACAGTGCAATTTAAGCACTTGCCAAATATTCCTAGAGGAAAAATCAATGCTCTCACTCTGCTTAGCTTTAGGCTTTAGTAATCACGGAGCTGAAATATTTAGCTTTAATTCTTCGTATTAAGCATGCTGTTCAATAGTGTTTAAGCGAAAAACAAAGAATAATTCTACCTTTTAATGGAAGACTTTGTTTTTAAAAAAGAGCCATAAATGGACCTGACATTTTTTTCCACGGCCTTTAAATTGTCTGCATTTTGCTGAGAAGTGTTCTGGAGTTAATCTTATTTTTACTGACCCACATCAGAAAATCTGTGCGAATCTTCTAATTAAAAAAAATCCTACAGATAGATAAAATTTGAGTTTTTTTTTTATTAACTTTGATATTTGTTCTAAAAAACCATTAAAAACCTAACCAATTCTTGTTGCTCTAACTATTAACTTATTAAAAATTTTAGAGCAACAAGCAACTTATTAAAAACTATTTAAAACCTAACCAACTGCTGTCAACTTTTTCCAGGGCATCAAACAGCATGCAGGTGACAGCATTGAATTCCCCAAGAGTCAATTAGTTTTTAGTTGTCCAAGACCCAACGTAGGTAATGCATTTAAACTTTTTATTTAAAGGATAAATTACTAAAAGGATGAGGTAATTATATAGTTCTTGCACTTTATTCCACTAAAAACTCACTTCGATTGCGATAAAATAAAGCTCGGAGCAGATACCGTACAGGATAGAGCAGCAAACTCTCATCATAATTCTAGCCTCTAGCCTAATGGTTTCTGCACTTTCACATCAATAAAACCCACGGCAACATAAATTCTTTCCCATTACGAACGATGTTTCACTGTCTTAAGTATTTCATTTCAGTTCAGCCCAGCTACCTGCCCATACCCCTACACCGACAACAATGTAGTCTTCTGCAACGGTGGTGTAAGCCTCTTTGGTACGCGTGATAGCGCCCAGCGCCCATCACATTCCCCCGGGAGGAATGGGTAGAAGTGGGCGCCCACTGATTAAATCAGGCCTCCTCTTCTCGGCTTTCCAGCCACGGAAATGGTCCGCTGGGGAAAAAGGATCAATAATTTATGCGCTAATTTTCGCTACTTACTACGGTAAACGACCCAGTGCCGGTCGCGTGATTAGTGCTAGTGGCGGCACCTTCCATTATATTCCGCTCGCTGGTCGCTCGGTGGCAGATATTAATCCCCTAGATTTATGACAGCAGATTGCATTAAAAATGAATCTCATTCGACGCTTCCGTTCCGATGTGGTGGCATCGGTGTGCCCGATCTCCGAAGCGCAACGCGTGATCTTCTGCACGCTGGCATCCGACAGTTCCCAAGAGTCGGCTTTAAAGTTAATTAAAAGTTTGCCTACAAAATTTATATTTCCTCTGAGAACCGAAATCAAAGCGCAAACGGCCGGTAAACCAGGTATCCTTATCGATGGGGACTAGAGCACAGTATTTTTTATTTTTGCCCGGTCCCGCCCCCCCCATTTTTCCCGCTCCTTTCAAGTGCGTTTCTGTCACCTAGCACGGAAAAACTGTGGGCCTCCGGTTTTTTTGGCAAACTACGGCAAAAGGTGTGTGCAACACCGTGTGCTAGAGAAGACAATCGGTTTGCTATATTTTATTCGCCTCCTTTCTTACGCGCGAAAGGTTAAAGGTTTTTCGGTTGCGAATCGATGTGTTTTTATCATTGGCAATGGGCTGATTTATGAGATTCCTCTCGAGCATGAAATCTGTTTCCCCTTCATGAAGCACCTACCTACCGGGAAGGTACCAGGTTGGGCTAAGGTGTGAGACACCAGCCCCGAACGGTTGAGTGCGTTCTGCGGAACTGATCGTGATTTTGGGCGGCAGCAGAAGCATCGTTGTCACCCGTCGCTTCAGGTCGCTGTAAAATGGGTCCCATTTTCAATTATCTTTCCATCTCACCTGGTAAAGAATGAGGAGTTGGTGCGTATGTCGTGGCACGACGCCAACACGGAAAAGACGAACAGGTCACATGAGAGCGATGGGGTGAGTTAAAACGAAGAAGGGAAAGGTCAAAAAGGTAAAGTCAATCTGCCAAACCGAGTGTTTGGTACGGAAAATGGGCATCGGAAAATGGAACAAAAAAGGGCAAAGGTTAATAAATATAAAACAAACTTTGGGACGGTAAATATAGGACTGCCGGGGAGGTGTGTTTAAAGAAACTGTTTGCTTGTCGTAGGGTAGTATCCTTGGTGCAGGAGGAAAAGGAACTGTTCATATTTATCCGGTACATTGTGCTTAAAAGCTTTTAAACAATAAAAAGTGTGCAAAATAAAGAGTGAGTGAAAATTAAATTAATATGATTGTGAAAAAAATTTTTTAGTTGGTGGCGTTGAGTTTTTTTTTATTGATTTTCGAGTAAAATTAGAAAAATAGGATTTGTTTAGACCAAGAAATAATTTTGACAGAGAGCTTAAAAACCGTTCCTTTCGTAATCAATTTACAATAGCAGGTCTTTGAAATAAAATAAAAAATCTCGTGAATTATTAATTCAAAAGCTTCACAATCCTTTGGTTATTCATTTGCTTTAAGTGGCAAGTAAGCCATGAATGCCAATGAGCTATCAGCATTAATTATTTATTTAACAGCATGTAGAATCTGAAGCATCCACATTGTATACTCATACGATCAAAACTGGATCGAACTTAAAAGTTGGTATAAAGTTGCTAACATTTCTTCGATTCTGCAACAATTGCTTATTTAACTGTCTTGGTCAGTTAGCTGATGCCAGTAAGTTTTTTTCTACTGTCGCAGTAGAGCTCATAGCAAATTCTGAACTTTTCGTTTAAATTCTTTCGACAATTTTGTTTTCTGAACAAAGACCATAGCTTCAAGTCTCCAACGAGCCTTAAAGGAAAATCCATCTAATTTATCCTCAATCACCTAGATCGAGAGATACCCTATCTAAAGTAAGGCCTCAATTTCTCCATTATTAGGAAAAGGAAAGATTCTCTTCTGCCTGCCATTTTTTCTGCATGATCGTTTGAATAATGAAATTGGTGCACTGATAGCAATTCAAATTGTCCACAACTGTGATAGCTTCAAAAATTGTGTTTATGTTAATAATTATTGTAGCTTGCAAAACGACAAGGCCTTTATTTGAGAATACATGTTATACTAACTCTAAGGAGTGTTTGGGACATGTATGCTCAGAGTTGTAGGTCAATCGAGGTCTCGAACCTGCAAATCCATGAACTAGCACCAATACTCATCAATATGAACTCGCCAAAAGAAGCAGAGAAATATGAAGAATCCTAAAGAAAGTGCATGGAAGACGAGTTAATGTGAAGTGAAGCCCAATCGCTGATTATCGTTAAAGTTCACATGACGATGAATGATAACATAAATTTTAAAGCCTTTAACAAAACATCAATATATTTATAAGTTTTTGCTAACTATCACATTTTATTAGTACTCTCCTAATATGGATGAACAAAGCTCAGGAAGCCAGCATTGACGGGCCAAGTTCTGTTGAAGATGCAGATCAAAATAAAAAGCTGAATAAAATGAATAAAATAGTGTATTATATATCATCACGTGTTAAAATGTGTATTCCATTTTTAATAGCTCTTGTATTATCAGCAGTGGGGTGATCCACCGGCTGAGGCAACAGCAGCGCCGGTCTATACACGGCAGGACCGGGGCTCGAATCCAATCCAGACCACCTCCCCATACATAAGGCTGACCACGGCTAGCCATTGCTCATTGCTGAGACATTTAACATAATCATTGTTATGTTTGAAAAGATCAAAATGATTGAATAAAATAATAAAATAAATAAAAATGATTAAAAAAAATGAAATATCCACTTTCCAGCCTGTAAGAACGGAAATAAGAAGGAATATCAATAAATTTTAAAAACGATTGTGATTTTATTATTAAAAAAAATTAAAAACTAAGATTAACCCCAGTAACCTTGTCAATAAATTTTAAATTACTTTATCCGTATGTTAAACAATCCTCAAAGATTTCAATAAAAAATCCATCCTGTTTGCAGTGCTTCTATTTTCTCAAATCCTCAAATCAAATTCTTGGTATTTTTCCATCAAGAGCTTGAAATTCATAAGGCAACAGATGATACAGTTATTTTTTTCACTTGACCTATTTACCTTTAAAACCCGTTCTAGTAGTTTCCCATAGATTCCCATAGATCGCTTATGAATAAAGTATTTTCAAACCCAACGCAACAGCGTGTGTCAGTCATGCTATCTCTATCGCTTTAGGAGAGATACGCAAAACTGTAACGAAATTACGTGCAACTCACCTATAAAAAAAGGCCCACGCATAACACACAGGAACCCGACTACATGCAAGACCCCAGCACGCTGTGACTCAAACCATGCCAACTGTGACCTCAAAACAACACACATACCCATTCGCCATTACGCTGTAAACCATTCATCCCGTTCCCGGATCATCAACGCAGCTAAAATCACAGCCATACAGCGCCGCGTACATATTTTGTTTCGCCGTTGCCCAACCACGTCGACATCCGAAAAACCCCATCTGCTCCGACACTTAAATCTGTCACGAACTCCCCGGAGATGGGTACGAAAATATCCATAGCGTATAAAAGCATACCGCCGACTTCACCCAACCCCCAACCCGACTCGCATGGGATGTGCCGTAGTGCAGTTTGTTAATGTACCGTAAATCCAGTATCCCTCGCCGGTAAATCGCCATCACCATCTGCAAACGCAAGCGCTTCGCAACAGTGCCCGCCTTTGTGACGAAAATGTTTTAATCCAATTTAGAGCGAGAAAATGCATTAAAAAAAATTAATTCAATTCTACACTTCCTTTAGCGACATCATCACCCGGCCCAGTACCCGTGTCCTCCCTCCCGCCCCTCCCACCCCTTGTTCCGCACTTAACGCCAGCAAAACGTCAGACATCCCGTTCGTTCGTTCATCCCCATTTTTCACTTGCACTTGCACGACTTCCGGCACCAAGAAGATACGGGATGCGGGCGTAAAGCGCTTGGTACAAAAGGATGCGAATGTTGTGCGTTTTCTGCGCTCGTGACAGATGCTTCCCCCCTGTTGAGCTGCCCACCTCCATACCCCCCCCCCCCCTTTTTTCGCCCTGTCCTCTGACAAACACCGGATCTCGTGCCATTCCAGCACACCCATTCACCATCTCACACACACGCATACGACAAACGCCGGCGGCATCGTGAAGCAGTTGACAATCCGGCTCTTAGCCACCCGGAAAGAGGTGGGGATGTGCTACCCGGGGGGGGGGGGGGTAGCGAATATTTTGAATGACAAATTTAATCAAAAAGATTTTAATGTCTTTTCAACGTTGATTCATTTACGCTGCGAAAGGCTGGTATAACATCGAACACATCGAAAGCACTCGCTCGCTCTCCTTCCCTCTCCCTCTTTTTAATGCTCTTTCACCCACACGGGACACGGGAAGTCAAATGGCTGCAAACCAGGCGCGAAGGTGTGAAATAGCTGATTTGGGGCTTTGGGCTTAAGATTTCTGCCGGGAAAAGTGACGGTGAAGAAAATGTGTCACGCCGTGCCGTTTCGCCCTGAGCGTTATCCCGACATTGCGCATTGCATTGATGAAAAAGGCTCTGCCAAACCATCAGGAACCGATTTTGACGCTGGCTTTATTTGGTGTTTTTTATACATTTCTTTGCCCATCTTTACAGATAGCAATGTCTCGTGCCAACAGCAACAGTTAAACAATCCGAATTGCGGGCTGGAAAATCCTTCCAACAATGAGCTCCCGGGGTTTTCCGGCTGTGTCGACGCTTACACACGGTCTGCACACGGGTTAGATGGATGGTTTTGGAAGGAAAATGAGAGCAGAAAATCATTTCACATCTGTTCTTTTTTCAGGCTGTGTCACCTCCCTTCCATCCCATCACCAACCAACCCCCATACCATTGGCCAAAGCAGTGTGAAGAAATAAATCCATCCCGTAACCGATTCGAGGGAGGGTAATGAAATTTGTCAAATGTTTTCATTTGCCTGTGCTATGCGCTGCTCGCTGTAAAAATTGGTTAAAATGCTCGTCTGGATGTGTACACGCTTTATTTTTTTTTTTGCATGCCACCGGTGTGCGTAGAGACAGAAAGGGCCGGGCGAGCGAGCAAGTGAGCGATTAAATTTATCACCCGACGGCACCTAAAATTCCGCAACGCGTGGCAGGGAAAGCGTAAACGTGAAAGATGGATGAGGAGGAGGAGGACGGGAAGCATGAAATGGGCCGGATAGGGGGAGGGACGCTCGTTGGCGGCACATTAAGCCACGATTGCTGCTGACAGCTGCCGGGTGCGCATAATCATGCTGCCCCCTGCTTCAGCGCATGGGTGAAGGTGCAAGCGGCAACAGGGCGATGGTGGTGGTGATGACTGGCAAACGGAGCGGAAAAGTTTCTAATCAGCCACCCCGATTAGCGGAAAATGTGATGGAATCAAGCGCTTTAAGCTTAACACCAATTGTGTGTGTGTGTGAGAGAGAGAGATAGAGAGAGAGAGAGAGAGAGAGAGAGAGAGAGAGCAATCGGTGGCATTACTGATGGCATGCAACCAGAAAGCTGGATTTAGCTGATTTTATGTACGTACTGGCGATTTTATTTTATTTTTAATGCAATGCTAAGCATTTAAAGGATGAGTTGGAGAGCGAAAGGAACATCAGTTAATGTTTAAAGTGATAAATTGCTGTACTTTAATTCATTCCAAAGCATTCTTTGCTATTTACTGTCCTGTTACATACCTTCTACCGAGGTTGCAGCTACATGATGACAACCTCACAATATATCGGCCATCTTTATCCCATCATCAGGGTAGCGGCAGCACAACTCTGGTGAAATTAAACAACAGCTCACCCCCAAAACGATGCCACTCAACATATCAGTTGCATCCGCATTGCATTGTACCAGGCACACACAGATCAAAGCTGGTGCCAGCCGTCCATTTTAAATTATATTCACTTGATCAGCATCAATGCACAGCAGGCCGGACGCGTCACGGCAAAGTGAAGATTAATTAACTGATAACAAATGAAGGCACGCAATCTTGGACGGAATGAAATACGTTCGATGGTGTTGGCAGCAGCACATTATTTGAATGTCAGCCGGGATTTGGCTTTGTTTCGAATGTCTAGAGAGTTAGTGGACTTCGAATGCATAATGGAGAACTTGAAATAATGGTTGTTGTATTTAAATAAATAGCAGTCATAGCACGACAATGGATAAGAAATGTGTTTTTTTGTTTTTTTTTTTTAATCAAATACACTATCTGTCACCACTTGGACAATCACTCACCCCTTAAATAAAGCAAATTAGTATAAGATATTTCTGCTTGAGGCGGTCTAATTTCTGACACTCTAGCCATTTCTGTTTTTCTCAGCAGCATGCGGATTTTGAATCCGGTCCTTTATGCAGGTCTGCGTATTGAGTAAAGAGTAAAATCGAATCACAGGAAGCCAGAAATGGCTGGCCCAGACTTTTGGGGATCTTAAGCTAATTACACCAGAGTTGACTATAAACAAGCCATCTCTGAAGCTAATCAGAGAAGCTGTTTACAAGTCATTGGAACAATACAGATATTCTATGTAATCATTTTGTTTATATTTCAGCAAGACATGTGTATTCTAAAATAGGAATTATACAGGAAAAATGAGCATGGCTTCTCCGCATTACAGACAAATATTGTTCAAAAATCGAAGGACATCAAAATTATTCAAGAATTTCAGAAAAAATAACATATTTCAAATTAAACCTAATCAATACCTAAAAAACCTCTAGACAACGAAAGGGCGTTCGGAAGGATCTCAGTTCGATAGGCTTATCCTTCCTCACGAGTACATGCGTGCTCCACAGTCTCTCTGCATGACTCTTTGACAGAGTATGTGAGGTGCAATTGAGCTTAGGAGTTTTCTTAAAGCCCTGCTTCCATGCCATCTCAAGAGATCATGCGTTCATTCGAATGATGTATAGGCTAAGGCTAACCATTTTGTATTGGGCGCACTTCTCGAGCATACATAGGATAAGATCGACTCCAAAGCATATGGATGCGACCTCGGATATCACGACGTATTTCTGCTGGGAAGCGAAAATGATTTAGCACAGATTATCTAAACATTTCTTACGCTTATCGTTGTGCTTTGTTGACAATACGGTGTCTGACTGTACTAATATATGCGATAAGCGGTATTCACAAATTGTTGTATAATTTTATTGCACTTTTTTCGATAATTCAAACCAAATGATAAACTTAACTTGACTGAGGTTGGTCCAATCGCTTTCTTTTTAGCATTTTTTTAAATTCCAGTCTCTACTTTGCTTGCTGATAATTAACACAGCTTGCATAGGTAAGTATGCCGTCCCATAAACAACATCAAATGCTGGGCTGATACCCCTACATTGCTAATTCGATATACCAAGCATACCGTACGCATGTACGGTGTCGGCGTAAGTGCCATAATGTAGACCATCGCTGTTCCCCTTTTTTCTCAGTAGTTCCCAGTATTCTGGCAGCACTATAGCACATGCGACATCACACGCTTCTCCGCCAGTACGGAAGGATATCCGCCAGTACGTAGTTGATTAAGCCAAAAAGCGTCGGAGCCGATGGACGGTGATGGTGGTGGTTGCGCTTTTCAGGATAAATTTTCTATAATTTGATTTTATGTAATTATGCTTTATGTGAAGCCTGTGCACAACCATTAGGGGAAGATACTTTGACGTTGCGTTTCCGAGCGCCTAGCCTAGCTTCCTTCCACGGTCGCCGGGGATGTCACCCACCGTAGCTCACTTTCTCCTTCGGCCCTGTTGATGCTAGTTGGCGTAAGACGGAACATAAGTTTTTCCCGCATCTCAGCCATACCATAGGGAAAAGGACATGGTTGTGTGGCTGGTTTAACGCGCCACACTGTATCCGAAACTGGTTCGAGGTTTTTGGATTGCGTCGCTGCCGGTCTGACAGCGTTCCCACATCGTATCACCTGTTCACAATCGCACCAGTCCAGGCCAGCAGCCGTGCAGGACCAGAGCGCACAACGACGTACAAGTGTTGCTTAATCCACTTATGTGTCTAAATGGGTACCATCATTTTGTAAAATTTATATAGAAATGTTCCATTTAAGTTTTGCTTCACTTTTTACCCACTTCGCTCTCTCTCTCGCTCTTTTCCTTGTAGCTTAACGTCTTCTTGTCTGCCATGCGAGCAGTTGGGAAAAAAGTTTTTCCCCGGTTTTTTAGCAAACCCACAACAGTGTGCTTTCTTCCCATTTTCCCAAGCAAAACCCCGAGCGGACCCGTTTACTCGTTCAAAAAACTTTCACCCCGAAAGATGCGGCAAGAAGCGACGGCAAGTAGATCACTTGAGCGGTTGGTTTCATTTCGAAATGAAAGAACCGAAAGAGAGAGAGAGAGAGAGAGAGAGAGAGAGAGAGGGTGTGGATTTGCTGTGGTTTTGAAATGAGACGACAACGCCTTAAACGACGGTCCAGGGACGCGTCCCCTGTTGGCCAAAGGGAGTTGCGGAAGCGATGGAAAGATGTGTCCTAAGCACGTCCTGAGTTATTCGCTTCAGATGGAATGAAGTTTATAAACATTATTGTTGATTTCTGTCCGCTTTCCCTGTGATCGACGATGGTACTTGATGGTCGGCCCCGGTAAGGAAAATTGCAACTTTCGCTTGATCTTGCTGCAAGACCGGAGCTGCCGGAGTTAGTGTTTTCAGTGTCCGGGGAGTGCAACTGCAACAGCGCTCGGGCACGCATAAGAGCGAAGTGTGGTAATGGCTGGAATCAGGGTTGGTGCTTTGATTTAATGTGAAATTTGATATAAGCCAGAGAGATTTATTCGGATCATTTGCACGGACGGGTAGTGATAAAGCGGACACGATGCAAACATCCGGGCAGGATGGTAGGAAAAGGATTCAGATCCAGGACCAGGGAAGAAACTAGACCGAGAAGCAGTGTTGAAGTTCGGGCAGCTAAAGACACGAGTTGCTCACAGCAAATGAGTCGTTCGGAAACTTTCTTCTGCCAAGAATGTTACCCTTCCCGGATCCTTGACACACGGCGCCATAAGCAATTGTAGCATCTGATCTAATGTCATCCCACACCTAAGGAGCGTTCAGGAATAGAGGGAACGGCTTAAACTGCTTACATTTGTCATGAATCCTGCAGTCAAAAACCACTGCCCTTTGGGGAGGTGGAGTTTGAAGTGTAATTAAAACACTGGAATTTGGGTTTAAATCAAGTCTCATTTAATCTACGAGCCGAAAGTATGGGTTAATGCATCACATGATCGTTGTAATGGGATTTTGTTGTACGTTTTTTTGTTGGTGATTTTTTTCCTAGCATGTGCCCCATAGCACAAACTTTTAAACCATTCATCTTTTGCATGGTTACCGGGATCATACGAAACAACACCGAAAAACATGAGACAGATGCAGACATATAACTTCGTTTTTATTGAGCATTTGGTCAAAACTACATTCATTAACAGCTGCTCCGGCGTGAGGAGAGATTATTTAAGGATGGCTTTGGATCGAGATAGTTTTTACCGAGAATGTATGTATTGCACATCCAGCAGGAAACTATGCATGAATAAAATAGCAATAAACTGGTTACGGGAGCGTATGTCTCAAGGGGGACTGTCGTCTGATGCACGCTAATTACCCGGTCCCGGTGGAACCCTTGTCAAGAGTTGCAGTTGACAAAGGTTTGCGTAATAGGAGAAAGATATTTTCGCCTTTTTTGGTTGTTGTATCGATCGCTTATGGGACGCTTGAAGCACTAATGGTATATTTTATGTATAGCTGTTGTGCTAACGGATTCTATTCAAACTGGAAGGGAGTTTAGTGATTTTTGGAATGTGATTGATTATTTCAATTTAATCTGTGTTAATAAATTTTACAAGTGAGGGGTGAACCTTGAACCTTGGGAATTTTTAATTTGATTAGAAATTTTCACGCATCTTTACAACATTTCCATGTTTTGACTAAAGAACCAGTCTTTTTCTTCATTTTCATGTCATGTTCACTAGAAAGATTGCATCGGCCATTCGATGGCTTATTCGACTCGTTAGTACCACGGTAATAAATATTCAGTCTTTGCAGACGCGGCAGGCGGTATGGACGGGATTCGGTGCTAGGTCCTGAAGTGTGAAGACTTTTGTGAAGACTGGTTTTGCCAACGGATTGCTCATGAAATGGGTATGATGGAATATAATTTTCAAAAAAAATTCCATTCCAATAATTGTACCATAGGTACATTGTTTTGTACAGCCAGCGAAAATGATACTTTGAATTATGAGCTGGTTGAGGTTAACATGCTTGTTGTCGGGTGAAAACTGTATCACACTAGAAACGTAAATTTTACGTGTTTTTTTTAAGAAATAAGAGTTTATTTAATTGCTTGGGCTATTTTCTGCATTATGGTGGACAAATCTATATCGCCAGTAGGATTTTTATTTGTTTTATCAATTTATTACGACGGATTGAAGCCGTATTGTCAGCACCGCATGTGCTGACGGAATACAATTACCAACAAAAAAAAACAACAAAACCAACAAAAATTTAAAAAAAAATTACCAAGGCATTTCTTCCCAGATTTCATTATTTTCCAAGTCATTAGCATTTTCTTATTATTTTTTCGATCAAAAACTGAGTAGTTATAGCTTATATTTTTCTTCTAGAAGGATCTAGAATATATTTAAGGTCGAAATTTTAATTTTATAACACTTGAGCCATTTTTAACTTACGGAAAATTCCTTCAAAAAGGAAATTATGGTTTATAATTGCTTCATTAAAATCATTAAAAAGTAAAGCCGTAAAGTCTGCAAAAAATCGTTAAAAATAGGCAACTTAGAATCCTTTACAAATGTAAAAATAATTTTAAGTCTTTGCTAACAGGGCTTTCCGAGTCATATTAAGATATCAACGCCATATTTAATCTCTTTTCATATGTATTTATAATTCTGCTGTCTAATTCCTGCGTCTGGGATAGGGATGCATCGGAAGAGGAATAATGAAGTGGGGAGGTTTTTAAAAAGGGAATAACAGACCACTTGAATGTGTATTTTTTAAATTTAAATGTTTTTTACTGTATGCTTTAAATACAGTATAAAAAATAAAAGTTTAAAAGACCTTACCAACTTCAAACCGTCAGTCCAGCATGATCTCTTTCTCGCCTTGAGTAAACTACTGGGCGCCTCCATTGCATCGGGTACTGTTCGTGCAATTAGTGTGGAAGTGTTAATCACAGCAAACGTCTTATTTTAATTGTGCAATATCTGTGTCATGTCTATTCTATCTCTGCTTACGTCGTGAAGCAAGGTCCTGATGTCAAAATCTGATGACAAAAAACACGTCCATCTTGTCAAATTGCTCACACAACTGCCAACAATAAGGTCAATTCCGTTACATTTGTCAGGATAAACTAAGTTTTCCGTTCCTTCCGGTGACATTTCACTGTCATGTAAACGTGAAACAACGATGTTTAATTGCTCTCCCTCTTCTTTGTTCAGGATCCATTCTTCCTACTAGTCTGGGACCCATTTTTAACCAAATTTTGAGTACTAATAGGAACATATTTTTCACTCCACACCATTGCACATGACACACGTTCCAGTACCAGGATTGCCCCGAAACCCCTACCCTTCCCGTACGCTAACGTGAACATGTCCGACACAGGTCAGAATAAGTCGCGTCCACAGTGGTTCATAGCCGCAGGTAAGCAAGCACAACAAGCCAACGCGGTGTTTCCGTGGCTCTGCACGAGAACTTCCATCAGAATGGTCGGATGGATTTGAAGTCGAGACACTTTCCAGACTAGCGGGCAATCTAACCTATCGAGCTGCTCGAGCTCGCATGCCACACCACCCAGACCACTGGGTACTCCACAGCCACTGGCGTTCGCTCGCGACGCTGGCTGGAAGTAGAATCGGGCAAATTACGTGACGCTGTTATCAACAGCCTGCATCACGTAACAGACCGCTAGGCCGATTGTGTGTGCGCCACCCGACAAACACACACACACACGCTCACAAAGTGGCATGGTACGGTGGCGGTGGTACTTTCTTGCCCCGAGCCAGCTGGAACAAGCCCGAGATGGGAAAGAACCGTCCCATTAGAGGGTTCGGCTTCTGGATTACGGGACGCGCGTTATTGAAAGAGAAAGGCGTTTTGTAAACGATAAACACCGGATTGAAGGTGACATTCCATTACGACCGTAACACTTGCCAGCACTCAGAACACTCGTATGTGTGTGTGTGTGTGTGTGGTACAGCATGCTGAGTGGCAGATTTAATGTGTCGCTTTAGTGGCAGGCAATGGCAGCGTTTCAAACGCAGCCAGATGGATGGCAGGCCGTCTCACTGTGTGTGTGTAGAGAGCGTTTGAAAAACAATTAAACATTACTGTTCCAACGTTTGATCGTATTAAAGGGAGCCATTTTAAACCAACCTTAAACAGTCAAACATGACGTGTTCTGTTCGGATGAAAGAGTAATTGCAATCGAACTAAAATGGTAATCGTTTCGAGATTAAAGCCTTTGCCTTATTTAACTACCTGACTTTTTTGGCAACTTTTTTTACAACTACGTAGTATAGAATAAATTTATTTAAAATTTTGAAATTTTTGTAGTACGTTTTAATCACTACGTTTCCATTTGTTTTTTTTTTTTTTTTTTTTTTGGAAGTACAGTTTGTGTAATATTGACTGTTTTTTATTATTCGAAGATGGTTGGTGACCGAGGCAATAACGGCGCCGATCTTCAAATGGCAGGGCCGGGATTCAAATCCGATCTGGACCGCCTCTCCGTACGTAAGACTGACTACTTTACTACGGATAAAATTAATTCATAAAAAGCCAGAATTTGGCATACCCAGTCCTCTCAAAATTGTAGTGCCACCGAAGAAGAAATTAATCGTTTAGTTAACAAACAAAAAACTCCTCTTCACCAATGACATAGTACTGAAAATATAATTGAAATTGTAGTTTAAGGCTATGTCATTTGGTATCCACATCAATAAGAAAGAATAAATAAAACCATTCAAAGAAAGTTAACAAAAACACTGTTCTATCGTTAACCATAGGCAAATCATGCTTCTTGCTCTTCTTACCGCACTAGATACTTACTAATTGAACTAGAGATACGAAACTAATGAGGGCAGACTTCAGAAATAGAATTAGAAGACCGGATGACCAAAATGTTAATAGTAAGAATTAAATAATGCATTAAACTGTTGATAAGCCCCAACAATTAATTTTAAATATCGTTTTAAATTCTAACAATAAATATTTATTTCATCAACTTCATTTCGGCATTGAGCCATTACTGTAAAATACCATAAAATATAATCCTTCTCAATTTTTTTTAATTCATCAAATCCAATTTAAGAAAGACCATTTCATCACTCAAAGCTAATGATTGATTCCTAACTGTTTTCTGCTTTGTTTATCAAGACGCGTTGGAATGTTACGTTTTACTCTACGATTAATAAACAATATTGAGTGCCTTAACCAAGCTCGCTTGATTCCAATCGAGCAAGGCGGCAACAAGCAACTCGCCTGATTGTAACAAATAATCCGATCAACGTTGATGCATAAATCATAAAACACATCGTTTCCACACCGTACCGCAACCGTATGAATAGGGCGCCAGTTTTTAGCGCTTTCAATTTTCCAATTGTGTCAACCACTTTCTCACACCGAATCTCACACAATTGGGAGCCGGCGGGCTCAAGCAAAAGGGCAAGAAAGAAAGAATTTCCGAGGTGCCAACGACAACTGAGCAGCACAAAGCGCAACGCCGTCGCGCGCGCGTGAAATGTGAAAAATGTTTTTCCGTCCGCGATAACTCACAAGATCATTTCTCTTCTTCCGTCATGGGCAGGCTCGAAGCCGGTGTGCTTCTAAGCAAAACTTGCTCCCCGTCGGAAGAGATGTATGGGTGGGAGAGATGTTTTGGGTGAGGTTAGGGGGGGTGGAGGTGTGAAGAGCTCTGTATGCTTCCAAATTTTAGATTTTCCTAATTGAAAAGCATTCCATACAGTGTGATACGACAGAGATGTATTTGAACGAGAGTACAAGAGAGATCGAGAGAGAGAAAGCTCTGAATGAGGATTTTCGACGGTGATGACGGTGATGCCCTTTCCCTCTCTCCCTCCCCTCCTCCTCTGCTGCACCACCGATGGACGCACACGGTGACAGTGAGCAAGTTGTAATTAATTTTCAGCTCGTATAATCCCGCTTTATTGTGGAAGGTTCCGAGGGTACGTCTTCGGTTATAAAATCTAGCCTTCGCACGGTACAACTTATGCTGTAGCCGGTGACAAACATACCCACCCAGGATGCAGCTTGTCGACAAATGGCTGCAGCTCCTTCCCCGGCCTCCGATCCCAAAAGCAGCACAATTTGTTGGCGAGAAATTAATGTGCTCGCTCTTAAAATTAATTTTTAATTATGCTTCTTTAATTGCGCATGCTGCTTAGCAGCCAGTCAGCACACTCCGGCCTTCTTTTTTTCTCAACTTGCATGTGTGTGTGTGTGTGTGTGTGATTGCACGCGTATTTCAGGCAAATGTACGTAATGTGATGGTCTCTTCACTCTCGCTCACTGTCGACGCTTCTTCCGGAATCCGTGGACCAGGATGCCCATTCCGGCAGCAGCAGCAGCAGCAGCAGAAGAAATGCCAGTCATGCAATCTTTTGCGGACAATGGAGTTAATGTGAAGGAAAAACAATCAGTCTGAGTGGGTGGCAGCCAGCAGCTTGCAGAGGCGTCAAATGGGAGCGGGTTGATTACTTCCATCCGTGTGGCATTCCGCGGTTTCAGGAGCTCGTTCATGCGTGTCGTGTCGGAAGAAATTGAGCGACGAAGCGGCAAAACGGAACGTGCGCCGTTTAATATGTTCGCGAGTGATTTTGGCCTCTCACACGAACACGGCTGGGGAGGCCCGAGCAGCAAGACACGCCAACAACGGCTCGGTCTGCACCTACCCGCTTGGAAGTGAAAGGAATGTTGGCGAAATGTGCCATAAAAACTCACCTTCAAAGGATGATGGTGGTGGTCTTCTCTTAAGCAGAAAGGTTCATCTTCGTCACACTGCTTGTTCTTTTTAAGGAAATGCTGCCCACACACACACACACACACACACACACACACACACACACACACACACACACACACCTTCACATACGTCGAGGAAGGCATTGGCAACCGGGGGGGCTTAGTTTCATAATGCAAAAGGTTCGCTTCGCGCTTGTGGAATAAACTCACGATCACCTGCCTGCCCGGTGAACGGCGGGAATACTTGCATAATGGCCCAGTGCCGGTCTCTAGTGAGCTGTGCCGGAGGCTTATGCTAGCGATTCTAATGGATTTTTAATGCATTCGAACTTTTATCCTTTCCGTTTCCAGTGCAATGACTTATTTGCCATCGATGAAACTGATGCACCGTGTCGGGCAGGTTACGCAAATCCCTACGGGACTGGGAAGGAGTTAGAGAAGGGAACGATATCGGGAGGGCATTAGTCGCTGATGGCGGGCTCATCACTGCCTGGTTCAAAAATTCATTCATTGATGGTACTTTGTTGTGATTGGAGAGACAATTACTTAAGCATAATATCAATTTCCGTTAGGGATGTTACATGGTTTTTGTTTGATGAGTTGCACTGAATCCACATAAAAAGGCACTCAATTTTAATTATTTTGATTATTATTTTTTGTTTCCAAAACCTTGGGAACACAAAATTGCGGCTTGGAAACCATTTTAATAAATAGTAATTTAATATCACAAGTACAGATATCCGCTAAAATCTTGACTAAGCAAGCATTCAATATGGATTGTTGATTGAATAGAAACCAAAGTTCGTAGTTTTGAGAATGATTAGAACGCAAGTCTGTTTGAGCCATTTTTTTAGTTTATTCAGTAAAAATCAGGCAGGTCATATGGTTCGAATCTTTTTTCCAATAAATATCAAAGCTCGTAGTTTGTAGGAGTTATATGTTGTGATAATCAATGCTGATTCCCCTTGGACTAGGGCTCTTGTACTATGTCTCTTGAAATTAGCCCATTGAATAAGATTCCTGGAGAAGTGACCTTGTAATAGGCCCCTTTCACTTGGTGCCTTGAACTAGGCCCATTGGACAAGTCTCCTTGTGTCTCCTTGGAATAAAAGCCAGAAGAAGGACCTTCGGACTAGGCACCTTGGACTTGACCCTTTGGATTACTCTCCTCTGGAATAGGCTTCATAGATTAGATTCCTTGGTTCAGAACCTCTGAAGCAGGCCTTTTGGAGTTAGGCCCTTGGAGCAAACGCCTCGAACAATGCCAATTAGATCAGGCTCCTTGGAGTAGGCCCATTAAACTAGTCCTCGTGGAACAGACTCCTTGGAGTAGGCCCATAGGGGTAGGCCCCTGGAAGAATGCCCCATGTACTTGAGATGTTTGGCTAGGCCTCTTGGACTAGACCCCTAGAAGCAGACCCCTTGCACTAGGCCTCTTGGATTAGACCGTGGACAAGATCCACTGGAGCAGACTCCTGTGTCCAATCCCCTAGGTCCATGATGCCTGGAGCTTTTTTACCTGGCTTTTACCTTTTTTATTGATACTGCATAGTTGGATAGTCAGTCCTCACTTACGTGAAACGGCCCAGATGGACCCTGATCTTCTCTTAGATAGTTTTAAAGCTCCCTTTTTGTTATTTTATTACTACAACCGGAATTAGCTATAAAGTGACCTAATATCTAGTGAAATGTGAGAAGAGAAGGTTATGATCTCGATATTTTATGCACATTGACAATATGTTACTCAATATTCATAAATTATTCAGAGTTCTCGAGCTTCATGAATGATAAGAAAAATATTACAAATGTGAAAATTATTAGCATATACATGATGCACAACATCACTCATCAGGGACGGTAAACTTCAGCCAAATGCCTTATCATCCACTACAGTAGCGAAACAAACGCTAGCTAATGGCGCAGGACGCTCCACCTTTTGATCGAATTCGAAACAAATCACCCGCTCGATACCATTTTCTAAGGCACAACTAGTTACTCCGAATTTGCACTCATCAGATTAAGCCCCCGTTCGGATACGTGACGACCCACTTCCTTCCAGAACCCTGTCCTTCACTCGTGAAGGATATGTTTATGTTGTCACAGGCGTGTAGAAAAGTTTAGCACTGACTGGTGTAGTGCCATCGCACCCGTGCACGACTCACGTCCTAAGCATCCTTCCGAGATCGAGATAGGAAAATCAAACGCGCCCGAGCCTTCCTACTTCAAGGCGTCGCTGGAACTTTGTTTCGGGGAGACGGAAAAACAAAAAAGTCTAAGCCGTCGCTGGTGGTGGTCGCCCCGGTCGGCTAGAGAAAACGGCTAGATAATCAAAATAAATTCGTTTCCGTTCCGCAGTCCTTGCTTGGGGCGGGTTTTGTGTGGTGGATCTCTTATCCAACCAGTACACTGCCAAGGGTTTTTTTGTCGTTGTGTGTGTGTGTGTGTGCTGTACTATTTTGCTGAGGGAATCAGTTGAAGCAGATCCCCAAGGAGCGTATTTAGCGAAAAGAGAACCTGTACCCGTGAGGTCACAGAGAAGAAACAAAGTAAAAAGGAGCTAAACAGAGCAGCAACAACAACAGCGGGAGGCCCAGAAAATGCTGTATGATGCACAAAGCACCAGCTCGGCCCGTAAGTCTCACGTCCGCTTGTTTGTGGGTGCGCCCCCAAACTCCGACAAGCGGCAGGACATTAAGGGATATAAAATAATCAGGAAAAATTACACTCACCGGAGAGCTCTTCCCCACCGCCTTCCTTGGCTCGCCCATCTTGAGGCTTTGTGTCGGTATTGTTTTGCACTTTCATGGATTGTATGCCTGCGTGTGTTTGGAAATAAAGCCTTTTTCGGCGTGGATAAGTGTGACACTTTTCGAGGCCATCTAGATCCTGGCCGACCGGGACCGGGATCCATCCTCTGGTTGATACAGTTCTTCTGATGCTCTCTCTCGCACTTCGACATCAGTTTTTAGCCCTGGGAAGGTTTATCAGGAACCATTTGTTATCCCGGTTCCAAACCACAACTCACACACTCGCTCACTCGCCATCAGATCCATCCCGGTTGTTGAGGACAATAAAGAAAACGACCGATTCTGGGAGTGGAAAGCGAACAACACCAAAAAAAAGCAACATTTATTCCTTCATCTTCAGTGCCACTTGCCACAAGCTCGAGGCAGAACGTGATTAAGCGTGCGGAGGCGCTGAAACGTGGCGAGATCATTCGGCAAGGATAACATAACAAAGAGCTCGAGAGGAAACCAACATTATCGCCAACCAACCAACCAACGCAAAAGGCCATCCTGCGGGCTTCCTTTCGGGGTACGACCGTAACCGACACCTCCCGGCTTCTCATCGCTCAACGCTCCCTTTTCTCCACGTCTCATGGGTCCAAAAATTGCGAACGAAGAAATATTTACGACAAACATGTGAATGGACACCGGACCGGACCATGCCGGGCACGTGCTTTGTTAGTGTGGCTGAGGAACGCTGGCAGCAAACGTTGGCCCCGTCTCGTCGATTCCGCTTTTTTCTTGTAAGGAATTAATTTCCGGCTGAATTATTATGCCGAGTCGTTACAATTCGTTTCTCGGTTCTCTTTTTCTGCGGTTTGCCTTTTTAAGATTTCTTTTCTTTCCGTCCTATTATTACTTTTATTGTACAACGCCAATTGTTCAAACCACGCGGAAGGAGCTGTCAACTGAAGCTGCACTACTAAGGAAGGAGTTAAACGCAGGTGAATTAGTGACCGTGGTTATGTGGAAAAGTAGATCGGAATCAAAATGGAAATAAAAATGACCTCCTTAAGCCTCTCCATAATCTGCATGCCAAAACACTTGCTTGTTTGGATTCCGATTTGAAGCTAGTTTTATTGGTAGCAGCTGTTGCGGATGACCAAAACAAACTAAATGGACGCCTACTGGTACATTGTGATTAATTGGACTAAATAATGAAGGTTCATTATTGTGCTAGAGATAGTCAGGATGATAGTCAAACAGGATCTTTGGAAAGCAAATAAGACAAGAAGTGCATTTATTACTAACGTACTTACTTACTTATCCAGCGCCATCGTCTACCAATCGGATCGAGTTCATTTTGTAGTTTTTTTTAAATTGCAAATATTTCCTTTAAATATGAAAAAATTTAGTTTTCTTAATTTTGTATCCTCCAATGTTCATGTTAGTCTTGTTTCAAATTTCCATTAGCAAAGAATTTTTCTTTCTAGCTGTAATTGCTATTTACGTGAAAAATCTTTTAAACTTGTTTCAAACCTATACTGTTTTTTTTTAATTTTAAGTTTAATTGAATTATTCCTTCCTTTTCTTACTAAGTGATTTTTATAAGGCTATTTAACCAGCTAGGCTAGTGATTAACCAGAAATTATTTAATTATTTATTTATAATCAATTGTATTGATTAAATTGATATAAATGAATTTTTTCTCGCAAACCGCATAACGATTAAATACGAGGCAATGTTTTTTGAAATTTTACAAAATTATATTACAATTTTTCACCTAGGTTGCGCTGGCTATCGCAACTCTTGATCACCAGCGAAGTGTGCCAAACATGTTTTATTGAACAATTGTAAACCATTTTAGGCAGCTTAAAAAAATAAGCTTAGGAAACACCAAAACAGGCCAAACAAATTGAGCGGTTGATACACAAATGATTAACGTGATGAACAATTTGGAATCTTTTTTTCGTTTTACCAATGGAAGAAATAAAGTAGGAACTACAATTTTGTAGTTTCCGGTAGCGGTGCCGGTCTTCACAAGGCAGGACCGGGCTTCAAATCCTATCCAGACTGCCTTCCCGTAAGACTTAATGAAAGAAAGTAAGAAATCACAAACCTTTGAAGGTTGAAATGCCAAAGAAAAAGAAGAATAATGGTGTGTTAAATTGATCAAGAATTCTTGAATTCTGTCCTCCTTTGGCTATACTACCTTGATGAATCTTGACGTTGCGTTACAAGATTCCTTGTTTGAGTTTATCCGTGGCTGAAATGGCTGGCCGGAGCGAAGCAAAATATAAAATTTGCTTTAATATTAAAAATTAAATAATATCGTTAGTTGAAGGAAACCAGCCCTTCTTCTCAATAAAAACATAAAATGGGAGAAGGCAGACAATTTATTTTCTACTCATATGGCGTCATGTTTTGTTTTTAATATATACCATAAAGGTTCGGCAAACAAAAGGAACAAAAGTTAAGACAGTAGTTAAAAGTAGCCAACGAAAAAGTATTCGCGTGAAAGCCAAATGATGGTACGAATTAAAACAAGAAATAGAAAATAAACTTAAAAAACATTCATACAGCTCAAAACTAACATTACCATTTTGCTCAAAAGCCCGAAGCAGATATTTGTTAATCGTTTGATATTTCTTAGCAAGCAATACGGCCAAGCCGTTCTTTATGAATAAAAAAAATAATTTCTTAGCACGAAAATTGAATGAAAATTGTTCTCGGATTGAACCTTCCAAAAAATTAGAACAATTAGAACCTTCTACAAAAATCTTTTACTCCAATTCTACAAACAATCCCTCGGTTGATAAACATAAAGGAAAAAAAGCTCATGGTTTAGAGAGACTTTCAAACGTCCCATAAAAAAACTTGAAAAAGAATAAATTTTTTACGAATTAAAAATAAAATATAAAAAAAAGGTTTTATAAAACTCAGCTTATTCTTAAAATGAGATATTAATTTTTAAATTTGTGATGCATCTAGACGAACCGTGCAAAAAGAAATCAAATAAAACACAAAAAATAGGTTTTTTTCATTTTAAACAAATAAATCTTTTTTGCCAGAAAAATACTGAAAACAATGTGAGAATCAAACACCAGCAGTGTTCAACGTGTGCACAACCCTAAAATGAACTTCAAACTATTCAAATAAGAACCAAAATTTGTCCAAACACTCACCAGCCCCGAAAAGGTTGCTCGAAAGCTCGTCGCAAAACAGGAAATAAAACGTAAACCATCTCTCTATTAAAGCAAATCGTTCTCACCGGTTCACAAACACTCGGGTGAGCTGAGCAATCAAAGCTCAAAGCACTAACCGGCCCCAGTGTCCCGCAGACACGTGAAAGAAAGTCTTCCAAACGTCTTTCCTGCAAAGGTGTGCCATCTTGACGCTCTCGCTAAGTCCCTCCAGCTCCGGTTTCGGTTCGTATCACCTATCAAACGACGCAACACAAGACACACAGTGTGTATGTGACGGCTGCCACAGACACACACACACACGGTCGGTCCCAAGTACGCGCGCTCCGTGGTGGTAAATTTATTCCCGGCCTTATTTATATAGTAATTAGATAAGACGACGTCTTAAATAGATCTTGTAAATTATCACTCACTTCATTTCGTTTGCAGCATCAACCTCTTCGGTTTCGAGGCACGTTCCGAGGCTTCCAGCCCAGCCTCGACCGTTTCGGCGGGCGTTCCGTGATAGGTTACACACGTCTTGTAGGCACATATGTTTAAGCTGCCGGATTGCTGCTGGACCGCACCAACTTGCCACTTGCGTCCATCGCATCTTGACTGTTGACGGGCGAGAAAATGCGGAAGACGTCCAGCCTTTTCTCGGGGCACCGGCTGCACAAGCCCGTATGACATCAGAAGGGACGGTCGACCTTTTGAAAGGTGCTTGAAACTGTCTTTGGCTGTGATCCGTGAAGCATGTAAGTAGATATATGGGTTTCGTTCGTCAGTGGCAGCACAGGACCGAAAACCCCGGTTCCGGACCAGACCGTCCGAGCTATGGTACGGTTGTGTGTGTGCGTGTGTGCGTGGGACATAAAAGCAACGACTAGGAGCACCTTCGGAATGACTTGCCGGGAATGATGCTGTTTGTTGCGCCCAGTCTCACACCGGAATGGTATGGAAGGTATTTTTACCTCACGCTTCCCACTTATACACACACACACACAAAGGACGGAGCGAGTAGTGGCCAGTAGTGACTGTAGCGTAGACTCTCTGGAGACTCCTTCTCGGTGGCCAGAGTACCGAGCATTCATTGCTGCTGAATATTAATACGCGCTTCATAAATAAACTCCTGCCGGCATTGAGTATTTATGCGCGCAGCAGCATTCCCCACGGGATCTGATGGCGCGGACCATTGCTGAGCAGTGTTCAAGGTTCAGGCCCCGGTTCGGACGTGTGAGTGAATGTGTGAACCAGCACGGACAGACAACTCTTCTGGGTCACCGTGTACCGGAAGTGTTCAATCTAAGGTCACCGGAAATGAAGCCATCAAACCGAGGACCTTGCGAACGCCGGGGATAGTTTTCTGCGCGAGACTTTCGCTGGACACCGGGCGCAAAGATGCACGTTACAAAGGTTATTACAGTTTTTGTTTGATTGCTTCGGGGACACGGAGAGTTTTGTCTATTTTTGGTCAGACTTTACTAGACAAGCATCCAACAAGTACAGGCGTACATCGGTACCGATTAGGATGGACGGTCGGATGGCCCGTGAAAGCCCGCATACCGAGTTCTATTGCCCGTGAACCATAATAGTACACCATTTATTGCATTTTTTGTTTGTCCCACTTTGACTGGCTCGCTTTTCTGACAGCTCCAAAACCCCATCAAGAACGGGGGTCCATGCCCCACCATTCGTGGGCAATCTGTTGGCGAATGGTTTTTCGGGAAGACTGGTGGAACCGTTTGAAGTTTCAAACCAACCCCGGATGCATTTGAGCGGCAAGCGGGCACAGAAAAAACCGCGAGTGAGAAAGAGAGGGCCGGCCGACACACACGCACAAGAAATCCGACAAACGGTCATTTCGTGCTGGTGAAAGTTAGAAGGGACGAAGCCCGTGGATCGTCCGCTTCCGTAGCTCGGGAACGTTGGATATGACATTTTAATTACTCTTACACGCACGCACCGGCGACGATCGACGATGGCAGTTTTACCGTTGGAAGCCGGGTATTTTTCGGTTTCGATGTGGTTTTACGGGACCGGTTTTGGGTTGGTTTGGTAGACAATTTTTATGTTTTCCGTTTTTTGGAAAGACGCATCGGGTTGAAATGGTTTGGATTTGGATTTGTGCGCCTGGAGAGATGGATGAGAACTTTTATCTGCGGACTAAAAATAAACTTTTCAGTGGCAATTTGAGCTTCTTTTTTTTGCTGAAAAATTGTACACGACAGTTAGTTTTATAATAAAAACTAAAAATGAAAAAAATATCTTTTTTTGTCTACTTTATACACCTAGTATTCTGAAAGGCTAAAAAAATCACCAATTTTAAAATATATTTTAATGCAAAGTCCATCTCCCCCACTACTTTGGATCGCGTATTTACTGTCATACGCCATAGATTGTTTATATCGTTACGTAAAGAAGCCTTTTCATAGAGAAATGTTTCAAACGAATGCTGATGGCGGAGATCTCAAAGGATATGCAAAGATAGTTCGTGATTACGGAGGTACCTGATGAGTGTAGAGCTAGCTATTGAACTGGACTATTGATAAGGGTAATACTACTTTTTGCAGACCGAGCTAATGGCTGAAAATTTACTTTAGGATTTTAGAGTTATCTGGAGAAAGAATAGCTACCTGATGTAGACAAATATATCTAGTGATCTGAAATCTTGTATCTTTGATAGTCAGTCTGTACTCGAAACGTCCCTCAGCAGCAAGGAATGACTATTCAAATAATTGGTGTTAATAATTCTAGTATGCTATTAGATGACAGGCATGACTCACCGGGTTTTTAAGACAAGAAAAAGGTGAAAAATTCATAGTGAGAAATAAATATTAAGGACATAGCTTCTTAGTGAGGGAAGGAGCTGCCTAGTGAAAACAAAGCTACCTAATGAGGCTAGAAAAATCTAATGAAAGTTCTTTCTTTTCGAATAAATTAAAATCACGAGAAAAACACTAACACTAACTAGTGAACCAAACGGAATTGAACAATCTGAACCCTTTGTTGACCTAACATCGTTCTTTTTCAACTCCAAATTCACTCTACATGTAAATAGCCTTTATTCATTCCTCCTTTATCCTTTATAGGCGTGTGCTGCGTCGGTTGTTCCCGGCACCGTCAGCACTCTTGCTTGTAGAACATCGATGGTCCGTTCAATCGGTCGAGAACGTCGGTGGCTCGAGCGATTAAGCATCGTCAGTGGGCTTCTGATCATGAATAGCTTATTGAATCATCTCGTCAAGATCGATGTACATAGTCAGTTTTTTTCGTCCAATTTCTGGAGTCTTGATTTTCAACAGCTTACTGACCTACTGCGATCGATCGGTGGCAGGGTTATTAGACGATCATGAACGCCTTTGTCAAGGACACGTTGGTTGCGATGTTGGCAGCAACAGTGCTAGATTTTGCGATAGCTGACTGGGTCGCTGCAGTAATGCAGGCCGAATATCATTGCGAGAATGGAGCTTCCAGCTTTGACCTAAACACCCGTTGAGGTCAATGCTACCTACTGAAGGTAGATATACCTCGTGGGGGCAGTTATACTTAGTGAGGGCGCAGCATCAAAATAAGCGTCCCAGTGATAAAACTATTAGCTAGTGAAGTGGCTAACGTAGTCTCATTATAAATGTTGCCATTTATAACTTGGGCAGCAAACTTCAATATCCAGATGGGAAGTGTCATTCTCGCTCTTAAATTTTACTTCTATATTACTATGTACTATTTAATAAGAGCAGGAATCTGTAACTGTTAACATTTCTTTTGTTCGTTCAGATGCATTTTGATGCACTAGAACCCCATAAGCTTTTCTTTCAATCCTTTAAAAACAGCTCGAACAACGTGAAGCAACAAATGCGTTCACAATGCTTTTTGTATTACCATTGCCTCAAGCACGCATCAAAGTATCGCAATCTCCATCATCTACTGGTTAGTTGTATAATTTGGGACCGAGAGAGCCGGGATGACCATGAAGCCATCTACGAGAGTAACTGCTCGAAAGCGGAACAGCCAAAGAGACGCGTCCCGCTTTTTTCGAGCAGCGCGATTATCCGTGCCGTTGCGTACGCTCGGCTCTCACAGTTTACGCTCTCTCTCTCTCTCTCGTTTCGTGTGGAAAATTCGCGTTCAAGGATGCGAAAACTGTCCACCTTTCCCACCGGGGATCGGGCTTCCCGAACCACCCGAACCAAAGAGCGGCTCGGAGGGTTTTCCACGCTAAACGGACGAACTTTGACAGTTCTCGCGGACCGTTCGTTGGGGTTCGGTTCGGTCCACCGTTCGCGCACCGTTCGGCGTTCGGTTTGCGTGCCCGACGGCAGGTGCTCTAGTTTTGTCCGAACCGTACACCGAGCCGGATCCGTTGACGCGGCAGAACGCTAGGAAAAGTTTCACTGCGTAACCGATACGCCAGAAAGTGTCGACAGAAAAAGGGTACGACGACGGGGCCGTTTTTTCCCCCTCTTCTTTTTCTCTTTTGGTGTAAATCTACCAGCCAGGACGCATTTGTGCCAGGTCACGGTCTGGCCTCTGCGATACACACACACACACACAGTTTGCCATTATTTTTAGTCGGATTAACGTGCGACGTCGGAAAACGTTGCGATGGGGCCAGCAACAAACTGACAAGCACCTTGCGAAGGGTGGCTTTTCTGTGTATGTGTTTGTGTGCGTGTCAGTGTATGTGTGTGTGTGGTGCCTCTAGCACCGGTATCCATTTAGCAAGTGTGTCTCACGGGTGCTTCAAGTCTCTTACCTAACCCTTTTTTTCCGGTGTACTGGCCAGCTTGCTTTTTGTGCGCCGATGAAAACCGAGAAAATCGTCCTGTCGAACCTGTCGAGTTAAACGGTGTTGGGAGTCATTGCTCCTACAAAAAGGAAAGGTGCGTGTACCACCAGCCAGGTGGCATAAGTGGTGTGGTGTGCGTTAGCTAGTGCCAACGGAAAGCCAATGGAGGGGGCTAATGTGCGATGGTGACCGGAAGTGCGTCCGGGAAATTAGTCATCGCCACCGTTCCGATTTGGCCAAATACCATAACAAAGCTCAATTAGCGCAGTCACGGATTAAGGCCACACCAGTTTAGTGGCGTGTGAACGAACCGCCCCCCACCATGTGTGTGTGTGTGCGCGAGTGTATGTGTGCCACCAGTTCATGTATGTTTATGTGTTCCGTGATCGGAAGCCGAAGACGCAGAGAACGTGCTAGCCGTGCTCCTAGCACCGTTTTGTGGTGGAAAATTATAAGAAAATCATTCGAAAGGGATTAACTTCAGGCTTTTGAAGTTGTGCGTGGTGTAATCAAACGGAAACGCTCCAAGGAATTCGTAAATTGAAACAGTTTTCAGAGCGAAGGAAAAGGTGACATCAACGATTTTCTGCTAACAATGATACTCAAATGTGAACACAGATCTTTAAAGTATTTGAAGTAAGAAAATCTATTCATTAAAACTCATTTCTATTTTCGTGCAATACGTAAAACCCTTTTGAAAAATTACCAGCGACTTACTACCAACGCTCATTGCTCCCCCGGAAAGGATTAAAAATGGGTTTCCTGACGCGTTTTTCCAAATCTTTTTTTTATCTCCACTAAAACCCGTGCGGTACCGAAATGTCAAAAGCAGCGTCCCACCACCGGGTGGGCACGATGAATAATGTCAGTTTAAATGTTGCAACATCTACACAACGGCACGCAACACGGCAGTGGTCGCGATCGATCGTAATGCCGCTGAGGTCATGCCCGGGTATGGACGGCAATGGAGCAAATGTAGTAGCGAGTGAAACCTTTTAGCTGTGAGTTACTTCTGTTCCATCCTATTTAACTTATCGGTTGCTGCCTTGTCACCGGCTAGACAAATACTACCAAAACACACAGGCAACAGTAGAAGAAGAAAAAGATTTCCCCTAAAAAAAGGCATCTGAGCCCGAGAACACACAGGTTGGAAAAGTGTTCCTTTTGCTTCAAACAAAACCTTAAGTTGGAAGCTGTACTTTACGGTGCTCTCCGGCTGACGGCTGAGATTCCATTCCACGTGTTTTCCTTTCTGCATTTTGCACCCAGCCCATGTTGTGTGATCCTGGCCAGCGCCAAAGTACACAAGCTGTCACAAAACTCACCGTAAGCTCGTCACAAATCATTTTCGCTTCTTGTTCTCTACCTTCATTCGTCCGTACGGTTTGGGATAAGATCTGTAAAATAGAGCGAGCCTGGAAGTGTGAGTGAATTTCCACACCTCAAAATTAAAGAAACAAAACCAACATCAAACACGCGATCGTGCGCGTAACCACAGGTAGGTTGCTCCGGCTTTAATCGCTCTGGTTCGCCTTGACGATGACCGTGGAACAGGTGAATTAATGGTCTCCTTAAGCCGAATCGCCCATTTGAGCTGCCGGTGTGGTGTGCTGGTCCACCGAAAAAGCAAAAAACACACCCGAAACCGGACATGAGCACCTTTTCGAAACGGGCAGGCTAAATTATCCGCTTGTTCACGCCAGGCCAACACCGCCATCGGTCCGAACGCCGAACGCACATAAAATGCCTAATATACTGTGCGACCCCGGGAGCAACACCGGTAAGAAGGGAACCTTTTTTTTTTGTAGGTGTTTGCCTGACGTGGGAAATTTTGTTTCATTTTCACCAAGTTTTTTTCGTTTTTTTTTTTTTGAGAAGGAAAAATCAATTTTTGCACAGGAAAATTGGGTACAGTGCGAATGAAAGCGTACAAGAAGGAAAAGAGAGAGAGAGCGAGCGAGAGCGATTATACGTGTATGTTTGTGTGTGGTTATAATACCTCCAAATCAAGGTACAAAAAACATGAACGCAGTGAGCGGTGAAAAGCGGTTTCTGGGTTTCCCTGTCCGTCAGACCCGAGTCCGGGCAAACCGTGCAGCCCAAAACCAACGCAGCAATACAAATCCCAACTCAAACGGTTCGCCACGCGAAGAATCCCGGTGGCCTCCACAGCAGGGAGCACGAAGCGGGCTCCACGCTGACAGAACGAAAAGTGGAAGGAAGAGGCAAAAAAAAAACAGAAGGAAAACTGCGAAGGAAAAACAAAACAACGTGCGGTGCGGTGACTATGCGACCCACTCATTGAAACCATGGCACGCTTTGATGTTGTTTTTAATTAGCGCGCTTTTCCGGTCCTTTCAACGGTCGGAAGGGCCCTCCCGACCCATGAGTCACCGCCGCGATTTTCCCCCATCCGGCTGTTGCTGACTCTGACGCCCGGCTGGACCGGCCGGAGCCACTCGTGATTCCTTTTTTATAGTCTCCTTTCAATAGTTTCTCTCTCTCTCTCTTCAACCAAACTATCCCCCCCTTCCTATCTGCTTCTTCCTTCTCTTCGCCTTTATTAAGCCCTCATCCCGGTCGTGTCAATTGACCGTCGACGGGCAGTGTGATTAGTGTGCCGGTAACCGGTTGCAGATTGGTGATACGCGATTTACGGTGTTATATCCCGCAAACGTGCTATTTCATAAACTGTTGTGCGGTCGACTGGATCCTGCGTTCCCGCGCTGAGGACCTCAAACACTGGATCCCGAAACCGGGCAAGATGTCTCTGTGCTCTCTTCCTGACCACACTCGGCGCACATAATTACGGATCAAGGCTCGAGGTTCATTAGTGCGACGGCCACACTTCATCGTAGTCCCGGGCAAGTCACAAGTCCAGCCCCACAAACGAAGGCATCAGTAGCACGGAACGGTTGCATACGGTTCGGTCGGGAAAGTACGGTGGGTGGGTAATTTGGCGTCGCATTGCGGGAAGAATCGTACTTCCTGGAGGCTATAATTCATGATGCCATTAGCCAGTGTGAGTGCTGTGAGTGTGTGTGTGTTTTTTTGTTTGATCCCGGCTGTGTCTTGGTCCGCTTTTGATTGAGATATTACCCACGAGCGGTAACGGTTCTGTTGGAAGAACTGCACGGCTCAACACGTAGACGATGATGGCAAAGAACGCCGACTTAATCACATGAATTGTTTGATAATCAAATGAGAAAAATTACAGTCATTTTTCCTCACTAGCTTCACGGGAAAATAGTTTTATTTATGGAGTAGAATAATGAAGTACCAGCCAGGATTCATGATATCTTCCTTTTTTGAGAGCTGTTTGATTGGGTTTCTTCCCTTCATCAAATTACCTTACCTAAGCGAATGATGTTTTGTATGAAAATATTATTTGATTGTATTGTTATGGGACAGTGCTTACCAAAAATTGATGCACTCGCGCCAATTCCCGGTAAGGGCAAATACACACAATAAACGGTCCTATTGTTGTGGGAAGCGACCATCATTAAGATCGTTTTTCGCGATTGTATCGTCCCGCTGGAGAAGGAAAAAAACCGTCGCTACCATCGCTTATGACCATTACGTTCATCTCAATTATGCTGCGGTCGACGGAAAGCAGGGCAGCACGATGGGTCCTGCAAAACAGACCGACAGACAAACAGCAACACTTGCAGGGAGTAACAGTCAGACAGTTTTCTTTTGATGCAAATGTTTATTATTCTTTGCCCATTGCCTGCTGTTCTTTGTTTGACCTGTGTTTGCGTCATTTGCGTCCTGCACAGTGGGGAAAAAGCTCGCGATTTAAGGCAGTTAAGCCAGGGCCAGTTTCCGCCAGGACCAGATGGAACAGATGAAGGAGGAGCAACTATGAAACTGAGCGCCTGGGATACAATATACATACTTGAATCCCAAAACTTCCATCACGATAGGCTATATCCCGGGCTGGAGGTTTTCTCTAATGCCTGGCAAGTTAATTTGTCACACAAAAAGGGTCAAACGGTGTTTGTTTCCACAGTGTTTGGGTGTGCGTTTGTTTCTGAAGACCTTTGCCAGTCGTTGCCCTTTATTTTACAGTTCAGCGCACATCCAGCAAACGGGGGGCAAAGGGTGACGCTAGTGCGTATCGGTGATACATCTTCTCGCATTCAGAAGGGCGCTGAAAATAACTTTGACTGTTAATCGCTCGAACCGCCCGAGCCCGGAAAAACCCTTGTACACGTCAAGCAGATTGTTTGCCCTTAAATTCCTCGTCGCAACCACCGTGCCAAGGTCGTTCGAAATAGCTTATGTCAGCAAACTAGCCGAACCGTAATCGTTTTCCAAACAGATCCTGAAATAACATTTTCACCCCCCATCTAACACATGCACGCACGCACACGCACTGGCAATTTGTTGCCGCCAATGCAATGGAGGCGCCTGGTGGTTCATTAGATCGGTCATACACTTTCATACCTTTTCATAGCGTCGCCGATGATGGGTGACGGCTGTACACCGATGAACCACATTGTCACGACACCAGTGGCTCTAGCTGCCCCTTAATACCCATCGGGATAGTGAAGCTTACTCTTCGAGCTGGGCGGGATAGAGAAGTGAGCGGATAAATCAACCCGGTCACAGAAGAAAGGAAGCACTGTTCTGTTTAATTTCCCATCGCCAACAACTGGAACGCAAATGGGGGAAGCAGCTGTGATTGTGTGTATGTGTGTGAGTGGGCTCCGTAGTTTTACTGCTCGATTCCTGGTTGACGCTCATCGGGAAGAAAATGAGAAATGGGTAATTATTTTCTGACAGGCCACAACACTTCGCCCCACGACCAACTCGGCTGGGTGACGGCCAAATTTTGGTGACCGGATGGGGGAGCTGGAAAACTGGACGGATGACTTATACGCCGGAGGTTTACATTGTCGGAGCATTAAGATAGCACAGTGTTGGAATTTACACATCGAATAAATGGGGTCCCCAGCCTTCGCCTCGGCAACTGGTTTGCGTGTGGGTACAAATTTGCATGTGAAACAAACCTTTACCGGCGACGATGAGAATAATGAGACCGTAATCTAGTCATTTGAATGGAAAACAGCTCCCGAACAGGGCATGTTTCGGTGCGGGAAAACCACAAGTAATGAGCGGGGCGCAGGGAGGGTTGTTTTTATTCAGGAAAATTACTTTCAAATTGTTCCACGATAAGAGTTACGCTTTTTGTGAAGACTGGAGAGGCCGCTTGGGTTTTGTGTAGCAGTAGAAAGCATGTTTTGTTATGCCTGTGAGAATGTAAATGGTATGGATTAACACCTGGTTCCACGTTGTTTTTTGTTTAATTTCTCATTGCTCACTAGCACCCTTGTGGTTGCAAACAAGGGTTTGTCTTTCATGCCTTGTGTCACAAACCAAACTGTGGAAAATTCCTTTAATTTATTACATCCTCATTAGGACTAAACATTATTTCAGTAATATTTAATACATATATTTTTAGGATTAAATTTAATGAATGAATTATTAAGTTGTTTTTAAACAATCCTTTTGTTTGGTAACCTTAAAAAAATCAGCATCAATTTGAGCTAACTCCTCAGGTGGTTTATGTATAACTAAAAAAAATGTTTGTTTATGACTGTATCAATGAGTTGGTTCTATAATGATTGGAAAAAGTCTTACAAAAGAGCTGTAATGAAAAAATCGTTAAGAGTTGCTGATTGGACCAGTTCAATCAGGTTAGCTGGTTTATCAGCTCAAAAAGGCGTCCGATTGCTGTGCTGAAATTTATGCCTTATAAGCACGCTTTAAGGTTACAAGGAACTAGGAGAATGCTAGATTGAACCTTCGGTGCAGTTTCGCTTCAAGACTTTCTGAGCTATGAAGTGTGTGATTGAACGTCGGCGATTTCGTCGGAGCTCTTACATAGTCCAACATAGTCCATTTTTCTGAAGATCAATAAGTGATTATTAGATTTTTTTTCTTATAGACATGGCAATTTATTTGACAATACGGCATATGTCCGTAGTAATTAATAAATATATTATTATTATTATTATTATTATTCTTTATTCAAATTGTTTGCCTCAAGGGCTTTACAAAGTCAATTTATCTTATAACTAAACATACATGACACACAAGGAGGATATAGGGAGCAGACAGAGATGGCTAGTGAGGAAAAGAAAAACAGATTTTAGGATAAAGAAGACAAAAGACGGGAGCGGAAACAATTAATGGAGATATTGTGGTCAAACAGATCACCAACCGAATTGAATGCTAGTAACGCGCGCATCCATGGATCGCTCTGGGAAAACCGCGTACGACAAAAAGGGATAAGCAGGGGAGGACGTACGCGTAAGCGATGGGAGGGGACATATAAAGGGATAGCTGCCAGAAGGGCGGGGGAGTCAATGTTGGAAAGTAGGATGTTGGCAATAAATAACTTGCGAGCATGACCATGACGATCTTCCAGCTTAACCAAACCCAGTAGCTGGCACCGCTCCGAATAAGAAGGTAAGGTTGTGCTGGGGTCGTTCAGTAAACGTCTAGCGGCTATCCGCGTGAATTTCCTCTGCACCCTCTCCAACCTGTTCATAGCGGTGACACCAGCGGGGGACCATACAACACTGGCGTACTCCAGGATGGGACGCACCCAGCAACAATACAGCGCTCTCAGGCATAACGGGTCTCGAATATCAGTGGACATACGAGCGATTAGACCCAACACCTTGCTAGCCCGCTCAAGGACCGAGTTGAGATGCGGCTCGAAGGACAATTTGTCGTCCAGCCACACCCCAAGGTCCCTGACCAAGGAAACTCGCGGAAGTGTTGAGTCGTAGAGCCGATACTGGTGTATATGTTTGGAAGAAGAGCGACCAAACGAAATTACACAGCACTTCGAGACACAAAGAACGAGCCCGTTGGATATGCACCAGCCAGCGAAAGCATCTATGTGGGATTGGAGGGAGCGGGAGTCGCGGGACGAAGACACAGGAAGATAAAACTTGACATCGTCGGCATACAACAAACAACCGTTAGGGGGAAGCGATTGAATGCAATCGGCGATGAAGAGTGAAAACAATAAAGGACTCAAGACACTACCCTGAGGAACCCCAGATTTGCTGATGAACGGGTCCGACAGAGCCCCATCGACCCTTACCCTGTACGACCGGTCCTTCAAAAAGGAACAGAGCCAGAGAAGAAGGGCTCCACCGAAACCCATTCGCTCGAGCTTTGCCATAAGCAATTGATGCGACAAACAGTCGAACGCAGCTTTGAAATCTGTGTAAATGACGTCAACCTGCCTACCAGCGGCTGTGTGCGGAAACAGATCGATCATCAACGACATAAGGTTCGACAGGGTAGAGCGTCTCGGCACGAAACCGTGCTGGGAGGATGGGATTAACGGGGAAACAATAGGAAGGATAGAAGAGTAGATTACAGACTCGAGGACTTTGGACGCTGCACAGAGGATGGAGATGCCTCGATAATTTAAGGGGGACGTCCGGCAACCTTTCTTAAAGACTGGGATCAGCCAAGCTGATCTCCAAAGAGAGGGAAAAACTCCCGTATCAACCGACCTAGAGAATAGGCGAATCAACACAGGAGCAATCACCTCTCTAGCGTCAATGAGTGCGGAAGAAGGGATGCCGTCAGGACCAGGAGAGAAGGAGCGCTTAAGCTGACAAAGTGCAGTGAGCACCATCTGTTCGTCGATATGCACCGAGTGAGCGTTAATATAGTCCCGAGGAACACTCGAGAGCCCGGCCACAAGAGACGCGGTAGAGTGGGTCGGATCAACAAAAAGACCCTCGAAGTGATGCGCAAACAAATTAGATATTTCCAACGGGGAGGAAGCAGAGCAATCGCCCAAAGACATATTTGTTGGAATACCGGAGGATCCACGTTGTCTATTGGCGTATCTCCAGAATGACCTAGGATTTGTATAAAGATGGGATTGAATGCGCGCGTTATGGGTACGAAGGCGGATCCTGTTATAACTGCGATGAGCAGATGCTGCGTATTTGAAGACACGCAGGTGAAAAGTGGAGCGGTGCATCCGATACGCACGAAGCGCACGCTTAAGATCCGCCTTAAGTGAACGAAGGTGTCTATCTGACCACAAGGGATTTGGAGGAGGGGTACGAAAGGGACAACACTGGGAGAGGAAAGACAAAATCACAGACGTAAACTTGGCTACTGCCTCGTCAATACTAGGAGCAGCGTCCAGGGAGCTCCAGTCGTATGTCGAGATGAGACGAGTAAATTTTCTGTTGTCGAGCTTCCTGAAGTTCAGCTCACGCGTCAAAACTAAACGAGACGGACGATCAGAGGGCGACGCGAAGACGGTGATGCACGTCTCCAATGCTGGATGATAAGCGTCCTCGGGAATAATCGTCAAAGGCACTCGGTGTACTGAATCACAGATCGCGGCTGCAGCGGAATTGCCAAATATCAGGTCCAGTTGACGTCCGTTACCGTTAGTTACCCCTGAGAGTTGCTTCAAGTTGTTAAAGTTCAGACCGTCAATGAACGTCGTATCCCGCTGCCTAAAATCGGAAGGATAAAACCACAGTTTATTATGGGGATCAGCAGTCCACGAGATGCCCGGCATGTTGAAGTCGCCAAAAATCATAATTTTATCTTCGGATCGCATGCGCCCCAGGACTACACCGATGCCCTCCATCAAATCATCAATTACAGATGAGGATGAGCTGCTGTATGGCGGAATGTAGATGGCTCCAAGGTACAGGTGCGAGGTCCCCAGGTTGATGCGAACCCACACCGCCTCCAACGATGCGCATGGTGACGAGATCGACGAGACCGCATGTTGTGATGAGCATGCAATAAGCACACCACCACCACGCGAAAGGTTGCTATTCCTGTTATTGCGGTCGCATCTATAGATGATAAAGTTTTCATCGAAAAGAAGCGACGATGGGATCGAATCATCAAGCCAGGTTTCGGTCAGGACACATATGTTATAGTCAGATTCAGCAAAGGCCTGGCGGAAGTTAATGAGTTTCGTGCGGAGACCCCGCACGTTCTGATAGTATGCATAAATTTTTTTCCTGGGCGCCGAATTATGCACGAAAGAATTGGTCCAATGTTTGCTGATGGGGACTACAAGTTAGTACTCTCTTACGCTTACTAGGGGGAGCGGGATGAGGAAGTGAAGTGAGTGGTGTAGCGTGGATCAGCGTCAAGTCCGAACTGTGTCCAGGAGAGGAAGGTGTGCTGTGGAGAGGCTGAGTGCGGTCGATGTAGGGAGCCTCTCTACGACGGTGTCGAGCGGCGATGAGAGAATTACTAACTGTTAACACAGGAGTATTGTATGGAGCCGGTGGACGTCTAACTGCTTCGTGATGAGTAGCGGTGATAAACTCTCTCACACGGATGCCAACAGGCCACGTTTCAGGGGAGAGAGCCAACTCACGACAGGAATCTGGAACACGCACTTTAAAAGATAGAGAGCGTCGAGAAGCTGGATCAACACCTCTAGCCAAGAGAGAGAAAGCGAGCACGTCCTCGGTGTTGAGACGGCGTATCACCGATGCTCTCACTTGGTCGGTCGTGATATGGTGTGCAACTCCAAGGAGGTGCAACCAAAATCTGCGAGGATTGCGCGCTTGAGTCGCTACTAGATTAGGTGACGTCACCGCATTTGTGCCCGATATTCCGACAAGGCTCGGAGCGGGGGTTTGTCCTGCGATCGCGGCATAGGAAGAAGGACGGTCGGTGCTAAGGATAGGAGGAAGCCTGATCGGAGAGGAGGTGGGCGCACCATGATCAGTACCTGGTTGGTGAGAGACATGAGTTAAGCCGGCCTTCCGAGGAGATAGCAGAGAGCGAATCTCACTAGTGAGAGGCTGCAGAATGGCATCTTTGAGCGACGAGACAATGGAATCTAACGCCGTCTGGAAGCCCGCTTGGAAGCTACCATCCTTCGTGGGCAATCTGCGGCGGTTTTCAACGGTTACCGTGCAAGTGGAACAGCTCCAGTGGACATTTTGGTAAGGGCTGATGCATTCTAGAACGGCGTCAGGAACTGAGGCGCAGCTTCTATGACAAACCGCATCACAAAAACAGCAGCACAGCACATCATTGGCCACGGAGGCATCTGCTGCACAGGCCGAACACACAGGAGCCATTTACACACACAGCGCAACACACAAGCCCACGGAATAAACAACAACAAACAGCTGAGCGACGCTAAACAAAATCGACCAAATTAGGACACAAACAACAACCGTTAAAGCAAGGAGATGGTAAGCATGGATAGAATGATACACAAACAAACGATTGATGCAGGGAAGCACAACGGACAAATAATTTTACACACAATTTTTTACGTTTTTTAGTGGAGCCGATACCAAACCTTACTTGCTCGAGACGATTTGACAGATCATCATATAAAATAAGTTGAAAATTTAAGGATCAAAAACAAAAATCATCAAATTGAGGCCAATCCTAGGTAGAGGTATTTTGAAGCTCCTGGATCACAATCACAGCAATAAAGCCACAAAAAGTCTTAGGGCATTTCCTGAATTTTCCAATCTAAGAACTTATGCCTCAAACATTCATGGAGTGGAGTAAATCGTTAAAACAGATCGGAGGACATCGAAGGAGAAAGCGCAATAATCAGAATATTTGATAAACTTTCAACTAGAACCGATTTTAAATTCAAAGTTAAGAATCGCTGCTCATGCATAAAATAACTTAAGCCGTGTTTTTCGGATCCTTTTTCTGAAACGTTTAAGCCTTAATGAAATCGATGTTTCCTACAGCAAAACAAAGATGGCAAAAAATCAATTCACATGACACCGAGAATCGACGAAACAATCTGGTAACATTCACCAGCGCCTTTTCGGAACCATTTTAATCTTCCGTTAAGGAAATGGATTTTTTTTTGTTGCTCTGTTCCTCCAAATATGTGTTTCCACCCATACACCTGCACGACAGCCGTGCTGCTTGTTATTTCCATTTTCTCCCCACCTAAGGGTGCGCAATGATTCCGTTTTACATTCTTGCCCTTGGTTTCGCATCACAATGACTTGCCCCATGCTAACGATTGTCACCCCAGCCACAACGCTTACACTTACGAACGTCAAACGAGTCGCTCGGTGTTGGGGTGAGGTCCTGAAAAAAATCTGATTCGAATGCGAAATTTACACCGAATTCAAGTGTCTCATTTATGCAAACTTACACACTTGTTACTGATACGATTTTTCACTTTGCCCCTGGAGCATCGAGGCGCGCACCACGTGTTTGGCCCTCGGTCGGATTTTTTTTTTTATGTTGCTTCACTGGCACGTTGGCGCCTGCTTAACACATTGTTGTCACCATTTTTCCCTCAAGAGGGCTCAAGTACACTGTACCGCGGGACCTTCCCTGCCGCCCACTTCGATACTTTGCAAAGCAAGACATGCTCTTGTGATGAGGACCAAACAAAAAATCGATGCAGGAAATCGTGCCACCGTGCCTGTGGAAGCTGCTTACAATCTACCGCACCCGTAGCATATTGCAGGTTGGCCGGGTGAAACAACCCAACCGTGGGAAATGGAGTGTGAAGTGAGAGAGAGAGAGAGAGCGAACGAGAAGAAAGAAGGCATGCCGGTGAATAGAGTGGAAACGTGCGAGCAAAAAGAATCCGATCCAATCTTCCCGTTAGCCCGAATCGGCAACAGGATAAGACGTTGCAAAGGGCCAGGGAACATGGGTTTATTGTAAATTCTGGTCGCGTATCACCATTCCCAAGAAACAAGAAGGTGGTGAAGGGAGACAGAGAGAGAAAGTGCTACGGGTACATCCTGTGCACAAGCACACGTGACGTAAGCAGCAGAAGGTTTTCAGGAACGCAAGCCAAACCCGAGCGCCTCGTCGACTGTTATTGAATCAAACCGGTACCGGAACGGTGAACCTCGAGGCCTGCCAGGCACCACGATCGACACTTGGTCGATTTCGCCATTGCCGCAGACCGTACGATGCTGAGCTGAAGGCAAAATATGTGACTGGCGGTCTTCTTCACCGTGCACATTTCAATTTCAACTACCTGTCTTGCAGTGCACGGCCTTCTTGCCGTTTTTTTTCCGGTGAATGCGACACACAGAAGCGGAAAGGGGTTGTCTGTCTCTTTCCTGGTGCATCGTGTGCATCTGCCCCTCTACCTTAACCGTACCAGGGTTGAGCGTTGGTTCTGAGGGTGTGCTAAAATATGACCCTGTCTTGCGATGCGCCAAGAAAATATGTCTTTAAGGAAAGTTGCTGACCCTTTTTTTTTGACACATCAGTTAATGTCATTGTCGGAAGATGACAATAAATGAATTAGAGGGACTTGAGTGACGTTGTTAAGTGACATTATGTTTTTTAAAGACATATTTTAATTTCACCATATTAAGCTAAAGCCTCGTGTTGGAGTGACACTTGATTTGACCAGCATGGACTTCAATTCATATTTGAGTATAATAGCTGGACGTCATATTTTTAAAAAGCCATTTTGTTCTTAAACATTTTTTCCCACGACTTGTCTATAAGACATGATAACTTCACTTAGGTATAAGAAACAAAACGACCAGCTTAAGATGAAAATTTATTTGAGTTCTTCTGCAGTTAGAAGTGCCTTGAGCTGCTTATTGCAAAAAATCAGCGGAAGATGAGCTGAAAAATATGGAGGAACTACTGTTGAAAGATTACTGTAAGAGATATTTGTTTTAATTTTTGTCTCAAAAATGTTCTTGAACTAGCTTTTGGATCTAGAATGAAAAATCATATAATCTCTCATAAGATGGCCCGTGTAACTCGTTAGGGCATTTTAGAAGCGAAACGTCACAACACGTAGAAAGAACACTGGCGTAAGGCATCATAGACCTACATCTCCGAACAATGTACCGAGAATTGCATACATTCAGGCGTTTATTTGAAACGAACACATTTAGGCTAGAAAATCAAATCATAATTTGTAGACTAAACTTTTGCTTGTTAAAATGTAATAAATTGCTCCAACTATGTTGCAATTACAAACTATTACAAACACATTATAAAAAAGCTTCCATCACGAACAAATTCCTTCCCATCAGCTTGCGATTTGGATGGATGTGCCGAGGAAGCAGAAACCACACTCACGGATACGAAAACTTCCAAACCGGAGCTATATCATTAAAATGTTCTATTTATTTTCCCTCGAAAGCTCAGCTCAATAAGTTAGTGGGCCCCAGCAAGTTTCGTTCCGGAAAAACATCCCTCAGACCCTGACCGCCGCGGTAACTTGCCATTGCAGCCACTGAGCACAGCTGAGAAGGTCTATATAATTTCAGCCCTCACCTCTACCATGTTTCCTACCGTCTGTCCGGGTTTGATAATGATGTTGCGATCCGAACGACTTTACCGAACGATAACTCGACATCCAACAAAACGGCACCGGCCACATTTTCGACAAGAGTTAGACAAAGTTCGAAGTGTGTGGCAGCGTAATCGTCCTCATCCGGGTTTCGTTTTAAAGCTCTGTCTCTGCTTCATTCCTGGCAGGGGAAAACGAGCCCCACACATACAACGAGGATAATCGATAGATTATTGACTTAAATGGAAAATAATGGAAAAGTTTCAATCGATTGCTCGCACGGCCATCCAACCACCTTCCGGGATGGCCTTTAGCCATCCGTCGTGGTTTCTACTAGCTAGTTCGACTAATTGGACTATAACTCACCGACACTCGTACGTTTTGCGGGTTGATTGGTGGAAAGGAGTTTCTTTTTTTGTTCGTTTTTGTTTTCAAAATTCGTTTGCTGGGCCACTCGCCATTTGGCCATTTCGCCAATTATTAATGGCGCTCAATTCGGACACCGGGATCTGCCAATTGAGAGAACAATGCTCGGAGCTCGAAACAGAAAACTAGTCTCTAGCCGAGAGAAAAAAAAAACACCAAATCAATCGCATCGAAAATGTCACTGACAGGTTTAAAATTTTACAACTTTCGCTTCGTTACGCTTCACTAATGGTCGCCAACCCAAGCGGGATCCCCGGGAAAAAGGGTTTTCCCCGCTGCTTGTGCCCTTTTCCACGCGCGGTGGGTTGTTTGGATTCGGTGAATTGTTACGAAGCGATTGAACCCGAGCTGCACAGCATGAACAAACACGATCACGGCACCATTATCAAGGGTATTCGTAATGAATTAATGAACAGGTCAGCTTGCCTCAGTAGGAGCGTATTTTTTTCCCTCTTTTTGGGTAGTGATTTGCTCCATCCATCCCACCACCGGGACCGGGAGGTCAGTGTTGCGTGGAAAGGATAATGGAAAGGCATTCTTAAGAGGCTTTCCATCTCTTCAACCTTTTTTCGTCAGGCGAGCACTCGCTCTCTCTCTCTCTCTCCGTCTCTCTACTCGGTGGGCAACTTTGGGTTCCATCAGCTTCATGAAGTAGGAAAGAAAAAAGACCAACCAGACATGCCTTTTACGTGTTACCGATTGCTCTCTTGGAACCTCTTCAGAAGCCCCGTCTTCCCGGGTCCCTTGTAGAACTGTGCCACACAAAGTCAGGTTCGGGTCGAGTTCGATCATCAGGTTTTTTTGGTTCGGAATGAAGATATTTGTCCAAAGTATGCTAAAGTCGACCACGGTTTCAAGTGCGTTCGGGTGGTCGGGAGGAACACAGACGCTGCGGCCGCTACTACTTACCTCTCAACAGCTGCCCGATTTCCCCCCCCCCCCCCGTTTCTTCACGTCCGATGCACAGCAAAAGAAGAACGAGCAGCAAATTAAAGTGCACCCGGACAGTGTGTTCGGAAAAGTCTCAAAACCCGTCCCGGCCGGGGTGTGCTGGATGCTGGAAGGTAGTTGAAAAATTATTAATGAGCAAAAAGAAAGAAAAAAAAAAACGGGGCGGGATTACTTGGCAATGCTCAATTAATTTCTGGCAAAATTTAAATGCTTGAGTGCTCTTAAACTCGATATTGTGCCACTCCATTTTGCGTGGTGCGTCTCACCGTTCCCTTTCGCTTACCAGCCAACGAAGACACAAAGATCGAGTTTTATCGACCTGCTTAAAGGTTTGGTCGATTTCTAGCGAGAGTGAGAGAGAGAGAGAGAGAGAGATAGAGGATGGGTGAGCCCTTTCTGGCTTCCATCTTCAATCAATTAAGCACGCATTTACGTTTCGGGGTTGAAGTTTTTCACCTTGTTTTCCCCACCAGTATGAAAACACTAAACTGCTGCTCGGAACACTCACACCAACACACACACACAGTTTAATGGTTTGAATTGAAGTAGTGACGTTAAAGCGCGCGCCTTGGATGATCAAAGCTTTTGTCTTCCTTCCAAAAGAGGCGAAATGCGATACTTTGTCGTTCGGGAGCAAATCTGTTTAACTTCGATTTAATGTACGCGAGCGGCCACGTGCGCCCGCTCACTGTTAACGATATCGGCGGATCGGATCGCTAATGATGAGTGCGCTGAAAGATTTCGCTGAAGGAACATTTAATGATTTTGTAATTCAATGCACGCACAAACATTTGATACTGTCCAGAGCTCGATGTTTTTTTTTTTGTGTGTGCCTTGGTCTTTGTCTCAAATTCACGCAATTTAAGTCAGGTTCAAGACACAAAAAAATACGGGACGCCTGGATGCCTTCCCAGTATTATAAAAGTGCACTTTGCGCACCAGATCTTTCCAGAAATAATAATTATATGAAAGTATAAAGTTTTACCACGCGCCGGTCAGTAAACTGAGCAGCCAATTACGTGGGGGGGGAGCGTGGAAGTTTTCAATCAATTTTGCGATCGGCAGGAAACTTTACATTTCCTGTCGGAACTTTTGAACCAAATTAGGGGAACGCTTCGAAACTTGGGTACGTTAAAGAATCTGTTCTTACAAGCTCATAAATCCATCCGCACGTCATCATCGATCGAGCGAACGGCTGGCAGCAAATAGCATTAGCGATAATTTAATCGAATGAAAAGCAAGCTCTTAATCTTGTTCCGGAAGCGCGAAATAGCTTCACCCAAACTTGCAATGTTTACCTAGAAGCTATCCCAATCCCTAGCAGTCTTCTAATCTGGTATTATTACACCTTGGCATCGATTGTTTGTAAAACAATTTGACTCCCCGCTACAGGATTAACCGTGCGAGATGTTTTCTAACTTTCAGTGCACAAGTCTATTAGCACGATTTCTGTTCGTTACGACCGCAGGTTGAAATGGTTCGGATAACGCTAAAACGCACTTACACACAAGAGAAAAAAAATCAGGAGACAGCAAAGCAAGTAAATCCCGTGACATTCGGTACGCCAGCTCGTTCGGAAGGATGTGCAGATAAACATTTCAACCGTTCCGTGGCGTCCGGTTGTTCTTGGTCGTTTGCTCTGTGTTGCTTCAGCAGTCGGAGTGCATTCTGGGAGACGTACGCAGCTTGCGAAGACGACTGCATCGGGCACGTTTAATGGGAAAACTTGTAGTGCGCGGAGAAGAAGACATGGAGCAGAAATCTTTCGTCCTTTCGACCAGAAGTTCTGCTAAAGATCAGAGTTGCTGTAGGTCAGCCACTATGGTAAAATTTCATTTGTTAAAAATGATTTTGTGCTGGTTAAAAAATTTATACCGATTTTTCCTTTTTAATGTAAAATATTCATTAGAGCTATAATAAAATTTGAATTGCAAGTTTGATTAAATAGTTATTACTATAACAGCTTTCATTAAAAGATTTCTATTTCTATCAGTACATTTAAACTCCATACCCTCTTTTTTACATTTATTACTGTAAAATTTATGCGAAAACTGGTATCACATTGTATTCTCTGCTTCAAACTATCAATTTAGAATTGCAGATTGTTATTGCTTAAATGAAATACATGGTTCATTCCTTGATTTTTATTCGGTCTAACAATATACTTTTCACTTAACAATTAGAAATTCTCTTGGATTGGGCTTTTCAACTAAGCTTGCCCTAGACTTCATTTCTTGTGGACTCCCTTTCCAGATCACCTGGATGTTCTTTTTTACAAATTTATCTTACTGGTAAAATGGAACGATATTCAATCTTTTATCGATTTCTGTTTCAATACATCAACTTATTGAACGTTGAAGAACCTTTTGAAAAAGATGTGACATTTGTGTACACTTTTTACTATTTAATTGTATCTGCGTAGCTTATCCTGTTCATTGCCTGGCTTACTTGTAATTGTACCTTGCTTTCAGAAGGAAACGTGTTGACTTTTACCTTATCTAACAAATCATCCTTAGTGCTTGGTTGTTGGTCTAGGCTACAACTTATTAACACGTGACTTCATTTGAAATAATATTTGGATTAGGTTCATTACTTCGATAAATATATGTTTACGGTTACAGCCTACCGGGTTTTGATCTGTATAATGTAAGAGTAAAATCATGAGAAGTATTTCAAACGATTAGTGGAATATTGTTGGACTTGTGATACTTGTATTGCTAAAACTTGTATTGCTCGCTTGCCTTTCACTTGCAGTTGCGCTTGTCTACTGCATATTCCTTGTCCGCTTGCATAATTCATTTCTATGTCACGGAAGGTTTCTTAGGTTTCAAAGAAAATAATTTTAAATGACTACCCCTAAACTCATAATAATTCCGAAATTAAACTAACGCGAATAATATCTTCAAATTCTAACCAATATTTAAGTAACTTGAGGAATTTTGCTAACATAGAACGGAGTCCTACAAATAATGAGGGAAGAATTCCAAATTGACTGTGGAGCTGTCAATTTCCTGCCAACCATTAGGTGACCAACCCTGAGGAAATGACAAATTGCGAAAATGTCTTCGATTTTTTTCTTTACATGCCAACACCAGATAAGTCACATCTGTATGAGATTATCTTAAAAATTAGACGGAAAGGTTGTTTGAGTACCATTTAATTTTATGCCTTTTTATCCTAAACTTTTCCTAGTTCAACTTATTGTTTTTACTTGAACTTGAAAATGATTTCTTGCTTATGGTTGGACACCGAAAAAAAACAGCCTTTTCCTTTTGGACCGGCACACTACACCAAGTGGCCAAACTTTCCCGAAACATAAATAAACTCTCGTTCTCTCTCGCAACCGAGATTCAACAAGCAACATTTTCCACCAGCTTCAAACGAACCACTGTGCGAACGGATGGTGGTGGTGTACCGAGTCGGTAGAATGGACGCAAACATACCGAACCGATGTGGTATTTGGGGAAGGGGGAGGAAAGGGGAGAGGGGTGTGCGGTGAAACGATAAAGAAAAGTGGGAAATAGCTTTAACCTCATTCACTTCCGACGGCTAGGGCGACGACGACGATGATGATGATGATGATGGTGATGACCGTCCAATAGGGGCTCCATTTGAACTTCTTTAACATTTTTCCTTTTTTCAACCCCCGGACATCGGTCAAGTGGGGATGGTGCGGGACGAAGCGTTTGTTTTTCTTTGCGCAAAACGCTTTACAAAACCGGGTCTTGCCGTTTTCCCTCCCATGCCAAATGAGGCGTGCGAGCGAGCGAGAGAGAGAGAGAGAGAGAGAGAGAATGTTCCGCTAGAACGGGAAATCCTGACAAAACAAAGCGTGGCGCAAAAAGTAGCCCAAGGAAATCTTTCAATATGTAACATCATCATCCCATAAAGCTATCATGAAGATAAGTAGTATTTCAACATCCGCTCCGTGTTGTGGTGGCCATCTGGGAGTTTTCCCTTCGGTGCGGTTCACACAAACGGGAACGGGGGAAGCGCTGGGTGGGATAATTACTTTTGGCAGGTATGTTTTCCGACATCTGTAATCTGTGCTTTAGCAACATTAGCCTGCTGGTTAGCAAGCGTCGTTACACAGCGTTATGTTCTTATGACGTCGGAAGCATCCGGTTTTTCCTCTTTCATAAGGGAAATTTTTAATCGTTTTAAAGCAATCTTAGAAAGAAATGCTAGCTTATTTAAATGAATTTGGGAAAACGGAATGAATTTGGGAAACCCCGAAGAAAAACTTCCCAAACCAACAAAACAACACACGAATTGATGGCAAGAAATCATCGAACAAATTTCTCTCACGGGACTTCCCCTTAATCGATATCAAATGCTTCCACCTTCAGCCTGCTCCGTGTGCTCTTCCGCTAGTTTTTCCCACAACCAGCAGCTTGATTTTCTTCTGCAACGATTGTGCCCGGTTTTTTTCTTTCTTGTGCTGCACTGCACTCGCCTCGAAACTCGTTTATTGCCGATGAAAAATTTAATCACACTCACAGCAAGCAGCTTCACGAGGCAGCTAAGATCTGAGAGGCAGCAAAAGAAAAGCTTGAAGGCTTGAACAATTTTCTCCGTACCGTCCCACGGTTCGTGTTTGAAAATTTTCCACTCACCCAGCGCCGAGAACCTGGTGGGAAATAAAAGCTTCTAAATGAACTCGACTTAAGGAACACAAGAACAAGTCGGGCCGGTTTTTGGATTGAGTTAATTGAGGATTGAGTCTTTCGTGCTTGGCGTGGGGCAGAAAATGGGAAAAAGAAAATTCGTCAAAAATGTTTGCTTCGCCACTAGAAAGAAGGAGTGAGAGCATAGGAAAAACGGAACCTCGAAAGGCTCGACTGTGAAAGTTCTTTGGTAAGTTTATTATGGCTCACAAAGCTCGCTCGCTAAAAATTCAAAGACGAAAGACGATGAAGAGAACAAATTTTAATAACGCTTAGAATGAAACCGTTTAGGCCGTACGGATAAGCGGATTGGATTCGAGTTTTCCTGCACGAAGCCGGTATGATATTGTGCCCGTAGCTAAGCTGGCCGTTTTGTTATGTTAAGCAAAATGTTCACACAATCCTGTTTATTGTTGAGCTTTTTGCAGCTTGGCGTGTGTGTGTGTGTGCGATTCAATACCACATCCACACACAGGAAATCGGGAACGCTCTTTGTGATGTGTGGTGTTACGTTATGAGCGATTTGTTCTGTTCACCCAACCTCCTCCTCACAGACATACCATCTTCGGTTGAATAGTTTTCGGCACGGCTTGAAACAAAACACCACACACGAACCCGGGTGAGCAAGTGGAAATTCCTTTCTTTTCTTCGGCCCCAGCGCTGCAGGCACCCCATCTGCGCTAATCCACTGTGATGGTGTGTTTCATCAAAACACACAGAAACGCTTCCCTTCGTTAGAAGGGATTTATTGAGAAGCGAGATGAGATGAGAAAATCCCCCATCGCTAGTAGTTGTAAACGGCAGAAGCAAACAGATGCGGCCCGTTCCTGCAACTACAAGGCAAAAGACTCCGGGGCCGAAAAAGACCAGAGAGGGGGGCCCTCAGACAGGCCGGAACAGTTTCACCATTGTTCTGCCGGGTTAGCATATGTGCTGACGAAACAATAACATCACCAGTATGGTCCGGAATACCTTTCGCTTCACCGAGTTTTTTTGCAGGATTTACGGCGAATCGGCCAGTACCGTGTGGCAGTTGTTGTGCTTTTTAGGGAGCAATCTTCTTCGTCGGTAGTTCTGCAGAAGAACGATGAAGCTGATGACAACCTCGCACAAACCCTGTGTATCCCGTCTCGTGATAGAATTCCAAGTAAAAGGCACTAATCCACACACCGCTCCGCAGTCATCATCAATACCGGTCGAACCAACATTCACCGAGGACCCAACCTGGAAGTGTACACATCGGTGCATTTAGTGCATTGGGTCATGCAAGATATTTATTCGGTTGAAAAACTGTTGCTCAAAACTTCTACTTGCCCCGGTCGGACGACAGTGCCACAACGAGGTCGAGATTTATCCGGAAACCAGGATGCCTGGGACATAGCTCGGAAGCATTCTAAAACCTAGTGTCAGACTTACTGGACCTTAAAGCCGGGGCATTCCGAGTTAAACGAGTTTTAAAGTGTGCTCAGAATTAAATCGCCAGCAAGTGTCAAAGTGTAAAATAATTGCAAAATTTATATCCCACAGGTACGAGAGGCTTCAGAAAAGTGTGTGCGTGTGTCTGTGTGTGTGTAATATGATCCTATCAATCAAGGGGTGTTCCAATTAATAACACGAAAAGAGAAACAGCTGAGGCAGGTCCAGCATGTCGTGAACAAAAATCGGTAAAAGTCGTTTAATCGTTTGCCGGTGTGCTTGTCGAACAATAGGGCTGTTGCTGTGAAGTGAAGTGAAGAGGAAATCGGTTTTCCATCGTGTAATAGTGTGTGAATCCGCGTGTGACGGACGCCCGCAACTGTGTGGGCAGATCCGTGTGAGGATGCGTACCTAGTGCGGCAGTGCTTCCTGAAGTGTGTGTCTGTGTGTGCATTTTTCTAAGTGAGCTAGTGAGAGCGTCCTGTGCTCTCCTGCATGTGTGTATTATTGTGTGAATGTGTTAGCATTCCAATTTCTGTGTGTGTGGTGCGTGTAAGCACGAAGCTTAACGAGTGGGAAATGATGGCTGAAACGTGATTATCTCCGGTTGATTCGTTGTGAGTTTTAAATAATCAGCTGAGGCTTCGTTCACCATCCAGCGTGAACCGGAGCGGAGAAAACATCGGTGAAAATCCTCCCCCAAACCTCCACATTTCCCCAAGCCAAGCTCCCACCGCGGCTTTTCCTTTTGCGCTCGTCCCGAGTGTGTTTTGGGTTTTCCTTCGCCTGCCAACGCCATGAGGCCAACACCAGCACGGGGCGCACTGGTAGTCATGCTGGTAATGCTGGCTAATCTCGCCCGTGCACAGATCGACTGGGCCGAGGATGACGACGATCCAGGTAGGTAGAGCCGGGAAAACTCGGGAAGAAAAAACGATGAAAACGGAGCGTAGGATTAACGAAATTCTCCCTAACGCTTCGCCACGGCCGTTGGGTGGGATGAAGATTAAAAGCTAGCACAGCAGCCAGTGTGCCTAGCGAGCACAAGGGCAACAGAGCTTGCGAGAGCTTATCATCCGCGGACGAGCTGCGATGAAACACGGCTAATTAGATAGCAACATCAGTGAACGGATTCGCACCCGACACCATTTCGTATCCGCCGTGCTTTGCCTTGTGTGGGAAAGTAATAACACGACACGATGATATCCCTTTAAAGCGATCTAATTTAAATTACGCCGAGGATGGCGGATTTTCCATCTCCAACCGCCAGAGGGTGGCTTGGTCGGGAAAACATACGTACGTTCCTCGTTTTTTTGTCTGTTCTGTTGTATTTATACCTCACGTTGGAATTAATCACACAACTGCATTCCTTACCACGAGAAGAAGAACTGGTGTGAAATAATGCCGAACAACGCCACGTTGCTCGAATGCCACTCTCGGGCGCTATTTGAATCAAACATTCCCGCTTGCCGGACGGTAAAGTTAGGAGCGACGGTTCAGCACTCCAGTCACTGCACTAATTGAGTTATCGAAATGGAAACACTCACACAAACCCTTCCTAGAGGGAGGGTTGAATTTCCGAATGGCCGAGTGCATCATTTAACAGCGCCTGTGCATAAAACCTGGTTGACTCCCCCGTTTGGCTTAGACACATTCGTCCAAGCATATTTGATTAATTCGCGTGTGAAAATCAACAGAAGGGACAACGCCGAAGCCGGCCCACACTTTAATGGCCGGTTGCGTGGAGTATGTTTTCCAACCAGTATCCGGCTGCAAATAGCCAAGCTCACACACACACACACACGTTTGGAGCTAAATAGCTGGGGGAAACACAGCGAGGCGAGATGTGTTTTTGTTCTGGTGCAGTTGCTGTTTACCCTTGCTGGACCCCACCTGAACTTTCTCTAAAACCGATACCGATCTAATAAATCGCACACAGTGCCACGCGAGTGTGAAAGTCTCGAAAGCGTCGTCGAAATTTTGGATTGCTGCACCACATCGCCAGCAAACCGGCGCAAAATTCAACAAATCATGAACAAACAGGCCATATATCTTACCTGAATCCGATGCACTGCAGTATATATACATCGGCCGCTGCACATACACACACACACAAGTGCGGACGGTGAAAAGACGAGAGGTCAACATCTGTTTTCTGCCCTATCCACCCCAACATCACCTGTTCACACTCCCGCATTCGATGACCCGCGTAGGCCGTTTCCTTAACTCTGGGTTCTCTGCTTGGCCGAAAAACCCTGCACCGAAAATTCTGCTTCATCGGAGCGGACAATTTGATTTAATATTTGCTGTTCGTTTTAACCTTTCACGGATTTTCCACCGGGACCCGGTGATTTGGCTACGCAGGCCGGCAACGCTCGGGTTGGGTACGCTGCAGCCATAACGACACCGGCAGCCCGTCAGCAGATTTCTGCAGACTGCATTTTACGATGGCCGACGGTTTTATTTGTTTGACGGGTATGGCGGCTCGGGAGGCTGGTGGAAGCGGGCGATTGTGTTTGTGCAGCATTTTCGTTGGGTGATGAATTTGTCTGGGTGTGTGTGTTTGGGTGCAAAAAAGGGCAAACTAAACCATCGGTCCTTCGGCACAGTGAGAGAAGGAAATGATCAGAAAGGCAAGCAAATGGTTCGAAAATTGTGTGCCTTAAAGTTGTTGGATTACTGTTGCCTGTGTGACTTTTGAAGCATGATTTTTGGGAAGGGGATAATATAATATTTGCTTAAATATTACAGGCGTGGGGAGCAGTTTCGAATTTAAATCACAAATTAACTGTACAAGCCACATATTTGAAGTGAGGACCTGAAGCAGCTTTAAAAATAGAAAATATAAAACAAATAATGCCACACATTCTAGAACTCCTGTCAATTTAATATTGAATGCTCAGTACTATGAACGAACAATCCGGACCTCAGAGTTCTTCTCAAAAAGATGCTAGAGAAAGAGGTCGTTAAATTTATGATACTGTTGCTTCCTCAAAAATGTAAGACAATATTGGCCTTCTAATGGTTTACTAGACTTAACATTACCTTAAAGTTTTATAGGCTGAACTCACTAAGCGGAAATAGTCGGGATGAGTTTCGATCCTGGGTCCTGTCTTGTGAAGTCAGGCATATCATTTACAATTTTTGAGGCTCACCAAGAAGCAAGCAGCAGAACTTGTAGACAATTCTTGCCTATTCAATGTCTTTACGTCTATTGATGAGAGGACCTCCATTAAACAGCTTTTCAAGGAACATCAAAGACTGAAGCAACTAACTTTAGCCTTTAACCTCTAAAAAGTTAACAATTCTTTCAAGGATGCCAAAGAAAAAGTGGACTCCAGCCTTTTAATTTTAACCAAGAAAGTGAGGAACTCAACCTTTGGAGATATCTTTGGTAGGTTTACCAGGTCAAGGAGTGGTGTTAAATTTGTACTAATAAAAAATCCTTCTATCGGTAGAATTTAAGGCACCTCTCACTAAATTTTAGTTAAAGCTTTGGTAGTTGTTTTAGACAAATCTACAACCTTTATTAGTGGCCTTTTACAAATTCCTAAAAGATGGCCTTGCCTTAAATACGATTGGGATCTTTAAAACCAAACCCTTGCATTAAACGCACACTTTAAACATGGTAAATTTTGTCCATCGCTCTTCACACTGTGCCGGTCTTTCGGGCTCCACCGTCACAGCATCAAACATTCTTCAACCACTCATAAAGGTTGAGGTCATCCGAATGCCCTGTTTTTGGGGTCCAATCGGTGGCTGATCTTGCTCCCCCCTCCCCCATTCCACCCCTTTTATCCACCGACTGGAAAAGCTGACGAAAGCGATTATTTTGAGGAAGCCAGAAACCAAGCCACACATTTAGAGATTGCTCCTAAAAATGGGACCAACGGGGGGAACGCTTTATAAAGATATGTCACAGCTTTTATCCTGACGAACCCGGGCGTTTTTTTTGGTCTGCTGTACGTTAATGTTGCTACCATCACGTCACAAAGCCACAACACAACGGTGGTGACGAGATCATTGATAACGACGGAACTGGAGCGTGTGTGCTGATTCGACCGAGAGCACGGAGACTCAAATGAGAAAGTTTATCCCGCATAAAGAAGGCGAAGCGAACAAATTCGGCAAACGATAACGATGTGCTGCATGAAAGTATGGCCGGAAGTACGTAAATATTGCTGATGAAAATTGTTCCCACTCACGAATTGGATGTGAGGAGCATTCTTTTTCGTTTGTCCTTCGAACGTGCTCCGCATGTCTGACGGAAATTTTCTGAGCAGGCGCCCCTTGCTGTAGGGCAGCTGCCGGTTCGGTTTGCTTTGGTAACGAATGACCAACAGACGCACACACAGTTTCACATTTTGCTACTGCTGATGATCGATAAATGAATAACGAGCCTTCCTTGAGTAGCGATGCGATGCTGGCGATATCGATGTGCAATGTTGCGTCTAGGTTGGCTCAACTGGCCTTCAGCCACATCAACTTCACTTCATTGGCGGCCTTTGCAGTACTGCGATAGAACGATTTGCCATGCCGTGTTAAACCATTATTCATCCGTTTGTTTGCATAATTAATACATCTGGCCGTGTTTGGTCTAACGGGAAGAGGAAACATCCGAGTGAGACACTTTTCCCACTGGCTCACTCGCTTACCCCGCCGCTAAGAAACATTTCCCGAAATCAACGGCATGTGTGGAGAACTTTCACTCATCCCGGCCGACTCAAAGTGGCTGGATCGATTCGCTTTTCTCGCTTTTCCATCTCTTGGGACAAAGAGAAGAGTGGTAATGGAGCTACTTACCCACCAGGACGGAAATGTGTGGCCATTTCCCATAATAGCTGTCCTATATTGAGACGCTCCTGACGCCGAACGCTAATCAGGTGAACAACTGTGCAGTAATCTTTCCGGGAAATGGTTCGTTCATGCGTTCGCACAAAACGATACATCGGTAATTGGTGTGTCTCGTGTGTCGAGACATATGCCTTGCTTTTTTTCGTGGGCTGAGTGTTGTAGGTGAGTAAGTGTATAGGTTTGGCGCTATTTTGGTTTGTGTGTGGTAAAACGCGACTGCAGAACAATTTTGGCACTCAGTGGGCACTCTGGTAAGGTTAGAAAATATTAATGTCAGTTAATAATAAACATTTCTTACTTCCGTCATTGCATTTCTGCTTATTTTGCGTACTCCCATTGATGGAAATGATTATAAATGCGTTGGTTATAAAATTATCTTCAATACTGTATGTTATATTAATGCCATGCGTAAATAGAGAAACACACATAGCGTTTAAACGCAAAATTCTTAGCAGTGTTTACGAGGTAAACCTAGCTGTCTATAAATTCAACTACTAGCTTTAACAGCCTCAACATTCGAAGTCGTTCTAGTTGGCACCTTAACTTTCAATCGTAAATTACTCCTTTAGCCAGTGTAGGCGCTAGACATCATCGAATCTAGGAAGGATAATAAAACAAAACTGCCGAAACAATACTGCGAATGAACGCTCACCACTTTCTCGACAAAAAGTAGTCATCCTACACTCAACTCCTTTCAAGTTCTCCATTTTCGTCACAATCTTCCTTCTTATAATATAACTCCTAAAATAGAAAGTGTACAAGTATGAGATATTCATGAGATATTCAAGGATTGGAAGTGTGTTTTGGGTTCTTATTAACATGTAAATAAATAAAAACAAAATTGAGGATTTGAGAGTTTTTAAACCATGTCAGCTGCATCAACAATAAATTCATCTTTAGCTTTGTTGGCCTGTTTCAGTATTAAACTGTAAAATGAAAAATACAAATTGATGTGATCAACACCGATAAGTTTAATTGGTCGGTTGGCCATTTACAACAGGTCTCTCTATCTCTCTTCTTGGCCTTGTAGCCGCATAAGTTATGCCTGGCATTGTTGGCCTTCTATCTTAGGCTTAATGATACTAAACAGATGGATAGTCTTTTCTTGGCCTATTATTTCTGGATAGTCAGGCCCTGCCGCATGAAGACCGACCAACCTGTTTCAAATGAACATAAAATGAATTTATAAAATGTTTCTAAAATTTGCTTCCCTCTTTACACAGTAGATCATATCAAGATCGCAGAAAATTCAGTTGAAATAAATATAATAACAACGCTTAATTATTGTTAAAATATAAAAAATTAACTGAAATAAAAAATACAAAGGACAATACGGCATCAGTCCGTAATACTTAATAAATAAATAAATAATAAATAAAAAATACATAAATTAGTGAAAATTGAAAGTTTGAAAATGCTGTAAAATTTTCAATTTATTATTTTATATTTACCAATATTAATATCTATTCCTAGCTGATTTAAACGCTAGTGCTCAAAATATCCCTTGTATCGAGTATTGCCTACCTTTTGGCGTATATAGTTCGATAGATCTTATCCAGCATTAGAGTAAGAACTGCTTTGGGGAGAAGACTGTTGCATAATACATCAATTTTCTGCATAAACTTCTTCTTTTAAGGAATATGAGGGCAATCTAGCTGCCTCAGACTGTCCTCTCATGCGCCAAGACTCACCATTGATCTATGTTTAGACTAATTCAAAGAAACCTTTTTCGGTTATCGAGTCAAAGAAGAAGCTAAAAAAGTTTATTATCGCTTCGTCAACAGAGCAGAGACAAAATTTTCTCAATAATATACTACAAACCAAGGCAAAACGAATCCACCAATTTAACGTAATGTTTAGCAAAGTGCTCAAGAAACGTGTCTAATAAACTGTACCCAAGCGCGGTGCCGCACAACAAACCGAAACTTCTGCGAAAAAGTTAAGAGCGCGCGAACAGATGTACCGAGCGCAAAACTCTGACGCCACGACAACGCGCGGTACGACGATGACGACGTGCTTACAAACGTGGCCGACATTGATTGATTTGTTCGTTAGTGTTATTCAATTGCCCTATTCCAGCTGGCGCTGGCACCGCGGAAAGCTTACAAACTTTCCACACCCGAAGTTTACATTCCATTTGTCATCAATGTACGTTTCTGTGCCTGTGCCTGTGCACACACACCGTTACCTGCAAAGCTTATGCCATCAAAACGTGAAAAAGATGAATTTTCCCTTCAAGTGTTTGATTGGTTCGGTTAGTAGTGCTATCCCACGGTTTTCTCAACTTTTTTCGCTTCTTGCAATGGCTCAATCACACACACACACACACACAGACAGGCAGATAGAAAGGCAAAAAAAAGCCAATCTCAAGTACGGAACCTCTGAATGGGGTAACGAGTCGTGTGGAAATTTCATTTCCACTTTAGCTCCCTCTGCGTTACAATTTCCTGTGTCACTTAGCACACTCGCGGGTTGCACACCTCGCGCCGAGGCTAAAAAGTCAAGAGCGTGACACATTTTGATTGGAAACGTGCACTTCGGCGACGAGCAGGTTTGAAGTGTGCACGTCGTCGTTTTCGTCTTCGTACGGCGGGTGAGTTCGTGGGTTGGGAAATCAATAGAAAATCACCCCCCAAAATCGAAGAGATACCGCAGGGCGCAAACGGCGAAGTGTGAAGCGGGCGAAGAATCTGTCAAGAGTTTGCTCACTAACCGCATTAATTTTCCGAAACCGGAAACTATCCATCCGGGCTAGACTACAAATTGAAAACTTCCTTTTTACCGTTTGCCGTCTTTTTTTTCGCCAGGATATGGGAAGAAATTGAGCAGAGAGATTGCGGAGGACCAAACGGGATAGACGGGTGCTATACAATTTTCCTAAATAGGTGTGGAACTTGGGTTTTTCTTTTCGCCCCAAAGAATTGCCTCAACGGTGCGAACCTGCCGGAGAGTATCAAAACTCAATTCACCTTAAAGCCGGCTGCCACTTATTGAAATACCAATCAAACTTAGGAAAGCCATCGACTCACCGAACAACCCCCCACCACTCGCACACTCGATCGATCGATTGATCCAACCGGTGTTGGGATGCAAGAACACTGCTCGGGGAAGGATTTGCCCCGGCTGGCGCATTCGGTTGCCGCTTCATCCGAAAGTCTGCCAAAAACGTGCCATTGTTGCTCAAACGTCCGTGTCTAGTGTTTTTGTGCCATTGTTTTTTGGCCCTCCCTTGCTTCTTGCACTTCCCATCTAGCCTGCCCCAGGCAAGTGGAGCGAGCGTTCTGGCAAATATTTACACTAAGCTACAGCGTACACCTTCACGTGCTTCATGGCTCCAGAAACGCCAGAAGAGGAGGATTTCGGCAGCACAAAAACGAGCAGGCAGAGCAGATGAAGTTATACCCCCGTGCAATTGAATCTCCAATCAAAGAGGCACAGGCCACCGCGCCTTATTTTGTGCCAGGCGCCAAAAACAACCACCCCAAAAACCAGCTCTGATGTTGCTTATTGATCTCGCCACATCACGAGCTCCGAAATCAATTTCCGTTTGGCAGGTTCATAAGCTGCAGGATCTGCCAGGCACCCGGACACTTCGTAACCATGACTTCTTCCTTTGTGTGTGCGATGGTTCGGTTGACGTACGATATGCGCACGATGTGTCACACACATCGTTCCCTGCCAAAGTCCAATCATTATCCGGCGAGGGCCCAATCGGGTTGCCGATGGGTAAGCACACCCAAAAGCTCAACAGAATATTGTTATTGATTTGGCACAGCTCGGGTAAGGATGCTGTCTCTCTCTCTCTCTCTCTACTGGAAACAAACGCGTTGCTACAAACGTCAAACGGATTCACTCCAGCAAAAGGTCTTGCTCGGGGGGTTGCAAACTTGAATTTCACCATTCGCATGCAAAACGAAAGAGTTCAAGTTCTCGGGGTTCTCGGGGGCCCTTCTCTCCGGTACCATTAAAGCTCATTTTTCAAGGCATAACCACCACCCCGACCCCTGAGTAAATGGTCGTCTGGTCATCGTTAGTGACAGACGCAAATGCCACCGTCTCTGCCGTCGCTGCCATGACCGTTGCGTTGCTTCGGGTCACAAACTTTCGTATGATTTATTTATGCTTTGCTGGCGGACCGTTGGCAAGAGAATATGGTGGATGAAAACGAAATTATTTGTCAGCCAAATATGCTTAATTATAGCCATTCGGCCCAAATGCGTCTAACAAATGGGCGCCGGATTCGTTTGCATAGGAACGGTGCTGAATGTTATGTGCTGCTGGGGTTGTGATTTTTATCAGACAATTGTTAATTGGCAAAATTGGATAGAGCTCTTGTAGAATTGGATGTTAGATGGATTTTCGGATTTTATTCTTTAATAATTTTAGTAAATTATATTTACTTAATAATATTTTTAGTATTATTGCTTACCTTAAATTTATTTGAGCATTATAAATAATTGAATTATAAAATGCTTGTAAAAATCGTACTTTTTTATTCAAATAGAACGGCCTGACCGTCTGCTTTAATTTACAATTAGTTCACCTTTCACTTTAGTTGAAAGATATTCTCTCCTCCGATCCAACAAAGGCCACCTTTTCCGGGGCTGTTCCCGATGAGGATCTGTATTGTGCGGAGATACCTTAAGCCGAGTCTAGTCGGACACTTCATTACCAAGTATTTTGATATCAATTTTCGAGAACTTCAAAGCAAGAATCGTATGCGGTTTTCCATAAGCTGGAGTTCTCTGTTCATGCGTGGCCTACTTCAATCAATCGTCGCAACTTCTTCTATGCCGTCGATTCTAACTATTTATAACGTACGAATTCGAAATTCTTCGTAAGTTAATTAAAAACGTTAATAAAAATTCAGCTTTTCTTGTACAAAATGTATTTCTTGAACATTAAGCGATTTTTCTCATTGTGATCTTTATTTTTGCAGAATATGACAATATTGGTTGTGATTCATTCCTTGTTTGTTCGACTGACAAAAAGTTGTAGAAAGGATTGATGAATATTATATATAATGAATTGAATATATGAATTTAAGCATATATTTAGAACTTCAAAAATTTTACTGGCTTCCTTTACTCGACTCAACAATATTTTATTTTTCCATTAGTAAAAAACAGTCTAGACACCTTCCAGGACTACGCTTATTAGTCTATAGACTCTTCGTCGATGCTTAACGCTACCTGAACTCGATACTACATCTTAAGTTTTAATAAATTTCCAATTTCTTTAGTAGAAAGTTTAGTTAGGTCAGCAAGGCAGTTAATACTCTAACGGAAAGAACATTACCTAACAGCACAGCCAGTATTAATTAAATTCTTTTTATTCTTTCAGATATAATTCAGTATTTAGACTGTTCATGTTGCTCTTATTAGCTCAATAATAATGCTGGTCTAATATAGTGTGATATTCTACAAGTTACTTTCAATCGTAGAAAGACTCTTTTGTGTAAAATATATTTGTATGAAATAACTCTGTAAGGTTAAGCAATACGGCCAGGCCGTTCTTTATGAATAAAAACTCTGAAAGGTTCTATAATGAAATTATTCTTTATACAATATTCGACTAATACAAACCCTATAAAAATCTTGTAAAGGTAAAACACCAGAATCAAACACAGGTACAGATAATGTATTGGATGTTACTTAGCTTTCAACAATAATGCTGTTTTATTACTCAATGTTTGATTTTCAGTAATTATTTTTTTTATCAAAGCTTCGTTTAGTTCTTATAGAAATGTGTCATCAAGCCTCTTAGGTATTATTGATCGTCAAGAACACATTACACTTAACACATCCAGCTTGTTTAAAGTGATGTTCAATATTCATTCTCCGCTTCTTCCTACACAAGTCACCAGCCGAAACTTGAACGGTGCTTCTGCACCTTACAGACCTTTCTTAAACTGGTGAAGTACCACTTAAAGAAATTTAATGCCCCAACAACATCACCCCGAACTATGTTCGGGTTTGCAGCGTTATTGACATTGCTCCACACTGCCGGGCATGATTACCGTAAAATGTTATTAAGAACGGCAGACGGCATCTGCCAAAACAATTCACTTTCATCTCCGTTCAGCCCGTCAGCCAGCCAGCAAAACCGGTCAGCAAAGGTGCATCGAGCAACCAGCTTGCAACTTGTATAACTTACGATCCACTACATCCTGGATGGCTCGAGGTCATCTTTAGCAAAAGGGAACTGCATCGTCCCTCTCTCGCTCGCTCTGCCAAGAAATAGTGTCCGGAGCATCCTTCCTACACAGCACCGTAGCGCAGCGCAAAGCTCTTCAAGCGACAAGAGCAGTGCATTGTTTGAGCTGGAATTTAGTTTCAAACTTCAACATCGACCGCTCCGGCTCCGTCACGCACAAACCACTCGTCCTAAGAAAGACCGAACATCGAACATCGTTACTGTCTGCTGCTGCTTGCTTGTGTGTTGGCAGCCGAGCCGAGCGTTTGTTTAAAGATTGTTTGAATAAATTGTGCGGGTTTGCTGTGCTGTGGAAATGTGTCCTCAATTTAAGCTTCCAGCAAACCCTTCTGCTGCAAGATGTGGTGCAGAAAAAGTGAGTCCAAAACCGAGCGAAAGCGAATGCAGCCCAAAAAATGGTTGTGTCGATGGGGTCGTGGAGTGTCGCATTGAAGCAACCGTCGGAGACGCAACGATTGCCGGGAGCGACCACTTAAGGATGCTGCTATTTGCCCAAGTGCACCAAGTGTGTTTGTGCAAAGAATGCCATAAAACTGTGAACGATTGCCTTAAATCTTGATTCGTGTGCGGAAATCTCCAGTTACCGCAAGTGCGGGGCGGGAAAAGGCCACTCCAGGGTTTCGCCGAGATCCCAGGCCGGCACAAGAACAAAGGCGCACCCTAAAAGCCTAACGGCCATCGGTGAAAATGCGGACCGAAGTGGGTAAACAGTGTTCAGAAGGTCAGGTTCTGCTCTGCTCTGTGGACACGAACAAGATGAGCATTTATTTGAGTTTTACTTTTCTGATCCTGCTCGGAAGGTGTCGTACCGTCGGCTACATCCGCCCATTTGGAGATGGTCCAGATCTTTACCGAGCGCGAAGAAAAGTTCATCACCTCAGCCACCCCGATGGTCCCAATGGCCCAACGTCCTCGGCAGCCATCCATAAAACTCTTCTTTTATTCCTTACCCAGCCCAAACGTTCGTCCAACCGACGGTTGATGGGCAAGACCAGCCTCGAGGAAACGAACCCGGAGAAATACAGGTGGAAGTGATTTTCCTCTTTACCGTAGCGCTGGCACACTTTTTACGACAAAACCGGCATGAAGATGGCCGAGCACATTCAAAGTAAAAGGACAGCCCGAGCAGGGCCCTAGGAGCCAGAAGACAGAAAAACTCTCAGAAACACAGCCACACAGCGAAAAGGATAACGCTAAGGAACAAAAGCGCGAAACAAACAAAAACAAAAGTGGGAGGAGGTGGGCACCATCACAGCCCAGCGGGAGGACAGTCGAGTGATAAATGAAGAGCTTAAATGGTTTGTTTTATGAAGATATTTTATGAGTGAAAGTTTTTTGTGGAGCACCGGTGCTGGGGAACGGGTCTCCGTGTCTGTCGGCTTCTTTCTTGTCCGTTTGTTTGTTACTTTTGTGCTTTGTGATGAAAGTGACTGCCGCTGCTTTCATGTGTCGTACAGCCGCGCATCTTGAAGTGACAGTTTGGGGACAGTTTCGGTTGGTGCGTACCTGACACAGCATCCACGGCAACTAACCCTGGGGCGCGCTGCACACTTTTTCTGGACTGGATTACGGTTGCCGGCTTCAAGTGGCCGTGTCATTTTACCGTGAAGATTTTACCAACTTTTCCGAGTGCGAGTCCGAGGGGGAGGGGAGCGGGTTGTTCCAAGGGTCCACCGAATCGTGGGTCGTCGCCGGAGGTCCTTCCATTCGTTCAAAGCTTCCAAAAGAGGGTGAAGCTGGAAAGTTATTATTAAATCGGGTGAATCGGGTTCCGTTTTTGCTCTGAATGTGTGTGTGTGCGTCGTTCTTTTGGGGAGGGGACTGTCCGAAAAACGAATATCCGAAGCGCAAACTGTACATGTCAGAACAATAGCGCCCGTCCGCCCTAATCCGTTTCATCCTAATCCCATCCATTATTGGGCGATCCCTTTAATCTCCTGCCCTGGTCCAGTTTCACCATCCAAAAGGGCAAGGGTAAGACAACAAATTTTACCTACGATCGATACTAATTGAATTCACCCCGTGTGTGGGATGGTTCAAGCTTCGGGCATGATTTGAATGCATAATCATCGTGGAAACAGTTTCTTTGCCCCCTGAAAACAGGGCGGCTACTTAATAAGCGGACCACACGTGGGTGTGTTTGTTGTGTGGATAACTTGGGGCGCTAAATTTGGAACTTTGGTGTTGGAAGGTGTGTAATACAGCTCCAGCGCGTCCAGCTCCAAGGCACCTAGTTGAATCCGGACTGGGGAAGATCTCGGGATGGTCCTTTTTAATAAGATTTCATTTTAACATGCAAATTAGCTTATCATCTAATAACGCCACACTCGCCGCTCTTAAAAAGCTGGTTATGCTCAGTTAGCCCAGTGTTTCGCATTGCACGATCGAATCGAATAGAGCAGCTGAAATGAATAACCGGACCAAATAGGAAAGTGGATAAGATCCGTTTTTAAATTGTTCCTACTGGTTTCGGATCCAACTAGCCCTTCTTAATCCAATGAAACCGCACGCCATGTATCTCCGTTTGCTGGCAACTCTCATTATACTGCTGGAATATGTGTATTCAATACGTGCAATTTGGCAGAACGCTACAGCCCCATTCGTTTGAGCCCCAAGATAAGGCGATACATTTCTGCAAAAAAAAACACAAATCCATTGCCAGGATGTGTTGTATGAAAAACTCACTCTACATATTAAAGCAATTGCAGGATTCGGTGTCTCTCGGCATTCGGAATAGGCCGGGGTGGATTTCAACTGTTGATCCTGTTCGGCCTTCTTCGAAACACACACTCTCGGATTGGATAACCGGACACTGGACATACCTTCGGATACGTTCGCAAGGCTCGCAAGAATTGGTATCAAGTTTATTTACATAAATTACGTGCTAGTGTGTGCTAGTGGTGCTAGTGGCTTGTCCGAAAATAGCTCCTGGAACCGGGTTCGCCTTCTCGGGTAAAAGACAAGCCTATTCGTTTCAATTTCACCAATGTCTGAAAGAATGATAGTGTGCTGTACGAATCTAGAGGGAACGCAACGAGTCCTCGCCTTTGGCTGGCTGCAATTGGCAGCCACCAGCAAAAGGCTTAAGGCCTTATAAAACTGCTGCTAAACGTTTATTAAACACTCGTTCCCTTTTTTTGCGAATGCTACGGATGCTGTGAGACATTCCCAGTTTTGGGCGCTTCTTGCATGACGTTTCGCATTCGGAGCTGGACTTGTACGTACTATCATTAGGGCACACGAGCCGTACGAGCTACCCATCTCCAACTGCATCCCGAGCGCAACAGTGAAACGATGCATTCTAAAATATGAATAGATTTGAATTATTTGACGTAATGGATGAGGTAGCGCGTGCCGGAATCCATTTTCCCAACTTCCATTATGTTGTCAAACATCTGCTTTCGCAAAACGGGTGTACGGAGCAGGTGGGTGGTACCTTTTCCTATTTCCACGGTACAACAGTAGCCCAGGTACGTAGCTACCTGACTCGATCTCGACGTCCTTGCGCGCCAGAAAGGACTGGACTGCATTGCAACGGATTTGGAGCACAGCTCAGCGCTCGGTACACAGGATAAAGCAAGCGCCCGGTCAGTGGATTGCCGAGGATCACCCACAACTATCCCTGGTACGTGATGATCTGCGCGACACGAAGAAGGATACCCACCTATATCTCTGTACGTCCGGATATCCAGTGTCGTTTCACCATTCCCGGGAGAGGGGGGGGGGGGATGGAGGGAAGGATTTGAAACATTGCAAATTTAACTATCGTGACCATTGGTCAGCCGATGCGCACGGTTGCACACGGTTCTGCAAGCGCTATCCGGCAACGGAGCTTCACTTTCCGGTTGCATGATGCAACCAACCGTTCGCTGCTTTTACCGGTGTTCCCGGTACGAAATGGTGCACTGGCCGAAAATAACGAACAAAAAACACGCAGAACTGACCGTGGTACGATTTGAAGATGGTAAACGCATTGCTACATTTGTGTTTTTATGTTGCAGCGATGGGTTTTTTCGGGGAAACAAGTGTTTCGGCGAAGGGGTGGGGCTATGAAGTTGCCGTACCACGGGTTTTCACGGGCGTCCTCTCTGGGGAACGGGTAAAAATGGGCTAAATCATTCGGAATGATCTCGGACAGTAAGGCAACCAGCGGTCAGAACTTTCAGTTCGTGGTTGTTATTTTGAGTAAAGTACAAGGCTGAGTAATAAAATATAAAGACGATAATTTTTCTTGAATAGCTTTAAAAAAAATACAGGATGAATTTATTTAAAAAACGTGTTACCAGCTAATGTGTAGATTGTAACGAAGTCTTAATACAACAAAGGCGTGTCCGCTCTGAACACAGTCATGAATCATGTTGGTCTTAACCAACAAAATGCGGAAAGTTTAAGCTAACAGATCTCGCGTACGTAATACTGAATCAAATCAGTTCAGCGAAGATTTTCTTGCCACCCGTTATATTCTAGCAGGAAGCTTGGTAAAGGAAAATGTTTCTGAAAAATTTGTATGAATAGTGTTCACAATCACGAGCAATACATTACTAACATAGAACATCCAAATAAATTGCAAGAAACACGTCCAATAAATTTGCTCCAACCATGAATCCTGTTCATCGATGATTGTCTTCTGAAGGTGTAAAAACAGAGAAACTAGAAGATAACCCATTGAAGCTGGGGTTTAAGTTTTAGTCCAACCTTCTGGTTAGTGTCACAAAGTAAGGTTATTTGGGCATCAAGAGGTTTGACAATTTTCTCTATTTTTTCATTAACGCCTGTGTCACAACAAATACTGAAATGGATACGGAGATACAGAAGGGACACTTGCTTCTATAGATATTGCTCAACTACTGTGCGGCTCAAAATGTTGTCCTTCAACAGGATGAGCCGCCTCACCGCAAGTCAAATCAGACCAAAAAATGGTGAAAAATGATGAAAAACTTGAGTGCAGTGATTTAGGTTGTGTTGAACCATAATCTTGTAAACCGATTCGCCGCAATAAGAAGATCTTAAAGTCTCACCACGCTCTTCAAGTTTTTTATGTGGCAAGCGATATTTGAGGGCTACATTTGAAAGCCATGTTCGAAATTCTGACGTCGTCCTGTTATTTTTAATTATGAAGCACCTGCAAAGTAATCTCGCTGGTAAAGCTTTAAATTGTTCTATTGCTCATGGTTTAAAAAATCATATTAAAATAAATCCATTTTTCATCTGAGTAAAACTTAATTTTTTTTATATAAAACACTCTCTGCTACCACACTTTGAGTTCAGTGACATACGTTTTAGAACAAATACATTTTTTTACTGAATCCCTAATAAAAAAAATCATTCCATCAAGTTTCCCATGGTGCTGTTGCACTTTCCAACTCACCTATCACTCTTTCGTGCACTCACACACACACACACACCCACTTACCAATTGGTTCACACTAATACACCATCCCGGTTCCAAACTACCTGGTTGGATGGTCGAATGGTGATTTTTCAAATGCTTTTTGCCTCGCCGCCTAGTGGGTCGTACCCGCCTAGTGGGGAGGGAGGCGAACAAAAACGATTTTCCTTCCGAGCGGACCGGGTAAGGCACCGTGCTGTATAAAAGTACATCAATATGCAGACTGGAGCGATTACTGCTTTCAGATACGTGAAATGGAATAATAAATAAGCATAAATCCAATGATGTACGATGTGCAACGCCCGTCCGAGCGCACGTTCGTCCATTTTCCGGGGTGTGCGCTTTCCAACTATGGAGAAATAGGTTAACACCGGCCAGCTCTCCGACTAAGTGGAGGGTACAAGAGAAGAAAAAAAACGTATCCGATACAACCAACGCGATGCGAGTGGGAAGAAAGGAGAGTTGCGTTCGCGGTTCGGAAAAATTAAAATAATTCCCTATATCAGGATTATAACAGCTTTTCCTCCGCTTTGCAATATCCGTATACGAGCCATTGTCGCACAGAAACACACGCACACAGAAACACACTCCAAACGAGGCACGAAAATGGTGTAAGTTTTCGCCGGAACGCACACTCTAACGCTAGTTTTAATTATATCGTTCGCGACAAATTGTTCGCTCGCTGTGTAGCTACAATTTTATTGCATCGGTTTCGCCTGGCGCTAATAAGATGTTGCTCCGAGATAAACGGTTAGTGAAAAGCGCACCCAACCGTTACCGCCCAAACAGAAACACTGAACGAGCTTTATCGAAACAGCTTTACTTCCTAATTTCTAACGCGTACTAGCCGTGCAAATCCGCTCAATCCCAAATCCCACTACAAACGCGCGACTAAGTAGATTTGCTTATCGCGAATTAACAAAACGGCGAGTTGGATCGCACGAGTCCTTGAAGAGGACCCACGCGAACAACGGCGAACCAGCACCCAGCGCCGTTCTCGGTGCGGAGTGTGAAGAGTGTGCTTTGCATATTCTGGCTTCCAACCGGGCGCCTAGCGCTGCGCCCTTGACCACCATCTCCACCGGGGCTGTCGATCGTCGGGGTTTTTTTCGGGGGAAAGATCCTTTTGGAGAAGCAAAAGTACAATCAGCCCTTAACGGGAGGCCATCAGTTTGCCTTTCACCATCGAGACAATCGAGACCGAACGACGGCCGAAGCTATCCACTTGTGTTCTGCAAGACGGAACAACAATATCCCAGGCGCACTTGGGTAGCATTCGGGAGGTTAAAGTTGTGCAGCAAAACAGTGTGTTAGAGAGCGAGAGAGAGAGAGAGAGAGAGTAAGAGGGAGGAAAAAAGAAGCAGTAAGTAAATAAATAAATAAAATATGAATTTCCAAATAAAGTGGATGCGTGTGCCGGGGCGCGTGGCGTTACCAGCAACGTTCCAACGGATCGGGAAATAAAGCTTCCCGGCAAGCGCACGAAGGCAAATGCGAACAAATGGAAGTATAAATAAATGAATAAATATTTATCCGATAATAGCGCACTCTCGGTGAGGACGCGAAACACACGCCTTTTTTTTTTGCTTTGCTTCACTTCAGTGTTTTCTCGAAGCGTATCTCGTTCGTTTGGTTGTTGTTTCTACGGAGCAATTTCGGAACGATGCTTCTAATCTGCCGGCTAGACGGGCGTAGTGCCGGCCCGGAAGATAGCATTCGATGTCCCATCTTCAGTGGAGTAGCCTCGGATACACAGATCCTCTCCTGCATGCCTTCGTCCCAAATGAGCATGAATTATAAAAAAGCATACTTAAGAGTGAGCGCTGTAGTTTCTGGTGAAGATTTCATCACGCACAGATTGCCACTTAATAATACAGATTCACGATCACCAATCGCTCTAACCATCGGTACGGGACTTGTTCGGCACCCGGTTCGTTCCCATACGAACCGGGTGCCTGTATAGGCGCAGGGCTTATTAGCACTCAATCGCAAGCAATCGTTATAAAATTCAGCTCATTTTTCTTCATTCAATCTATGCGTCCACCGGAGCGCAAACATTTTTGCTGGTTTGAGAAATTTAATTTACAGCTACAGCCTAATGAACCTCTCTTTCCAATCGCGTTTCACGAATCGGTGCGATAGGGCAGCAGCAGAATGTGTGCCTAAATTTATGCATTTGTGTCTAATTTCTGCCTCCATGGCTCAGCGACCCACTTTCCGGCCACACAACCACTGGTATGCAGTGAAAATTTAACCCGTAACTACATGCTGTATACAGCCCAAAACATCCCCCACCATCGGTAGAACAGCCTCACCCTCTCTTTCTCTCTCTCTTGGCCGGCTAGAACAAGCAACACACAGGACGTCCCAGGAAAAGCATCGGACCAATAAGCCGAGTTGGCCGAGCTAATCACTTAACCGGTGCGGTGTGTATCCCCGGGACAGTTTGAAATTGAAATGTCGCCCATTAATAACGCTGATGCATGTCGTTTGTCCCGGGGTTGACCCACGACTGCGGCGACTCACGTTTGGCGTGAGTTCCCTTTTGTGCTGCTGCTGCTGCTGCTGCTGATGTGTCTGATGCATACATGACATGTCGCCCGCCCCAACTAATGTCAACCGTTTATCCTGCCACCTAGGGCTAGGGACCAAGCTGAAGGAACATTCCTCTGCTAAGGGCGAGAAAGCGAGAGGTGAGCCCGAGCTTTGCCCGAGGTAATGGCCGGCAGATTCGTTGTTACACAACTCACGACACATAAACCATAAGCAAATGGCAAATGGTGCTGCTTCATTGTATCCGTCCGAAGACCCACCCCGGCTCGGGGTGGTGTGTGTGTGCCCAGGGTGCCAGGGAAAACTGGGGTGCGCTTGGCGACAAATCCAATTTTCTTGTGTCACATTCATTCTCCGCAGTCCCGGGCAGAACACGTTGTCAGAACACTCGATAAGAGGTACGGAGGTGCGAGAAGTCGAGGAGCTACACGGTGGTGGTTTTCGGTAGTTTGTAAACTCATTTAAAAATCTCAGCTTTTTAAACCTTGTTTCCATGTTCCAGACCGTTCCATACGTCCGCAAAGAGTGTACACGTGTACCGGCACGCTCATACACACACACATGTACGAGGGTACAGGGTGCATTATGTTACAGTTCAATGTACCTCACTTCACATCACTTTTTAGCTGGTGTGAAGGTAAATGAACCATGAACCGGACTTTGTTAGTTTGTCGCTTGCCTTTGGAGCAGCACTCGCGAGACAATTCGTTTTTGCTTAACGTGTTGGAAATTGATTGTTTTTTGTTGATTTGTTTGAAGTACACACGCTTACAATGTAATATTTCTAAATAAAAAGAGCAAAGGCTTTACAAATGATTTTTGACGAAAAAAAAAAACAGTTCTCACTGCCGTCCAAAATAGAGCTGTCATTCATTTGATGGTAGGATCTCTATTGAGAGTTTCGTTAACAGTTTGTATTATTGTATTGAGAAAATGGTACTTATAAAAAATCATATAGCTTAAAGCTTAAAATGTAAGAGTTAAGTATAAAGATTGAACTGCTTATTTTATTGTGTGACCTGGGAACTGACCTGGGAACGGCCTGGCCATATTGCTTAGCAATACCTTGAATTACGTTTTACAAGAGAATCTTTTTCTTCTTTCTTGGCACTACAACCTCGAGAGGTCTCGGCCTGCCATTGCTGGCTCTCTGTTACTTGATTCTATTCATAGCAAAGTAGTCAGCTCAGTAGGGTACGGGGAGGCGGTCTAGATGAGATTTGAATCCCGGACCTGCCGTGTGTAGACCGGTGCCGTTACCACTTCGGCCACCACACCGCCCCAAAATTCTAAGAAAATCAATTTCTATGAAAATCGGCATCCTAACCATAAAGCTGAGATAAAAGAAAATTAAATGAGCATATTCTGTTGCACGTTGCACTGTACGTTTGGACTAAGAGCTCTATAAATAACTTTTTATCAAATTATTCCTAACATAAAATTTATTGATAAACACAGTTCAAAATCAGACGGAAAGATAATTTAAATTCTGAGAAAATAATATCGCCTTTAGCTTAGAGACATGTAGAAATCTAGATAAAAATGTGCTGGTAGTATCAAGGCAATCAAATAAAAAGAGACTTTTTATTAGAAAGCTAAGAAAAGGATGTTTGCTTGAAGCTGTACATTGACTGTTTTCCCAAGAAACTTAAAAAAAGGGTCTTGAAACCATCCCTTTAAAACTTTTTGTTGGAAACCGACTGAGAAAACAAATTCGTTAGTCGAAATTTTTGGAAACAATTTGAACAAAAATAATCGGTAAATAATTAGCAGAAATTGATTACTCTGTGTCTCTAAATATCATCAATTTTAATTATTTTTATGTTCCTCTTAATAACCTCAGATAGAAAATGACCCTAAACAAACAAGAAATTTTATATGAAGATCCTTCAAATTATTGTTGTCATTTTAAAAATCGTGTGTGAGAAAGATAAACAGAGAAAGAAAGAGCGATAGAGAGAGAGAGAGATAGATAGAGAGAGAAGAGGTTAAAGAATATTAAGTTGCAAAAGCTGGTTAAATAAATGCAACTTAAACAGGGATTTTGCATTACTATTGGCAATTTTATATTTAATTTTCTAATTTAAAATACTTTAATATTTTTTTAATTAAATTTCAAAATAAAAACGTCAATTTCGATTTTCATATGACTATCAAAGAAATTTGTTTTTCTTCTTTGTTGGCACTAAAACCCCTAGAATTATCTGTCTTATACCTTGGCTAAGCTTATCAAAACTAACAATATTAAACATTTGATCCTTCCGCGTGAATTTAGATACCACTACTGACAAAGCCAAACCAAACAGAAAATTTATTACCAAACATGTAATGTAAAAAAAAGTATTCGATTCTATTTTTATGTCGAATTCATGTTTTATTCAAGGAATTTATTTATAAATAGAACAACGTTGTCTAGACCTTATTTTGTGTTGCTCCTCTTGATAACATATTGAGGATTTAAAATCAAAGCCAATAACAACCACATTTATACCTCTCCTAAATTGAATCCACCTAAACAGCAGCTATTTCAAACCAAACTATTCCAGCTCTGAATCTATCGAACACTCACCAAGTGTTCATTGGTGTACGCCTGTTTAACCATAAATTGCCCCACAGGATGTTTGGATGGCCTAACCACACTTTCCCGAGCGTCAATCACCTGCCCGACAATCACGATGACAACCGCAGGCATAATGTTATCAAGCGCTCAAATTAAAAGCTCAATCATTGTGATTATTATTGCCGATGCACCTATTCCCGCACATAAATCATAGCGTGAATCAGTGCATATGGTTGACCGCATCAAACATAGAATATGGTCAATGTCACTATGCATTGTTTGCAGCAGCCGCGGTATATGCTCAATGTTAGGCTAATGTTTCCCTTCCGCTCACGAAACATTTTGCTTATTTTGTAACAAAATTATCAACAAAAAAAACAAACAAAAGTAAATTCTACTTAAAGCTACACGGAAGTAATAGCATTAAAAATTTAAATAAAATGCAATTTTCCCAACGGAGCTCTACAATGCCGGAAAAAGGGCCAAGGTACCCCCTCGAAGCAAACAGCATCCACGCACACGGAGGTAGATATCCCTTGGAGGATTGCTTTCATGGCTCAATAAATAAAGCTGGATAACACAGAAAGAAACAAAAAATTACGACCTTTTTTCTTTCCCTGCCAGCTCCTGCCATCAACAGGAGGGTTCACTCAGGGGTAACGATAAAAATGGCCATCGGTGGGATGGCTGGTAGCGGGCCAGGGGATGGGTACCGACAAATGTAATCGTGTGCGTGCGCTTTTTTTTATTTGCTTTCTTTAAATTTACCCTGTACGACTGTCCGTCACAGAAATCCCACCGGTAGAAAGACGACAAAAGCAAAATTTATCGCCCGATTCCGAGTAAAGTCGTTGTTTTACTCGGAATGGCTTTCAAAGGCGCAAAGCTTCTTTTCTTGCTCTACTCTACTCTAGCAGTATTGTTGTACTGTTCCTTCCAGCTGAATTTGTAAATGTTGTCCCCAGTTGCTGGATTGACAGTTGTTGATACCTTTCTGATATAACCTGTTGGCACACCGAGCCAATCTCAACGGGCCGGGCAGAACGAGATTGTAGGCACCGGTACAATCGTGATTGTGATTATGTCACTCCCTAGGAAGCGACCAACCAACTACAACCCTGTATGTTGTAAATTAATTAAAAACTTCAATACCATTCCAACCGAATGGCCCACCGGAAGTTGTACGCAAAATTGGAAAAGTATTAACAGCGAGCCCGCAAGCCGCTGTAACCGTGTAACCGCTCTGCTGCATTCACACCGGAGATACCGATGATAGGCAGCCATGGTTACGGCCTTCTTCCCACAAGACCAATCACCTACCCCGCCCCCTCTCAAGTGGTGGAATCATTAACGAACAGAACTGATTTGCAAAGGCGTATGACCGGCAGGCAAATATCTGCTCCTTTTTTTTCCTTTGCTACTTCTCACATCCTTTTACCCTTTGGGACTTGGCAGTACCCATATTTACAGTGACCGCCAAAATAATGGGCACACTCTACGTTGTCTTAATATCTCTTAATTTGCTCAGTCCAAAATGAAACCAACACATTGAAAAATTTTAAGTGTATACAGTAAGTGCTCTTCAAGATCCACCAATGAAACAATTCTCAACTAAATATTTTATTTTCTGCAAAAACATTTCAATTTTCATTCGAAGAAATCACGGTGCAGAAATAAAATACCCACTTCACTTAGGTTCAAGTTACAAATTTCATGTTTTGAAATTTGAGTTTCCCCAATTGTTTTCCACTCAATTAATTATTTTTTTTTTCGGTGCTGTTCATTTAACCCCCCTTAAACGTACTCCAGGACATTAATCTATTTTTGTACCTTGCAAGTGGCGCTCTTGAAGCTCCACACCAGAACTGAACAACGCGCGATTTCGCCGCTTTCGGTGAAACAATTCAAATGTTGATTCATCTATTCACGAGATTATTTAAAAAAAGTCCTAAGACTTATCAGCGTGTTCCTTAGCAAATTTGAGTCATTTAAGTGTGTTGACGTTGACCGGGGTTCAAATCCCATCTGGGGGTTTTTCCCCACAGTGAGGATTGGCTATCCAACTATGAGGTATCAATAACAATATAAGGCAGATGGTAGGCTGGACCTAAGACCTAAGTCGTTTGGTCAAGAAGAATAAGAATACATTAAGCAGAACGCGTTCAATTAAGTAGAACGATCAAACGATAGTTTCTATCAAATTACATAGTGGGCACTTTATGCTGTCGCAGCGGCTTCTTCCAATTAGAGTTAAAATATTTTTGCATAAAGCACTTATACTGTTGTAATGTTCTTGTGTTATGATAAAATGTTAGATCAATTTTTAACAAAAAAAATAAGAAAATAACACGGATGGGCACGTTATTCTGCGGGTCACTGTATACACCCCCTGGCACACCAACAAACACCCGGGCAACGTGTAATGCGGGAGAGGGGTTGGAAAGATCAGAGCCGTCACCCGGTGAGATATGTAGATTAAAAATGTGCCATAAAAACGGGGCATAATTTATAGAAGTTTTTAAATTAATTTTTTTTTTACTCACCGTTGCTCGTGGCGTGCCGGCCTGCTATGTGTGCACAAGCGTCAAGCCTTAAACATCGTTATTACGCTGTCAGGCTAAAGCCGAGATTGGTAAGGTAAGCTGGCGTTGCGTTTAAAATGCCCGTCGGGTTAATTTACTTCGTGCCGCGGTAGGTGCGAAAGCGTAACTTTCGTGAAGGGAAAATAAGCAGAACTGGTCATGTTATGAAATTTTCAAACTCTGTTTTGGACTACACAAATTTAAAAAAAATCTATTCGTCATGAAAAATGTGCTTTAAATCCTAAAGAAATCTGCTTTCCACATCACATTGAAGTGCTCTGAGTGTCTCGCACACTCACATATCAGCTGAATTATGCGAATGTTGTTTTAAAAGAACGCTACTTCCACTTCACCAGTTGCAGATGCTTCTTATCCACCGCTGAGTGTATGGTTTCAGCTGATTTGCTATTGACATTCGTACCCAAGTTGCGAGCTGCTCCACGGTGGGAAAACATCTTTCACTTGTCTGCACATGTCCAGACGCTGTGTTGCCGAGGTTTTGTGTTAGCTTCTGCATTCCTGCTAAAGTAAGCATTCTTCAATCTGTGCACCCAACGTTCTTGAAATTTATCCTACTCGTCTGAGGATGATGTTGCCATTTCTTATTTTCGTCCACGACACATCTGTTCGCTTAAAATACGTTCTTCAATGATCACCATGCGCTTCATTCCATGCAGTCGTGAATTTTTGTGAGATCAGCTTGGCACGGGTTGGGAAGCTTTTGTTTTCAATGGCCGTTCGGATAGATAGAGATACTTCGCTCTTGAAGCAATGTTGCCGACAAAGTCTTGAACAATCGGCAAACGGCTCTGGTGAGAGCGAACGCTTGCACCATCAAGTACAGCCGTGTAGACAATCGTACAGTTTGAAGCTGCTCAGTTTGGTTGGTGTTTGGGTTTTAAATTATTGAAAAATGTGTCACTCTGCATCATGTCCGTATGTGAGTCTAGGTAATCTCAAGCAAAGATTCCACAGACGTTTAGTTTTAAACATACTTTATTAAAGTTCTATCTACACCTGTGATGGATTGAGATTAAAATTGTGTAGAAGGGATCTCGTATGAAGGATCTCCTATAAGGGACTTTGTGCAAGGGGCCTTCCAGAACTTGCAGGGAGTTGCTTGTGAGATAGGACCTCCAAGCCCCCACCTTCCCCTCTCTCCCGTTAAACAACCTCAGGACCTCAGTGGCCGCTCAGTAAATTTGAATGTCTCACAGGAAAAAAATGTTTCGTTGTGTCCTGAAGTGGATGAGAATCAGGAAAACGATTTCAGGAACTCAGTGTCCAATCCGGGTTCATCCTTCCGCTCTCCTCCTTCTCCGGTCAGCAGTTCTCTTGATCACATCACGCTAGCTAATGGGGACCTCGATTTCTGTTCTGCTTAAGTCGTCCTATATTCTTGATTTGCCACAAATGAATAGAGTTGAAAAATAATTAAATTCTTGAGGTTTTAAGGGCAGTGGTGATACTTAAAAAAATAAAAACATTCTTTTTATAATTTATTTTGTATATTTTAACGAAGCGGGACGTACGATTCAAGAGGGTACAACATTTACAAAAATACTTAAAAAGCAAAGAAAAGAGCTCGGAAGTTCTCATTTTGCAAATTTGCGAGTAAATTTACAATTAAATGGACATTAATTGAAAAGTCCACCTTACTTCATACAGCGAGAAGAATAAATGATGAGCATTTTTTTCCTCCAGAAGTTTTTTTGTTGCAGAAATTGTTAGAGACAAGTAAAGACATGAATTATTATATATTATAACATTGCAGAATAACAAGTCGTACCAATAGTAAAAGAGAAAATTATTAAAATAAATACCTACTATTGAATAGACCTAATTGATCGCAAAACAAAATTAACCAAATGACGCTATACATTTACTACTAATCGATTTATTAACATCCCAGCCCATTGTCCTGCAGCCCGCTTGGCTCATTGTACTCGCTGACAATAATCTTTCTTAAGCTTCTTCAACCTTGTTAGTGGCATTACCTTTTATTCAATTGTAACACAATTGCATGTGCGTGAGAAGCGGAGAAGCAAAGCAGCATTTCACCATTATACGGTCGGATCCGATTAATAAAGCAAACACGAAAACCACTCCACCCAAACGCTGAACGCTGGGTCGGTTCAGCAAAGTGAAAAAGTGCTGCAAATTAAGTGAAAGCCGAAGCACAAGCCAGCACAGAACAAAGAGACAGGGTCCCCCCCATTGTGCCCCAAGATCTGTGTGATATAGTGTGCCGGTTGTCCCGGTTCTTCTACACCACGAGCAGCTCTGCCTGCGCTGCAGGAAAAAGCCGGAAGCCTCAGACGGGCAGCCACACAATGGCCACCGGCACACCGGAAACGGTGAGCCTCGGGCTCCGGCCCGTGCAAGACGATTCATTCATTTTCATCTCAGGCTATCCATCACACTCGGGGGAAATTTATCCATTTCCACCGACGATTCTTGCCCCGGCCCGATGCCGGTCCTTTCCGGTTGCGCTTCGGCTGTGAAGCGCTTACAAATCTGAAACCCGGGCTGAGAAGACACAGCACACGATGATACCGAGACCGGGACCGACCCGTCCGGCCCAGCACCAAAGGGATGATGGTGGTTGTGTTATCGTTATTATCGTCATTATTATCGCACTATCGACAGCCGGGGTTCCCGTTGCAGTTGCCAGTCTTGTTTCACTCGTTTTCAATGACCCGCCGCTATTGTGTGGTGGATGATGTGTTGTGCTCAGGTTCTTTTTTCTTCCTCTACTTCCCACTGATTTCTTATCCTATCTGTTCGGGTTAGACGACCCGGGCAGAACACTGTCGATCAGCAGCCCGCACAATGAGGTACGCGCTCAAGCATTTCCAAGGAGGGGGGGGTGAGCATCTGCTAAGGACATACCGAAAATAGTGCTCTCATCCGCAAACCTGCACGTTGCACGAAATAGTGAAACTTCAAGCGTGGTTAAGCACACAAGGGGGCAGCACAACATCAAATGTCAACACATGCAGCCCCCGTGCGACCTGAGCTGCATTCGCTGACGGGAAAAAGGATCCTCGGATCGCTTCTAAAATGCACCGAATGCCGTTGATGCAATAACCACCCCACCCGAGTGAAGTGCACCTGCAACGCTTCATGAACTGGTTGTCTCAATTTTCGCCGACATTGTCCTTCCGCTCGTTCGCTTTTTACGTCGGAACTCACCAGAAACGTTCTTTGCGGAAAAGAAGGTTAGAATGACATGTGTGTGTGTGTGTGCGTGTGTGTGTGTGTGTGTATGTGTGTGTGTGTTTGCGTGAACAAGGGCGACATGTGCTCGCCAGAGTTGGATGTGATATGAAAAACTAACTATAGGGAGATGGTTCTTTTGATGCTCGAGAACCATTCCGAGGAGATAGATTAATTTTCCTGCATTCAATTTTAAACTTTTCTTCTCCGCTGATCATCATCAAACTAGGATGCCCAACGAAACGGAACTCATTTTAACGTAGGTCCTCGTTAAATTGTGATAGTTGGCTGCAGAAGGATGGATGCAGAGCGAAAGATCGTACGGCACGTACGGTTTCCTGTGCGTAATCATTTAATTCACATGTTTGTTCTAGGCTTGGCTCATTATGATTTTCTGACTCGAGCGCTAAATCCGCGTCTACGTTATATTGGTCGGAAAACGGCACTGCTTATGTTTATCATTCACCCGCCCGTAACATCATGGGCTAGTAACCTCGCAAGGTTACGCTCGTTAGCAACCGAGCAGGAACATCCAATTCATCGTATCTGTCGCTCTCGACGGAACCGGTGCCGCAGCACCGTTACCGCGGGTCGTGCACCTCCACTCCCCGGCTGGGGCGAAGAATGGAAAATTTCTTTCCACGCCCATAATCATTCTGCTCCAGTGCCCGCTGATGTCTAGTAGCTGATAATGTACCCTCGTGCTTCGGCACGGCAGCGACGCGTTTTATTGCACACAGTTTGCTCAGTGCCGTGGTAAGAAAGTAAATCACGTTGTTATAGTCGAAATGCTGGAGAGCAAGGTACCGTGTCGTGTTCCACTGTTTTTCGCCGCCCGTTTTTGGATGCTGTGTATCGCCCAATTCGGAATGCTCGGGCCGACGATGGGATGGCACAAACTTCTGATCTCACGCAGTAACCCGGGGTCATACGGTACGTGGCGAAGGTAGGGCTAGGTGAAGCAATGAGTGGGTGAAGCAAGCACAGGACCATAATCATCTTGTTGACTACTCTGTTGCTGTCGCGTCTCGGGTCGTGGCACCAAAACACTGGTGCACTCCGCGCACACTGTGGCGCACACTTGAGCACGAACGTGCGGCTTTCCAGGGGCTTGCCGCGCAAACTACCCAACTTCATAAACTCTTATGATCGTGGTCGCGCACACTCTTCTCGAGGGGTTCATTCTCAACATCAAACTCAACGGCACCTTCGCACCACACTATTGTCTTCCGCGGTGGAAACGGTCGGCAGTATCTTTCGGCAGACTATCGCTTCGTGCGGGACGGGTGGTGGTTGAATTATTTAACAGCAGCAACAAACAAATGCAACAAACAGTGAACGCCCGTACGCCGCATGAGATCAGGATGGCAAGCAGCTCGTTTGGCACTTGTTTGATCAGCGCTTGGCATCGTTTTGTTTCAACTAAGGTTTAACGCGGGCTGCGATCTCGGTGAGGTTTTTGGATGCAATCGAATTTAAGATGGGGTAGTGGATTTTGGTAAACGTGCGACGTATACTAATCCAAATAAGGTATCGTGAGGAAATTATGTTTATCGAGTTCTTGTGTTACCCACCAATTCATGAGAAGAGCTCGATGGAGGCGCCCAGTTGTTTTAGTGAGAAAATGAAAATGGTATTGTACTTCATGAAAAGCGTTCGATTTATATTAAAAAAAATCGAAAAGCAAAAGATTTTTAAACGAGATAAATCAAATTGACAGTCTACCCATTTCTGATAATAATTATTGAAATTACTACAATCACTAACAACTAATCGATGGAGACGCATAGTAGTTTTAGTGGAGTAATTCCATGTTATGTGAAAAATATTGCAAATTTATGCAAAAAAATAAAGCTCGAACAAAAAAATATGACAAATCAATATAAAAGCCATCCAATTTGCGATAAAAAGCTTTTTTATTTCCATCAATTACTTTCATGGAACCGATGGAGACGCCTAGTTGTTTTGATGAGTCTGATTGAAATCATGTAAATATCATTTGTTGAAATATCTGTTTAAATATCTTCTTGAAAATTATTCCAATACATTTGGAGGAGATAATATAAAAGAAGACCGATTGATGGATATAAGCTATCTTTTAAAAACACTTAAAAGAAATTGATGGAGGCGCCTAATCCATTTTGTAATCTAAATTACAATTTATATTAGTGCTCTATGATTAAAATCGGAATATCAAAACATGATTCTTTTTTCATTTGATCATTCATTTAAATCAAGATAAATTTAATACAAAGAGCAATCTTGAAAAACAATCCTAATCAAAACTTCACTAACGTTTTGTGCTAATTTCAAGCAATAGATTAATGACCCAATTTTTCTGGCAATGTTAAGTTACATCCGCTTCAACGCGAACATTACCCCCACTGGATTCGATGCTTTATTTTCCTTTCGAATCGTCCTCTTTAAAACAAAATAACATAATGAGAATCCAATTTTTCCTTGTCAAAATCTAAGGATCTCAATTTGATAGCACAATCCAGAGCGAGAGAGCAAAAAAAAAACTGAATACAAAATTACACGTCTCCCGATACTCGACAGACAAAGCCGCGTGAAGCAAAAAAAAAAACACAATCCCCCTCCTAAGTAAATCATTACACTGAACCTCCCCTGCACGACAACAGGGGATTCAACGACGGCGATAAGTATGTATCAACATTTTGACACCTAAATCTATCGAAATCAATCACGCGACTGTCACGACCCCACAGCACTACGCTGCCGAGCAGTGAACGCTTCGTGTTTTTTTTTCCTGTCCACCCGACGACTTGCTTCATTGCTTCAAAATATCTCGCCCGCTCACGGACGGGAACACTGTCAAGCGAAAGCAATTCTTGAAGTGACTACAACGATGATAACGATAGGAACGAACGCTCCGGACCGTTCCGACGATAACTAGCGTACCGCACCGACAGGACGATCGATGGCTACTCGTTATGCAGATCACGTTTGAAAATCGCTAAATCCAGCGAGAAGCCGGCACAAAGTCACCCACAAGAAGACGTAACGTTTTCGTTACTTTTAAAGCTTTGCGTTGTTCTCTTTATTTTTGTTCTCATCGGCTTCCGGAGCTTACTTAACGCAGCCAGCAGCAAAACGGTGCAAGCTTGCAAATGTTCGTTTGTGCAAATCGAAAACGAAAACGTTTGAAAAGCAATTCCATTTTGTCGGGCATGGCATTCGACAAGATGCTGCAGATCAGAACCGTTGACAATGGTTAATTTTGTAAATCGATTGGAAAATTTGAACCATTTCCTCACCCAAACGGTTGCCAAAGATGTTTTTGGTAGCTTGAAGCGCTTTCATCGGCATGATGTAGCTTACGGAGCGTATGAAGCATCGAAGACAAAATCAATAAAAAAGTTGTATCGAAATCATTAGTTTACGGAGAGCAGTGATGGGTTTGTTTTGCGTTGAATTGGCATTGGTATTGTAAAAAAGGGTGAATAGCGTACAGTCAGTTGCCTGTGAAGTAGAAATAGAGGGAAAAAGTTTATAAAACGAATGATTGTTTTTTACGCTTCTTTTAGATATGGTTTGGGATAGAGTTTGGACTGAAAACTCACACATCCTCAAAAGCTGAAAAACGTTTTCAATAGACAAAAAGTTGTTTTGAGATTGCTTCAAGCTGAAAAATCGTCTAGCTAAAGCATGTCCTACTTTAAGCTTCGGTTGCAGCACTCACTGCATTGTGTTTTATCTTACTTACCTTTTCCGTACAGAATTTCGATGGGTAAGCGATTGTTTGTATTATTGGCTATCATACCCGTTTGAAAATTCAGTGCTGAGAATGATTTTTGATTATCGTGGCCAGTAGGCAGTTTTTTAATGGTTTGCCAAAGTCTTTGTTAGACAGCTTCTAGCTCGGTTGTATAAAGATTCGGTATTTAATTTACCTGAGCCTCATCTTAAAGAAATTTCGGAAAGACGGACCAAATTATTGTGGAACGTTTGTCTTTATACATTACGAACCCTTTTCACGAACAACAGAGTTGAAGTTTATAATCGCAAACAGCCCGAGCGAGTCTGTAAGACCCTCACTGTGTCCATTATTTTATAAGATTATTTGGGATACAAATCGTGAGGAAAAGCATGAAGGCAATTTCCATTATGAAAAATAATTGAATCAATTATACCTGAGACTTTTGTTTATCTTAATTTTGACTGGTCCTAAAGTATGGAAAGTTACTGATATATTTGGATCTTATTGCTTACCTTACATTGGTTAATTCAACTTCTTCTTTCTTTTTTGGCACTAGAACCTCGAGAGGTCTCGGCCTGCCATTTCTGGCGTTCTGTCACTTAGTATAACCCGTAGCAAAGCAGTCAGACCAACGTACGGGGAGCCCTACGGGGAGGATGGGATTTGAACCCCGGTCCTGCCGTGTGAAGACCAGCGCCGTCGACCACCAGACCCTCCCTTTAGACAAGTTCAACAGCCTGCCAAATTCTTATGGAAGCCTGAGCTACTAATTTACTGTATTTTCGATTTGTTATTAAAGGTTGTGTGTATTTGATATAATTGATATAAATTGTTTACTTGTCTGAGTCTTTTGAGCCTGTTTCGCATTCCTGGTATTTTGTGCTTTCGTGAACAAATGTTCGATTGATTAGGGCTTATTTTTTTGCTCTGCATTACCTTATGTTCTTGGTTGGACAGGATTGTTCTTGGATTGCTTGCCTTTATTGTTTTTCTTTGAATTTAGTACATACAATTAAATTTACCTCACAGGAAGTGTTATTTGATGTTTAATTTTTTTTTTTAATTCAAAGAGCCTTATCTGGCCCCTTTGAAGCGAGGATTTTATAAAAAGGGCAAATATCAAAACAGAAAACATAGAGTACAAATTAAGGTTAAATCGGTGACACTAAACGAATACTACTCACGAATACTACACAACATATTACTATATGTAACACCATTACACATAGATTTATTGTTAAGCAAGAGCCAAATAAGTCATACCAATTTGAAGAATCATACTTTACTTTGGAAATGTTATTCATTCACTCCGTATACCAATACAGACCAGGAGCTTTTGAAGGTATTATACATCTAGAAAGGAACGCTTCCACCTATTCTTCAGAGAACGTCGGTTTTCAAGAAAAAACTGGTTTTCAAAAACTTTTTGAGCTGCAAGTGTCTAGATAAAACATGATTACAGAAAATCTAACATTTTCAACAACCGTGTGTTTTCAACAACAACTAAGATATTTTTTCAATCTTATTGGTAAAACATTTTTGCACTTCAACAAATTTAAACAAGAATGAGGTTATTCAGAGGATTAGAAGGTACTCTAACGATTGAATAAAAAATTATGTATGTCTTATTCGCACAAAAGCTTAGTCAACCAAAAAATATAAAACAGGTTTTATAATAGTTTACCAAAACTATTCTTCACCTCTCCGTAAAAATATCTTGTGTAGCAACCCTCACAAAACCCTGTTCATCCAAAATCTCCAACCAAAACACCCACACGAACGCTTATCTTCCTTGTCCGCCTTGGTAATTGACCGGTAGTGGTTGATTGTAGTTAAACGTTTTCCCGTCTGCTTACCACTGCGGTCCAATATCATCGTAAAGACCCCCCCCCCCCCCCCCCACACATGCCTCTCGCTACCTTCATCCCCTCGCGCAAAATTATCAAATTGATGGCGCAACAACAACACCAACAATTCCCAAGTCGCGTAACAAACAAAACCTTCCGATGCAAAACAGGGGTGGGCAAAACTATTTCAACTTGTGTTCGTGGTTAGCTAATTTTTAGCCGCACACTTCTTCCGTTGCTCTGCATTATTCAACTTTTTCCCACCACAATACTGCTGTAGGCGCTTGCAAACAGGCTCGGTGTTGTTGCAATTGCAGTTCGCGGCCACCACAACTATCCATGCACTTCATCAGCAGCAGCAGCAGCACGAGCTCACGTGTCCATTTTCATTTTTGGAATGCTACTAAAGCCTTTGCCGTACCCCCAATGAACTGGCCGAACCGGGGCCGTCCTATGAATATGCATACGCCCGAGCACTATATTCACAATTCTGCATAAAGCTCCCACTAGCAGAGCCGGTGAGATTCAGAACCGTCACACACTTTTTGGCCGAGCACACATACATACACACTGGACCCAATTTTGCCATTGGCGACCGACGAGCGATTCCAAGCGAAGTGTTTTTTTTTCTCGGCCAAAGCTTGCAATATTTTATCCTGATCCTATTTGGTCCCAGTTTTTCTACCGGTTTTTTATCGTTGTTTTGGGTGAAATATTTCACGCTGTTGCTTTCTTTTTATTTGTGCAAGATGCATACACACACATAACTTTCCTCCGTTTTTCGGATTGTATTTGGTTCCCATTTTTTGTTTGCTCCATGTTTGCCGCATTCAGTGACTGGAAACTTCACTCCATGCAGTAGTTGCTGATCGTCTGCATCCATTATTATTAAGTTTTTTTCTGTTGTGTTTGTTGTATTTCGTTATAACTGTTTGAAACATTTTCTCTTTCACGTTCCAAGTGCTTGTTTCGTATTCGGGGGATTTTTTTTTGCTGTATTGCATTACTTTGCATTGCTCATTCGGTTCGGCGTTTTTATATTCAACGCTCGTACTATCCCGTTCGCGAAGCTTAAACTCCATTGGCTTCATTGTTTTTTAGAGGGTTTTTTTTCGTTCACGTACAAAGATAAAAAAGGCTGTAGCAAACGAAACTGAATTTTATAATGAATAGGCAACGTCGGTGCTTGAAAAACTCACACATACACGGAACGGTATAATGTATTGTAAAAAATCAGGAAATCAGCGAATTCTTTTAAGGACAGCTAGAAGGTATTTTTGTTGGCAGGTTGGGTAAACAATTTAAAGCATATTTATTCATGCCTAGTTTGCATAGTCTAATCAGATTTACATTTCTTTGCGCCCCGGTGTAAACTATCACCCTTGAGAGGCAGGTTACATTATTTAGCTTAAAGCACAACACAAAAAGCAACAATAATTAATTCAAATTAAACAATTATAACTAAATTGATGTAAAAAAACAGTTCAAGCATTTTGCAAGGCTTTTAATACATTTTTAGTTTTAAATAAATTATCATACTTTTCGCAGTCCACATGCTAGCTACAGTAACAGTAACAAGACAACATCCTCTGGTAGAGAGGATCGAAATATTTGCGCCTACAGATAGGCAATTCTCAACACAAGGAATATTTTGATCATTAGCTTTTAGATCCGATTAGTACAAGAATTAGTATTGGGAAAAAAATGTTACAAGGAAAGCATGAGCTGGTTTTTTATTAATAAAATTTTCCAATGTATCATATTAATCATACATTTTGCAATAGGTGTTTTTGGTAGTAGGAACGTTTATTGCATCTTTCCATGTTGGTAGGACATTTTGTTAGCTAATGCTTAGATGATGTGTTAGTACTAAATTTTGAAAAAATGTGTGCTTTTCATTTGAGATTGAGGGAAATTTTCTTGAAAAATAAAAAATCATAACAATGGAAAAAATAGTCTGGGCATGTATAGTTACTCTTATAGCTTATCCTCACTTACACAGTTAATACCATATAACTGTTCACTATATACTATTTACTTAGAGCTCAGTTATCCTAATATTTGAAACGTGTTAGACAAACACCAAGTATCTTAAAATAAATTTATTTTAATCAAAATTTAATAAACTGTGTTAGTGTGGGGGTTCTTTACCAAGGAGGTTGTTGCCACGTTTGTCATGCAATTGTCATCAAAGTTGTATACGATCGTGAGTCACCTGAGGATTCGTGATAATCCGGGTCAGTTTGTCATACCTAGCACCAGGTGACGCTTAGAAGAACGATGAGACAGATAGCAGAAAATAGAAGAGAGAGATAGGAAAACAGAGAAAAGGAGATAAATATAATCTGTTGAAAATAGATCATGATCGAGAGTAAAGTTCACGAAGGGTTAGAAAAATCCAGTAGCAAAGTGATCAGCTGACAGATCAGACTATTTTAAAAGTGCGCCCACTCGTTGTAATAAAATAGAATTTTCAAACGCTGTTGCGAAAACCGGAGCATAAATTTTAACTTGCTGATAGTACATACAAAGCAACAGAGGTACTTTAAGAATAGTCTCCAGGAATTGGCTATGAGTTCGTTGAAGATTTGTTTTACTTGTAGCACTGATTAAATAGCACTTAGAAGCGAAAGTGAAGCTAAAAATTCTTGTTTTGAAAGCTTTATAAACGGAAAACAATCAAATCCGTTGGATATTTATTGAAGGTCTACCGTTTATTTAGATGCAGTTCTAGATATTTTAAAGAGCATTTCCACGGAATGTACTATCAAGTAGCTTTCGAGAGCAAGTGTATCTGACCAAGTAAAAAGTTCTGTACTTATCATCATTTACTCTTAACTTTTATTTCTTACAATACTTAATTAAATTTTCAATCGTTAAGTTTAGGGACTTTGGTTATTTACTTTGAGCATTTTCCAGACGATAAAGTGCCGATATTCCCGGCATATAGAGTAAGTTTGAAATTTTCCATGAAACGGATAGCCTTTGTGTAAATCCAAACTCATTGGTTGGTTGCAAATGTTGGCAAGCTAGTATTAACGTGAACCCCCAGACTGAAGCTTTAGCAGAACGATCCGCAAGTAGACTCCGCTTCGAAACATCCTCAAAACTCGTTAGTGATATTTAAACATAAAATCACTTTTGCTCTACCCACCATCACAACTGGCCCGGCTCCCTTTCCAAGCTGTAATGTACGATTTTTTTTTTTTTTTTTTTTTTTATTTTGTTTTATAGAGGCTTTGTGCCTTTTGGCTGACATTCGCCTCTTTGATTTAACATACAGTAACTTATTAATTACTTCAATTTATGCCCTTATTCAGTTCATTTGTTATTCAACTAAATTTCTTTGTACAAGTTTATAGCTTTTAGAAAATTCAAAACGTTACGTTCCCTTTCCTCCGTATTTGCAAGGATTTCGTCTATGTTGTTCCCTATTTTGTGTAACTTCCTTTCCTCGTTATAACCTGCACAGTCTGCAAGGATATGCCTGATTGTTAGAATTTCTCCACAGTAGGTACATTTTTCGGGATTAGATTTAGCTACACGATAGCCATGTGTAAGTCGTGAGTGCCCAATTCTAAGCCTGGTCAGGATGGCTTGCTCATGATTATTGGTTGCTTGAACAACGTATGGGGCCACAGATATTTTAATGAATCGGAGCTTGTTTTCGTTTAGGTTCCACCATTCCTTTTGCCATGCTTCTACTATTCTTTTTTCAGCCCATTTGATCATGTCTTTCCTAGATAGATCTTCTTGATGTCCTGTATCTTGTTCCCGACCTTCATTTGCTGCCCTGTCAGCTTCATCATTCCCTTTTATGCCACAATGGCTAGGAATCCAGCAAAACGTGAGTTGTAACGAGGACGCAAGATTTTCTAACATCTGGACGTACGGGTCCTTCGATCTTCCTCTTTCCATGGCGGCCAAGACACTAGCGCTATCGGTGAAAATAGCGTTAGGTTTGAAGAAATCCGTTGCTTCTTCTGCTGCTAAGATCATAGCAATCGCTTCAGCAGAAAATATACTAGTATGATCGGCTAGTTTTATGGAACATCTTTCCATGGAAGATATGATTCCGCATCCTGCACTGCTTTCTGCAACAGATCCATCGGTATAGATGTGGTGGTGATCACGATATTTTTTGTGCAGTAGTTCGTTGAAGATTTTGGTAACGAAGGATGATCTGGGAACAGCTGCTAGTTCTTGCTTCATAGTCCAGTCAATTGAAGGATTCCGTTGATCCCATGGTCGTTCCCCAAATCTGCATTGTTTTGTGATGCGTGGTATCCGATGATTCGTCAACTTCATGAATTCGCTTTGAGCTCTCTCAATAAAAGCGTTGGATGAAATATCTTTCTCCAGTAGACGACCCGCAACTGCAACTAATCTCTGAGTAATGATATGAGAGAAAGGAAGCTGACCGCTTTCGCAGATCAATGAGAGAGTGGGACTAGTGATATAGGCCCCGGTAGAATGCCTCAAGCTAGCGTGATAAAGTGGAGCTAAAGTTTTCTCAAATTTTAGTTTATTAATCGATACTATTTCAATTCCGTATAGCAGCTTAGGAATGAGCCATGCTTTAAGAATTCTTATTAATACAACTCGATTTGCCCGATGTTTTCCATAACCTAACATTTTGAACAGATTGACCCGATTTTTAGCGGTCTGTTTGGTGTAGTTGCAATGAGCGATGAAGGATAATTTAGTATCAAAAATAACACCTAGAATTGTGGCTTTTGTGACGTTTGGTATGATTGTTTTGCCATATTTGATGGACGATGGTTTGTGTTTGTGGCTTTTTTGACAGATATGTAAAATCTTACTTTTTTCAGCAGATATTTCAAATCCAGTCAACTTGGTCCATTTTTGTAGTCCATTGATTCCAGATTGAAGATTTTTTCTACATTCACTAACTGATTTGGACATTGAGACTAACATGACATCATCTGCATATAAAAATGGTTTTATGATTTTGGGAATGTGTTGATATAAAGATTCCATACAAATCAAAAAGAGTGTTGGAGATATAATAGCTCCTTGAGGAACTCCATTTTCGAGACTCTTTGTGCATGATAGTTTAGATCCAATGAGTACTTTGAAAGATCGATTTTTGAGAAAATCGCTTATGTATGCCGTTAACCTACCGTTAAAATTCCATGCTTGTAGTTGTTCGAGGATCTTGTATCGCCATGTTCTATCGAATGCTTTTGATAAGTCGATAATGGCACAGTCCATGTGCAGGTTTTCATTTGTTGTTTTCAACAATAATTCTTCAAATGAAGCAAAATATGTGGTAGTACCTCGCCCTGCTCGAAAAGCATGTTGTGATGAACTCAAAAGATTTCTTTTATCGAGTTCAGTCATCAATCTTCTATTTATCATCCGTTCTAGAACCTTGCTCGTGCAATTCAATAACGATATAGGACGATAGTTTTCTGCTTCATGATGTGGTTTATGAGGTTTTTTAATTGGAATTATGTAGCTTATTTTCCATGTGTCCGGAATTTTTCCAGATATCCAAATCTCGTTATAAATTTTCAGAAGTGTAACTTTGCCTTGTTCCGGAAGGTGTTTTAGTAATGGATAGCCTATCTCGTCTGGCCCTGCTGAGTTTCCCTTACTTTTGTCTAAGGCCCACAAGAGTTCCTGCATGGAGAACAATTTGTTGTAGGAATGTTCCTCGGTTTCATCAAACTGAATGTTGGATTTTTCTTTTTTCTTTTTTTGAATTTTAAAACGCTTTGGATAGATATCTTCGGAAGAATTTTTGAAGAAGATATCTGCGAAGGTGTTGGCTACTTGTATTGGATCTGAGATAGTATTTTCTTTATTTAGTATGATGGGGGATGGAGATTTCTTTTTCCCGGTAAGGAGGCTAACTTTTTGCCATATTTCTTTAGAGGACATAGATGGGTTTATTCCTCCAGAAAAGCTTGCCCAGGAATCTAATTTGGACTTCTTTATCGCAGCTTTGGCATGTACGTTTGCTTCCCTATATTTTTCTGCTAGTATTCCGGCGAAAATGTTGTTATTATTTTTGCTAGCTTTGCGAAATTGTCTAAGTGCTTTGCGTCTCGCACGAATTGCAAAGGCAACTTCTTGATTCCACCAAGGTACGTTTCTTAAGCTAGGTAGGCCTTTAGTACGTGGTATGCTTGTTTCTGCTGCATTTTTAATCAGCCCACAAAAATTATGAACTTCCGGTAACGATGCCATTCTAGCAAGGGATTCAGAGATTTGGTATTGATATTCGTCCCAATTTGCTTCGTTATATTTCCATTTAGGTCGAGAGGAATATTGAGGAAGAGAAAGCCTGCTGTAGATTAGTGTGGGATAGTGGTCGCTGCCATGGGTATCTTTCAAACAAGTGAGAGTAAATTGAGAAGCTATAGAAATATCTGTGACACAATAATCTAGAATAGATGTAGTCCCGTTTGAGGGATTTATCCGGGTTGGGTTTCTATTGAAATAAACATGTAGATTGTTCGTAAGGAAAGTATTTTGAAGCATTTTACCTCTGGTATTGGTGGTGTTACATCCCCAACATTCATTTTGAGCGTTAAGATCCCCCACAATTATTAGCGGTTTGGGTAGTTGATTTATAAGCAAGTGCATTTCTGTATTTAATTGAGAATAATCTGACTGGTTTGGTGGTAGGTATAAGTTGAGTATTGTAGCTTCTATTGGAGTTTTTATTCGTATAGCAATAGCTGAAAAGGTGTTAGATATTTTAAGAGATTTGAAAGGAATATGCTTAAGTATTCCAATCCCTACGTTGTGATGTGCGATGTTCCCTGTCCTGAATCTCCAGGTATAATTTTTTAAAGCTCCGGCAGTAAGCAAAGGAGGTTTCATTGTTTCTTGTAATGCAATAAATGGTGGTGCGTGTTTTGTCAAAATTAATTTTAATTCGTCTAGGTTTTTACTCATGCTTCTTATATTCCAAGTAATAGCAAACAATCGTGTATTATTGGATGATATCGGATTAGCTGAGGAAGACATTACATAGCATTTGTTGAAGTTTTGTACCAGGAAAAATAAGGAGTCTATACTGGAGATTTTATCTTTTTGTTTTTGAGTTTTTCTTTTTTGTTGATCTGGAGTGGAGGGTGGAAATTGTTGAATCTCTCAATGATTTTGTAGGTGGGTTTAGCTCATCCGGTGAGAAATTTGCATTTCTCTTGTTTGGGAACAAAGATTCATTCGTGTCACTGATAAATGAACTATCTTCTTCTGAGTCGATTTCTGTTACTTGAGTATTTTTGAGTGCACTGCTCGTGGTTGCCTTGTCCATGGGTATCTGGGGTGTATTTTGCTTGGTAACAATTTCTGTTAAAGCCTCAACTTGTTTTCGTAGGCTTTCAATAGTCGCAGTTAGTTGCTCTATTATTTTGTCTTTTGCATCCACAGTTTGAGCTTCGACTATTCTTTTTTGAATAGTATTAGCCCATTCAGTTGGTTTTTCTAGCTCATAAAGAGCACGTGCTTCCTTAAATGTACAGCTTTTATTTATTTTTATTTTTATCACTTCCACTTCTTTTTGGTAAAACGGGCAGTTTTTATCCAGGGCATTGTGTGCACCTTTGCAATTTAGGCAGTTTACGGTGTTTGTACATTCCCCATGGGCTACACTACCACATTTAGAACATGTTTCGCTTCTTTTGCAATGTGTTTTGGTGTGGCCGAACTGTAAACATTTACCACAGCGCATGGGGCGTGGATAATACACACGTGTAGGTATCCGTTCGACACCTATAAAGATGTATTCGGGTACTCGAACAGCGTTCATAGTAGCTACAAATGTATTTGTTGGAATCGATACACCGTTTACTAATTTTGAGAATCTGTATATGTCCGTCACATTGTCTCCCTCGAGATGCTTCAAAATCTCTTCATTGCTCATTTTACCCAATGTACTGGCTGAAAAAACGAATTTCACACTGTTTAGGGTTGGATGGGGCTCGATAACGATTTGGTCTCCGTTTATTAATTTCTTTATGGTTTGTAGTTTTTGAAAAGAGGCTGCTGATCGGGTTTCTAATAGAATTTTTTCTCCAGCCGAGTCAAGAGGACGGCCTGTTTCAATTTTGCCTGTGGCTTGTTTTATAGTTTCACTAATTATCCATGGATTATCAGGGAGTTTTTTGTTTTCAAGAGATCTCAGAATGAGAAACCTCTTTTCCCCATATTCATCTCCTTTATCCATCCATTGCGGGATAGATCTTCCTCTGTGTTCCCCATTTGAGATAGGGGGAAAGCCTGCTAGGCCTACTGGAGGCCTAGCCATAGCTTATCTACTATCCCGTCTAACGGGAGTTTTTGCTATCTCTTTCTATCTACCAATTTCTCCACTACTGATGCTGTGAGGCTATCTACCTTACCCTTACACTTTATCCACTGCACGCACTGCTCTGATCAGCAAATCAACCGCCAGAACTCTCACACACCACTCAAAAAACTGGTTTAGTTGTGACAAATATTATTTAAGGTTTCAGAGAGCTGATAACGATGCGACTTATCTCGGCAAGAGTTCGCACTCGACTGGTAATGTACGATGGTTCATCTTTCATCGCACGCACGTCCAACCGGAAAACGTGCCCACTTATGTTGCTCCCCGTAATAATATCCAATTTAGAAAATCTTCCTCACCTTCAGCGAGGCAAGTGTTTAATATCAGCTTTACGGAAGGAAGCAGCATCAGGCAAACCATTGTTAGCGGCACACTCACCCGGCAAAGCTTTCATTCGTGCGGGAACATTCTTTTCCAGCAGGGAAACATATTTTTCTCTCCTACGCACATTTTTTTCCATTCAAAGAGTGGTAGGCTCAACTGCAAAGTAAAAGCAAAATGAATGGCGGTGGAACAGGTGCAATAGCAAATTGTCTTAGAAAACGTGGCAAGGCTTTCGTTGAGGAGCAGCAACACCAGGTCTAGCTCCCGAGTACGAGATGAAGATGATTTTATCCTTTGCGTGCCCCAGCTTTACACCGCCCAAGGTCTTACGGATAAGTTACCAGGCACCGGTGGAAGCGACATCCGTAAAGGTAAAGTGTGTTCCAACGTTCCTGGGCGAAACACACAAACACTAAAAGCTTTCTTCAATGAATCGGAACGCTTCCGGTTGGAGTGTGCGAACACAACAATCCTTATTTTCCACGAACCAACAACGGCCCGGATGCTTGTTTGGTTTGTTGGGGAGGGCAAAAAATAACAAGAGTAACAATTTTCTCAGTATCGCCGGCTAACGCTGACCAACCGGAATAAGCGAGATTTTCCTCTACCGTGTACTGAGTTGAGCCTGTTGTTGTCGCACGAAAGGCATCCGCATTCTTTCCAGCGAAAAACAGACCCAGCAGGATGTGTTTTCAGCTACCGTTTACCCGTAGTCGTCATCAAGGCAAGACGGCGTTCATCAAGACGACACAGTTTAGTGGGGCGCCGGATTTAGAGCGATATTGAAAAGTTAATACACAGCCCGTGCCGTCCTGCGCGGCCTTGCAAGGTTGATAGAACTTAATTATTGCATTAAACTTTAATCAGGTACCCGGGCGCTACCAGCACCATCGTCGCCCTCATCATCTTCGGACACTACGCCGTCTCGAGCGTTCGACGAAGGACGGTGACGACAACGACGTTTACACTAATTGAAGCATCGAAGAAAGAATCCCTCACCACTGTTCTTCACCATTACGCGGCACACCTTCTGCCATAGCTGCTGTGTGTGTGTGTACGTGACTGTGTGGAAAGTTGAACAGAAGGTTCGCCTGTAGCTATATCGATCCGGTCTGAGAACGAAAAACGAGAAGGACAATTAAGTCAAGTCGTGCAAGTAAGCTAAGCGGGTGGTTCAACAATTTACCGATTTCGATTCACTTTGACACAATTGATTGAGTTTCGAAAGTGGTGTGCAATCACACTGCGAGTGGAGTTTGCTTTCTTGTGACCCTGTCAGAACATTCACTTTACTGTTCGAGCTGGGATTAATTGAACGCGTAAAAGCACACGGCTAACATGATATTATTTCGCTTCAAGGTATGCGTAATTTTGTCTTCAATTTCAATTTCTAACAAACGCAATGCTGAAGAGTATAACCTGCCGTAGTTATTAGCATGCCATTTTGTGTGCATTTTACCTGTTAAAGGAAACAATGAGGATCAAAATAACTTAACCCTCTGCAGTCTGTTGTCAACTCGTCCGTCTCGTGATGTCTCGTCCGTTGGGGATATCACAATTAAAAAGCAATTACGGGGAATCGATATATTTTTAGCATCAAATTTCAATTCGAAGAGCTTGACATCTTGCTTGACTATCGTTTCTTGAAATAGGGTCAAAAGACATCAGATAAAAAGAAAGCTATGAGTTAAGATTATATGACAGCAGATTTTCTTGCAGGAATATCGCAACTGATAATCAACTTTTCATCTTTGTAGTATAATCCAATCCAAAATCCAAAGAAAGGAAACTTTTTAGCTATAAGACAATCATTGAATTGACGAAAAATTCTGGAGAGAGATTTCAAGAATCTTTACTGAAGAAATCGATGACCCATCAAAACACACCAGCCATCAAAGAGGAATGGATTGCAGTGCGGAGGATTAAAAAAAAAAACTGAACAAGAACGTCATCCTTGTTGCAGCCTTTTTTTCGGTGTAACGACCCCTTAAGGTCATTCTTGCTATTTCTGACCTACTAGACCTACTGATACCACGTAGTTGGACAATCAGTCCTCACTACAAGGGACCGGTCCGGATGGGATTTGAACCCCGGTCCTGTCGTATGAAGTCCAGCACTGTGGTCGTCTCTTCCACCGAGCAGCCCTGATAAGAAAGTTGTTGAATTAAGATCTCAAATCTCAGGACTGGTTCTTATCGTACACTGAAAAGAAAAATATTCTGAGACTGGAAAATCATTTAATCACAATTTTAATTTCAAGCTCATTTAGCTATTTTTCCTTGAATACTTGTCTCGGTTAAATTAAATTATTGATCACATTTTAACGAGACTCTCAAAACTTGCCTTCCACCATTAAGTTCCCGACCAGCAAAAGCAGGATAACAAATTCGATTCCTGCCATTTTCTTATACCCAATAAAGCTCACCAAAAATCCGACCATAAATCCTGCACCAACGTTACAACACCTTTAACATTTTTAGCATCAGCAGCCAAACACACACGTATTCCGTACCTGGTGTGCCGCAGCGAGAGATCATTAATTGATGCGCACTTACTGCCGATCAATTCGTTACCCGTACTCACCCAACCTGTTTCACTCTGTAGCGACGAGGGAGAGAGAGAGGAGGGAGAAGCAGCGCAACCGAAACCAAAATAAAAGTCCAACTAAATTATGGTTATCGCCCAATATCATGTGAGCAATTAATATGCTGCCTTCGAAAGAGTAAAAACATGAAAAACTTTGCTTGACCGACGGCAGACTGTTCCTTACCGCTATTCTCAGGCGGGGAGACACCGGATACATACACACACACACATGGGGAAAATGGGGTAAAGATATAAGCATAAGTCCCAAGTCACTGCCACAGACATTTGTAGGTTAGTACGTACGGATCTCGATTTATTTTTCACACGATATTTAAAGCGGTCGGTGTGGCAGACGTAACCCAATCGCTGGGATGTACGTACCGTTCCGTCCCCATACGGCACCGTCCATCCATCCTTTCCCCTTTTTCCGAAGCCTTAGCACGCCGCTGTTGTCAAAATATGGCTAGTTTTCCCGTCCCGTTCCCAGCGCGCGGGCGTTCGACGTTCCAATAGTAGTTTTCAAGAGGCCTTGTGCTTCATTCACCCTAAAGCACCAATGATATCGGCAGGCGGTAAAGGATACCTACCAAAATGAAAAAAAGGGAAAAATCCCCCATAGCTTTGAAAACGTGTTTTCGTTAAACGAGACTTCGTGATAAAATTCAATAAACCTAAATCCTTCAAAGCCAACCAAAGCGCGCTACTCCGTGAGGATATTCCATGGGCTCGCACGCTTCGAGCGTTTGGATGGTGGTGGTGGATATTAGACGGTGGAGAAGGTCAGCCCATCGAAAACCTCATGTATTCATTGTATCATTTTCCCCTTTCCTAACCCTGTAGCCACTACCAACGAGACCAACAAAAAGAGAGCCAAAAACCAACCCCAATTCGTGTTTGTTTCGAGCTTTTCGGTGTTGGAGGCTCTTCTTGTTAAGGCACAAAAGCAGTTGATGATAGCGCTCGACGCTTGTGGCTTGCTCGGACCGTATGAGCTAGAGCCGGCACGATCCAAATACGACCCGTTGGCATTCGGTTGGCAAAACGCAAAGAGCACAACCTCAGTCGGTGGCAAAGAAAAATAACTGTTATTAGTAGCATTGGCGCGCGGATGCTCCACACAAACACACACACCGTAATGGCGCTTTCTTTCCACAGTTCCCGATTTGGAAGATACCTGCAAAACAGAACTCAATTTACACCGACTACACTAAAATGTGGCCACCATTTTACCAGGGGGTTCCTTTCGGCAAAGCACCTCTGCCGACCTTTGACAGTTGATGGGATGGGTTTCATACACCTCCACGTAGAGTCATTCGGGAAACGTCGCATCAGCGTCGGGACAGGGTAGCTATTCGCGGGCAGCAATCAACAGTTCCCATGAAGAGACTCCCTCTTTTTATGTGTTTCCTGGGTTTTTTTGGTTATCTTTTTTGGGAATATCTGCCACCAACTTTGGTGTAGGTTTAATGAACCGTTTAGCAGCTCTCGATCGACAAGAAAATATTGACTGCAGTTAATATATGCATGCCCATAGTCCATGCGTTTTTTTCATTATGCTTATTCATTATTTATCATTTTCATTTATTAATAAAGCTTCAACTATAAATATCATTATGGACATGGTATGGAGACATTTACTTCTCCAAACTGTGTAAGGACACCATATCCCGGGTGAGATCGGACGATCCGTTCATTGGGGTTCGTCATCCAAATTCGTAATAGAGTTTTAAGCGAGGGTCTGTATCATGTATCAGTGTCTGTATCAGTGGACATCACATCCCATCTGTTGTTGGAGCGTGTTCTTCTTGTGTTCTTCCAAGGGTCTGTAGAGTCAGTGACCCACCAGCACTGTACTTTACTTGTGCTCAGCTTTGATTTGGATTCTATAGGATCATACATGCATAGCATTCGCTCATCAGAAATAAAAAATAGACCTCAAAAAGAGTTCGACCATAATGGAACATAAGGCTAACTGATAAAGCTCCGAACTACGTCAAACAAAGTAGATCGAGGAGCCTCGCACTCCATATAAGACCATAGTAGATGAGCTATGTTATGTTATCCGAGGCCCAAGCTACATACTAAGGAGTCGACCTGTCCTATATGCTGGAGGTGCTCGCTCAATGCAAAAAGATAGACCTAAGCCTAGACATTATTCAAATGACCAAACGATATCCTGAGATGCCTTGGAACCAGGGCTTGAAGGACTCTCCCAAGCTCATCTGCGTCTCACATACTCTGTCAAAAAGCCATGCAGAGAGACTTTGAGGCACGCATGTGCTCCTGAGGTACAATAATTCTATAGAAAAAGAGTTTCATCATGACCCAGATAGGATTTGAACATCGAGTCTGTCGTGTGGAGATCGACCACGCTGTCACATCTACCGGGCTACCCCCACCGGAATGTGCTAAATATCTTCTTTATTCTTACTTATAAATGTGGCTAAGGCATAATCAATTAATTATACATTCCTGCTATACTTAACTACACCTGCAGAAATGGGGCCATTAAAATGCAAATTTATAGTTAACATAACATCTTAAAAACCACTTCAAAATACATTCCAATTGAATTTAATGCACTTCCATCGACCGCCAGTTCCATCGACGTGTGCCACATACAAAACGCGCTCTCGAGTCTTTACTCCACGTGCTCGTTATTATTTTCCATATTAACGGTTTGGGAACCCATTTTCCTGGGTTAACCGGTTTGCTCCTTCGTTCCCCGCTAGCTCTCACGGTCAACCCCCTTGCGATGAAGGATACTTCCAGGACAAGGGAGAAAGCAAAAAAAAAAGTAAAGAAAACTCCCAACTGTGAAAGACTCCACAGCGAAAGCATACGACCCGTGCGCGGTCTCAACCACCCCCTACCCCCATCGATGGCACCCCATGCCGACGATGGTCGGATATCGCTGGCAGGATAGCAAACGGTTCTCCTACCTATGGCTCTAACTCGGCGAGAATTATGAACAGTATGAAAGGCTCATAATTTATGGTAAATGGTGTCATTTATCATGGAATTTATCGTGAGACTGCTACTCGCTCATTAATACTTTATGGCAGCCGGATTTTCACGCACACGGCGCTCGTCGTCGGATTTCTGCGGTTTGCGCTCCCAATCGCATTTCGGTGACGACCCCCGTTTTCTTTCCATGGACAAAATTTCCCCGGGACTTTGAATCAATTTTTCCCTGAGACTTAATCCTTCCCCCGTGTGGGCCGGGGTGTCCCGGTCCGTTCAATTTTCCGACGCAACTGTGAGATGTTGTGCCAAGGTAACTAGTACGATGGTCCACCCCAATAGCGCAACGACATTCACACCCTCCGGAAGAAGGGAAATTTTAATAAATCGATACGCTGCTACTTCGGACCAGGGCTCACGGACCAAACACCGTATGCAACAAACGGACGTACCGAACCGTACCGTGTGTGTGTGTGCATGGCCAACGACGAGTCACACAGCTCGCACCACGGGAAACGGGCTTAGCTTCCGGGATGGTAAATATTGACGTTTCTCGAAATCCGACAACAAATAAACAAAACTTCCTGACGGCACTGCCATTTGCGCCCGAAAACTCGATCACCAGCCCGTCATCGGGGACAGCCCGGACACGGCACCGGAGCAGCTTTAGTTTGAGCAGGGAAGGAATTTACGAGTGAGTCAGAACTGCAAACAGAGCCTGCCTGCCGACGCCACCACCCACAACTCACCTCCTACGAACCGGAGAGCCAATTTTCGATGAATTTTCCAATGCTTGGCAGGAGGAAGGATTCACTTCGCTTCGTTTTTCGAGAGTGCGCTTCCGGTACAGTGTGTTTCCTGTGTGTGTGTGTGTTTTATTGTGTTTTTTTTTCGTTCCCATTGAAGCCAATCCACCTATCCACCCACTCACGGGCTGGCCACGATGGTGTCGATCGGATTTTGTGCCACGGATGGGATGGGACAACCCTGGATTTGAATGTTGCATGTTAACTGACGATTGTGTGCTGGGGCCGGTGGCGCCCTTTTCATGGAAGTTCCCAACTCACAGACGGTGTCCGGGCTTAGAGGTTAATAGATTGTTAGTGGGAATGTAAAATTTAGCAGACACGTCAAAACCGGAAATGTGTTTGGCAGCGAAAACAGTTAGCAGAACGTTTACCGGATGGTAGCGTTGACAGACACGCTTCACGCCGTGCTGCAGTGGTGGAGTTTAGTTTTTTTCCCAGGGAGCTGGTTTCTTCTTGTTTTTTTTCTGCTATGACCATATGCCACTGGTACGTGTAAATGTAAACAGCGCTAGACACACTGACAGCGTAGCGTGAATAATACAAGAAGGGTAACAAGCACTGCGAACAGCTCACGTGATTGTACGTGATTTTAGCTTCGACAGCTATTTGAAAGCGTAACAACACTAACCTTTGGTGAAAAATTCCTTAAGCTATGCACAATGTAGATAATTGAAAACTCACTTGTTTTTATTCATGAAGGTCGGCCTGGCCGTATTTCTATATAAAACTCCCTTAAGTAGGACTCAAAAGATCAAATCAGAATCGGTTATCCTGTGTCATTTTCATGACTTATGAGAGTGAATTAAACTAGATGAACTTCTTGTGATGTGATGATACTATGGACAGCTATTTATACTGGTGACTCTTAAACAGTTAGTCCTTCCAATTACACGGAAGGCTAAATGTCAAAAGGCGACGAACAGCAAAGTGAAAGTGAAGAAAGGCAGTTCTCCCTCTTCTTGGCCAAACAACCTGTTAGGTCAGACCTGGCAATTCTGGCATACTAGTATTACTGACCGGTAGGTAGTACGAAGTCGGATAGACAGCCCTCACTGCGGGGTTGATGGTCCGAATAGGATTTGAACCCTGATCCTGCTGTGCTAAGACAGGCGCCGTTGTCGCCTCTTCCTCCGCCACTTCAAAATTTCACATTATTGATACCAAATTTCAAACGAAACTTTACCTACCAATCAGGCGCTTCAAACCCTTTGCAGTCTTGACCACGTGAAGTTTTCTTTGAGCTCAAGGTCTAGCCCAGTCGTCTGTCAATCCATTATCTCGGCCGTTCTGACGGAATCTCAGTTTTAACCTACAACGCCTCTTCGCTCCATGTGGAAGGAATAAAAGGACTTAAAGGGCAAAGTGGTCCGGTTTCATGTTCATGACATTTCCAGCCCACAAGATCCTATTACTCTAAAGCGCTGCACGATAGTGAGGTCAACAAATAGCTCGTCATGATCTGAGTCGTCGACAGCACAACAAAATGCTTCTGAGCATTTTTTTGTTATCAAGCACGGCTAAGAGGCTTTCGTTAGGATTGAACAGACATAAAGAAGCTTTCAGTGTGTCAAAAGACTGGATAATATGATTGTTACAATTTATTTACCTAAAGGTTATGCAGATTGGCACAGATGCAAATTGTGACCGAAGCTGGTTTCTTTCACAACTTTTCCAGTATCAAGTCTTAACCAAATGGTTTCTTTAGACATGAGTTCAATAAACATAGAAATGACAAGATCCAGTCCAGTCGAAATCTCCGTCGATTGGAATATCAAAGTTGAAATATTTACTCAGGAAAAATGAAAATCTATAACGCATAGTTAATTATGCAGTAAATAATCTGAGGGTTTTTTTGCTTTGTCTTTGGATCAAACACATGGCAGTAGAAAACCTTGATCTTTCAACAATAATAATAACGCATTTGCTATAAAGCTAACACCTAAGACCTGACAGATTTCCTAATGGACTTACTTCTAGAACTTATTAGTTAAAATAAGCTATAACTTTTACTTCTACATTCTCTAGAGGCTTAGTCCTCATATTTTTGACTTTCTTGCCTCAGTTTACTTGCAAAAGGACTTTTAACTTGTTAACGGACGGCATTTGATCTCAAACCTTTCCATGTTGAAGGTTGGAGTGCTCCGTAAACTAAGCTTCTTATGCGAATCAACTACTTCATAAGCTCTAAAACTTAAAGAAATTTGCCAACTCACACAACTTTTTAATTGAAAATTTCTCAAGTTATCCGCTCATCATTTGTTCTTCGTGTCTTCAAAAGTACAATATCGCTAACAAACCAACGAAATTGACAGCTGTCTACACGTCTAATCATTTTTACACCTGAAACTACAAACACTCATCGCGATCATCGATTCATTACCCTCTGGCACCGCTTCACACGTTTCCCACAAAACCTTCACTCCCCCCTTTCCATCATTCACTCGTTGCGAAAATACAATTCCCCCCCCCCCCCCCTTCCGCTCGCAAATTGTGTTAGAACGCTTCAGGTAAAAATGACTTTTTAATGATGAGAAAGTTTAAATAAATTCTCACCTATGTTTTAACAGCTCCCGTGCAACCCCATGCTACGGGGACACATCCACGAGCGAAGGAATAACATTAAACTTTCGCCACCAATTCGATTGAATGTGGCACATCTTCGCCTCGGCACGCGGGAGCACATGGCACGCGGCACGCCACTCGACATACGCCATACCGCAGCGATAGCGAACCACATCTTTTTCGCAGACGATACACTGTCGAAATGTTGTTATCTTTTCTCGTTCCATTTCCCAACTCTCCGTCGCTGCCATTACGAAGGGAAGGAAAAAGTACTCCACATCCACAGCGTCCGTGTGTCAATTCTTACCTTAAGCAAACGCTAACCTTCGTCGAAAGTGCTCGTGTCTCGTGGTCCCAAATTGTTTTCTCCCCTCCCATTTCCGAAAACCCCGAGATCCACGGGACTGGCAGCGAGCTTTTGGTGCTGCACCATCATCGCACCTTTCGTGCGCCGCATGCGCCGCGTTGCGGTTAAGGACGTGCGCTCCAAGCGCACACAATTATTGTAAACTTAATTAAATTAAATAATATTATTTCTAACGAAAGTTACGCCGAGTTCGAGACTGATGAAAGCGGCGAGTGCTCGGTGGATGGACCAGCACGTGGAGACGATGGGGGAAAGTGGTTGGGAGGGGAACGCGAGAGGGTAAAGTAACTCGCGCTAAGTAGAGTTTCGACTTACAATTTTGCCACCCTTCGCCCTTCGCGCGAAGCCATCGGAACGTCGATTGGTCGTCGGCGGATCGAGCGCGTAAGAAATTGTTTATTTATTTAAAAACTTATTCAATTACACCAATTATTCAACTGTGATCTAGTAGAACCTTTTGAACGCACAGCCCTCACTCGGTGGTCGAACAAGCGGAACGGTGAGTTGGAGTTTAAGGAAAGTACCTTAAAGGAGGGAAAGTTTCAGCGTGCAAATGTTTACCAAAGTGATTGAGCGTCTTTGGACCGTAGGAGGCGTTAGGATGGGGCAAGTCAAGGCACTGATACATTGATCACTGTCAATGTAGCTTCTTTCTTCTTATTTAGGATGATTTTTTCCCTTTCCCGCCTATCTTCGTAACATGATGTCCATTTTGTTGTACTTCGTTCGCGTCAGATTGAGATATTACTGTTTTACACGCGTACCCATTAAAACCGGGCCCATCAAATCCGTACCCTCACACTACTTGTACGAGCGAATGTGTGTTCTGGAATTCGAAGGGACCGCTCCGGATTCGACCTCGGTGCGTCCTCGGGGGTGACGCTTCGCACATGGCACGCGTGGGGACACATTCGAACGCACGCTGAATATTAATCATTGTCACCGTCGTTCGTGCACGCGGACGAAACATCCAAAATCAAGAAGCCCCATGACAAATGCCTCCAGAGACAAACCACTTCACTTCCTCCGTGCTGCATCACGTGTTGTCGTGACCGTTCACGTACATCCATTTTTGTAACGAAGAACAAAACCAACCAGCTGCCCAATGTCCTACTTTTTTTTGCTTTTGGTTGCTTTGCTGTACTCACTCACTCGATCGGACGGACTTAAAGGTTCGGAAAAGGTTTCCGACCCGCAGCCACTTTAACGAATGCTCGCTCCGGTCATGCCCGGCCTGCGGAGTAAACCACATAATGGTAATAAAAATTTTGTTGATCATAATAAGAGGAATAAAAATAATCCATAAACCCCCGAAAAACCGAGACCGATGTGGCGGTATTGCCAGACGGCATACGGCGGAGATGGAAAAGCACATCACGAACCGCGGGTCGGGTCGTTTGTTGATTAAGCAGGAAGACAGTGACGGTACCGAAACCGGATCGTCCCTTTGCTGATTCAAACCCTTGGTCCCGTACTTGGTCCCGTATTCTTCTTTTTGAGGCGCCTCGCCAGTTCCCCGAAGAAACGAAAAAAAAAACAACACTGACCAAAACACACCACCGCACAGGAACCGTATCGGAATATGAAGCAAACTAAATTGGCAAGCATTTTCATCCAATTTCCAGCCAGTATTCCCTCGAGTAAACTGCCCGGGTACTGGGTCCGAACTGGGTGTTTTTCTGGGTTGAAATTGTCCAGACCACCGAAATGGGAAGCCAGACTCACTCCAGCAGCTTCCACTGTACACCGACACAAGACGTGATGTGGATTTTTTGTGAACCGAATTGAAATTCAAACGGTGTCAGAGCTTTGTACCGCTAAAGAAACAGCCAGGAAATACGTCCACTATCAGGACTCTTATTGGACACTGTTTGTGGTTTCGCATCCGCAAACCCAGCCTTTTGCACATAGGCCTACGCCATGCTCAATACCAGGACCACTAATTATGCCGCAGTGAAGATGAAAAAAATGCAACAACGAACGATCCTTGAGGTGAAGAAAAGAATGCGAAATGTAAAAACCCACTCACACACACACACCCTGGATACAAGCTAATGGCAATGAATGAATGAATCTGTCCAATTCTTTTCAATAGAAGCATCATCAGCACACTTCAGCAGTAAGACTCGCCCACCGCCTGGCTAATGTCCTTCCATGTTATATTGTGCTGATATTTTTCTCTGTTTTTGGTTTCGTTGGAGCAAACGTCAAAGTGCATCACTCTCGTGGGAGAACACTCGCTTGCTGTCGCTTGATAATTAATTATCTTCTGCTTTTGGGTGAATGGCCAGGACTGGTTAGGACTGTCTGAAAGGTTGAATAGAACGGTGGCGCTCGTCGCATTTTTTTGCATGTTTTTAACACGACGAAGGACGAGAGTGTAATAGTGGAAAAGAGAAGTACAGAAAAAGACCAGCAGATGATTAAATGTGTTTCCTACGAGTTTCAACTCAATCGTTTTACATACAGAGTACAGCCAACTTTAGACCAGCAGAAATTTATAAAAAAATGGTGAAAGGTTTTGAAAGGGGAAGAAACATATGCTTTTTGTCATAAGTTAAGAGACGCCGTTGAAAATCTCTCTCTCTAATATCCCTCAAGGAAACATCTTAGCCTTTAGAGTATTCAGATCGGTCATCTCATACTAAAAAGCTTGTTTCCGATTTACTTAACATTGCTTAATTGCTCTGTATTGTAGGAAGCTGAGTATTTGAACTACCCAATTCGAAAAGTTAATCATTGCCTTCAGCTACAGCTCTTGTATCTTGGTGTTTCAGCTGGACTACAACTGGAGCTGCCACCTTATAAGATATGTCGTCTGCTGTTAGGCATGGCATTGTTTGAAAATCGAAGAAAAAGTACAAAAGCCATGCCTTTTTTTAATCACACACAGGACTCATTTGAGCTCCCTATTTGTGCTCTTCTTCAATCCTTAACAAAAAAATGTGAATATTTATTTTGTAAATAAAAGAAAAACTATAAAAGTCAACTGAAATGTATGCTCTAGTAAGACCTAAATAAAAATTAAACACACTTTCAAGAAAAAAATAACAGAACAGCTTAAGGAGGTCTCAAATCTCATCAGAGTCCGCCTCCCCGTATGACGGTTGACTACCTTGCTAGGGGTAAAATTAAGTCACAGAAAGCCAGAAATGGCATGCCGAGAACTTTCGAGGTTTTAGTGCCAAGGAAGAAGAAGAAGAAATCGAATACATTATGTAAAAGTAAGCCAGAAAGGTAAAATGCCACAGAATATTGAAACAATGTAACACGTATTGTATCACTGTCAAAGTCGGCTTATTTATTAATTCATTATGACACCCGTATAGTCTAAACAGCCGTATGTTGTAGCTATTTTTAATTGTTATCTGAAATGTGTCCTTTGTAGTGTCGAAAGAAGGGCGTCATGAGCATAAACGAAACCAAAACTAAAGGCACCTAGGTTACTATCTTTCCCTTACCAGTAGCCTTACCAAGAGCTTGCCAGTATCCTTAAAGTCCTAAGGCCTCTTTGAGATTCTTATTTTTATCAAAGAATTCCCTTAGTGGTGGACAAAGAAACATCTAAAAATCAACCAAAAGCCTTTAAATAAAAAAAATGGCAATTCATGGCTCAAATTATTTTTCATCATCATGAGATTCAAATTTGCATCAAAAGATGGGTGAGATCTTCATGAAAAATAAAACCTTTCATAGCTAATCTTAGTGGGAAAATAATATTAATATATTCTGTGAGGTAACAACTTCAAAATCACCTTTTACGAGGCTTTAGAACACAACCAAAAGAACAAACCAAAACACTTCATTGTATAAAACCTTTCACCTCAGCTACAGAACCCCTTTTGCACAAAGCAAATGAGGTAACAGTAGATGAGCACATCAAAATGAAGCGAAATATATGTTACGAACCAGGCTACCTGTCGACCAGCTCCCACGCATAGTCTCGCCCATTGTTTGTGGCGGCTCATTAAAGGAAAAGGCCCATTTTCTCTGCTAAAAAGTATGGTTGCAACGATATGTACACCCATTACCGCATTTCCTAAGCAATAGGCCACACTTTTGCTTTGCTGTTTTGTCGTATTTTTTCTTAAAATGAATGTTCAAGGACTCAGGAAGCATCGAGCGATGTTTACTGGCGCGTGGAGGAGGCCAGGGTGAGGCCAGGGTGAGAAGAGAGGAAATTTCTCCGTAATAGGAGAATGTCGACCGTTGGAAAATGATGCCGCCGTGGTTTGGGCTTGTAAAGCACAATAACCGTGTCCTAGCAGCCACCTGCCATATGAGGCGATTGCTGCGGTTTTTCCTTCACTCGCAACACCCAACTCACCCACGAACCGGGGAAGATTTATATAAACCAAGAAAAACCCTAACCTAACCTCCAGCCAAAAAAGGGTTGAGAAAGCGCAAAAGATACTCGCGCAAAAAGAAAACGAGCGCTAACGGTGCACACAGACACCAAGCCACATTCACACAGCGCAAGGCCACGACTGGCGCGATGGATGGTGGGTGGGTAGCAGGCCCAACGGTTTACGCCCACCCGCAAGGAAGGAAATTTAAATAAAATGAAAATAAATATGAATAGGATGAAAGGCTGCCGTGTTGCGAAAGGACGGTACGCGACGGGCTTTCTTGTTATTTCCTTTGGTTGGTTGTGGGCCAACACTAGTGGGAGGGCTGGTGGTGGGTAGGTGGCCCGCCGGAACGAGAAAAATGCTCCGGAAATTAGCCGCCACTAGTGGCGAGGGTGAAACATTCTTCGTGCGTTACCCAAGCGCTCGTTCAGCCCAAGTCGGCTGAAAGAACGGGGAAGCTCCAACACAGAGCGAAAAAAAAATCAATAGTTTTTCAACAAAGAAAAAGCGCATTCCTCTCAGGGAAACTATGCGCTCGACCCGAGAGCTAATGATACGTACATTTTCCCCCACTCCCACCACCTTCTTTTAAATTGCAAATTGTGTGAAATTATTTTCCATTCTTTGTTGCATTCACTTTTGCTCGAGTGTTGAGAAGCGAATCAGACGCCAAGTAGTTAAGTTTTTTGTCTTTCGCTGCTGCCGCTTATCCAAACTGTTGAGTGAATTTCGATCCATAAACTCGATTCGATCGATCGATTCCCCTGCACAAGAAACAGAACCAGGGAAAACCCGAGCACGCCGGACGGAAATTGCACCAGGATTCTGCCTTTTTTTCCCTCCGCTGTTTGTTGTGTTGTTTCTGTGTTTTGTTTGCTCTGCCCGTTTTATTTTCCCCCGCGTAAATTGATTTCTGATGTGACTGGCTAATTGAAGTTCATTGGTTGTAATTACTCGATGGCATGCGATCGTGTGATGAAAATGGGTCATGAAACTGATAAACTTAGTAGGCACTGTCGATAGTTTTGATTCATATTGATCGTTTTCATGAAGATTTTGTTGGTTATAAATAGTTCCAACTTTCCTCCTTTGACATCCTGTGGAATAAACTAGAGAATTGGGAAGAATTTGAAAACTATGTTGTCAGTTAATTCTGACATAAAAAAGCTTTTTGGTATTTTTTTTTTGAGGTTATGAAGACAAAATTATCTTTATACGACTTGAAAGGAAGAGCAAGTCATTTCAGAACTTAACTTCTTTACCAGTTAAAATTCAACGGGTCACATCGTAAATATCCCACAACAAACATTTTATTGCTAAGAGATCTGGACCAGGACCTGGACATATTATGACTTGAAAAGGAAATATATCATATTACTAATGGCAAATCAAGCTCCTTGGCGATTGTAGGTAGCGTTAAAGCTAAAGTCACTCTAGGGCTATTGGAAGCATCGAGCAATATCGAGACCAGCACTCGCAAGTGGAGCTCATGATATCTGAGGTCCAATATACTTGGATTCCGCAAAGCCTCCAATATGAGTACCATAGCGCGAGGCCCTGTTATACGAATCCTGTTATATGTGGCTCCATATATAAGGCAACCAACGGGGCCCTCTAGACTTGGAACCTTTGGCCCGAAGTCCGTCCACCATTAGATCCAAACCTGGATGAAACGTTAAAATTAATAACTAAACTGCAACCATGACCCTGGACATATCATCTAAAAAGGACTGTTTGCAACCTTAACTCCAGAGTTACACAAAAGAAAATGGATCTCATTTTCTGGATCGTTGAGCTATGATGTTATCTGAAAGAGTACAGAAATCTTATTTTTTATCGCCTAGAGAGCGCACAACAGCCACTACTGATCCATTACCGGCTTACTTGACACTCTCTCTCTCTCTCTCTCTTCTTGGTCTTGGACGACCTCTTAGGTCATGCCTGCCATTTCTGGCTTACTAGACATAATTATATCAAGTTGTTGGATAGTCAGTCCTAACTACGGATGAACGATCCGGATGGGATTTGAACTATTGTCCTACCGTATGGAGATTTCCGAGTGTACGGTGAAACGGTCAGGCAGGGATTTGCCATGTCAAGATCAACACTGCATTCGCCTTGGACACCGAGTCTTGCTACTGTTTACCGTTTAAAAATACTTCCCGATCTTGGACAAATGCAGAAGTGTTTGATAAAGCTCACGGTTTAACACCATCGTTTGCCAAATTCCGTCAGATAGATCCCCTCACTGTTTATCTGTTTATGTTTATAAAAACGGTACTCATGCTAAAGCGCGATGCAGTTTATATTAGATTTTAAACTTTGTGCCCATCGTTCTATGCTGCATCTCACAGTTGTTAAAACGATTTTCAACCTTTCCAAACAAACATACCGATTTAATCATTATAAAATTCAGGCCGAATGGCAAACACTCGATTCGCTGTTGGGCATATTTCCCTAATCGAATATGTGCATATGCACGAATAACAACCAGCTAACACTGTGCTCATGTGCTGCCGATAGTCGATCTTGCCAGGAGATTCGTTAGCTCAATACAAGTCGTTCGGGGGAGGCAATAACAGCAAAAAACTGGCTGGCTCATCCTATCCACATTGGACCCGTGACGCTGACACGCATCGTGCAAGAAGAGAAAAACATCCTCGAGTCACACACACACACACACACACACAAAAATGAAAAATCCTCCCAAACCACCACTCAAAATGCTACACCACTTCCCAAATCGCGCTCACACACACACACGTCATATTTTTCGACCATGTGTGTGGGGTGAGCCATGAACGATGAAAAATATACACACGTGCAAATGTACACCCACCGATACGGGCTCCAAGCTTCCCGGCTGGCCAGCACTAACGAGCGGTGCACAGATATTGGATTTTGCGAATCTAAGTTCGTTAATTCCAAAAATCTGCACAATAAATCTAGGGATGACCTGGAAATCGTAAACCGCCTCAATGGCCAGAAACCGTTGCCCCGGCAATTGCAGCTGGACCGAGGGACCGAACGGTGGCGGAATTGGTCGGGCGAGACTTGTTAACATTTTGCCGTTTGCTGGTTTCGCTTCACCGGGCCCCCTGGAATGGAGCTGAGGCGAACGGCGCCGTTGAACTGGGCGTCGACGAACGGACGAAACGATGTGCGCTTATCCGGCCAGCCAGTGCTTTTGCCCGTGTTTTGTTGTGTGTGAGTGATGGTTGTTATGTGTTCAATCTACTGCGAAAATCCAATTTCCACACATGAATCAATTTCTGATAGAACGATCACGGTCATCAATTTGATCGAAACGAAGGGATTTCTCTTCGTCCGGCCGCTACGCCCACCGACCACCGACGACAGCGACTTTGCAACCGAAATACTGTCCCGGGATGTACCGGGAAGCTGCCGGTTCATAACAGCCGGTAGGCGGGGCGATAGGGTCGGGCAACGAGAAAGGGAGAATGATTCTTGGGAGGTCGGGGAACAGTACGCCATCGATGCAAACCTTTTTTGATGAACTATCAATTTTGGCATGATGAGTTTGACGTTCAATCATAAACCAACACTCGATCTCGCCGGATCACACCCAGCCCAATGCATTTGGTCCGTGTGCCTTTTTTTTGTGCTTTTGTTCTGCTGTTAATAACCGATTGGAAGTGTAATGCAATGCACTTTTGCTGACCAGTATGCATCACGGTGGGTAAAGGTATTAAAAAATAAATTGATGCACAATAGGCGATATAGCGTACCTGGCTGTATAAGCTTCTGGGAAAGTGTCCTAACTTTTTCACTATAGTTAATGGAAAGTTTTTCACGAGCTCATGTTCCGAATGATTCTAAAAGAATCTGTTGAAATTGTTGTGATCGAAGTGAATTTGTGCGATCGATGCTTGGCGGAACAAAAACCCAACCAATTCAGGTCGTGTTACAGATCTTTCGAGAATTTTGTTTAAACTTATAAATTTCCAGGATTTAGTTTTCTGTTTAAGAGAATTTTGATAAATTTTTAAGTCCTTGTTTCAATGGTCAAGGGATTGATTTAGTAATTATTGGTTAGGTTTTCCCAATGCGATAGAAAAATGCAGAAGAAACTATTAGGAAAACCCGAAAATTATCGTCTGATGTCTTTAACCTAGAAAAATTTAAATTTAAAAGTCAGAGCACCGAACTAAATTATGATCAACATCCTGAAAGAGATGGACACAGTTCGTAACAATTTAGTCTTTCATATGAAAATAATACAGATCCAGATAGAATTATAATAATGACAAACGAAAAAAAAAAATCCTGGTGAACTGCTCGTAGTCGGTCTGAATCTGAAGACTGGCTCAAGGCGCCAACAAACAGTGCAATATGAAAATATCTCTGTTTAAGAGGGCCACAGTCAAGGTCTCAACCAACTATCCAAGGGCAGCCCGAAAAGAGATGACAAAATCCTTCCAACAAGATTCTAAAAGTCTCGGCCAGCTAATTCTGGCTTTTTAAAACAGGGTTTTACCTTTAGCTGGATATTCAGTTCCAGCTTATGGGGAAACGATCCTAACCTGAGCTGATCCACCCGGACCTGTCGTGAGAAAACTGGCCCCAACGAGCAAACGAGAAAATTAGGGACATATTCATCTCCTGCTTCTTTCTTGGCCTAAGATCCTCTTGAGTTCATTGCCAGATTAACCTAGGAAAGGATGGAGCGGCCTTTCGGGGCCTCATCGGTAAGAGGGGGGGTCTCATCGGTGAGGGAAATCCTGTTGTTTCCTTCTAATATCACAATAAGAGAGGCCTCAACTGCCGTTCCACTCGGGGCCTCCAAATATCTTGACCCACCACTGCTTAAGGTCAACCCTGCCATTTCTAGCTAACTTGACTTAATAACACCACATAGTTGGTTAGTCTGTCCTCAATACGGGAGAACAATCCGGATGGGATTTGAACCCTGGTCCTGTCTTGTGAAACATGTGCCGCTGTCGCATCTACCACCGGGGCCGCCCCGTTTACTTTATCTATTCATATTGTTCTTCACTATTTTGATTCCAGTTCAGACACATCGTTGTTAAAATTAATTTAAAAAAATATTTATTAATTAATATATTATCAAATACCTTGAGAAAACAATGCCTTGAGAAATAGTTTGCTGCATGATCCCTCTTGCTCTGGTTGCTGCAGAAAAAATTGGCAAATTGATCTACTTACCCGGATGCATTCGATTCGACTGGAAAATCACGATCCATTCCCGACCAATTTGCTTTCGAATTTATATGCAACTGAGCAGAAGATAATAACACTTTTTTATCCCCCCCTCATCCCCATATCCCCAATTTCCTTACCCGTCTGATTGATGGCACGCATGTTTGGATCGGAAAATGAGGAAACGTTACTCGCCCGTTGCGATCGAACGAATTAACAATCGCACGCAACAAATTGCTCCACCCGGGGGAACCGCTTGTTGACTCGGCCTCGGAACAATGTAGCACCCGTAATGATTTTTTATACCGTTGTTTTATGTGGCGCAGACGGGTGACATTATGTTGGAAAGGTAGGCAGCCCAGCCAAGCAGGTGCGCGTTCCGTTCGTCGGCCTCCGAGGGCAAGTTAAAACGTGAATGATTTATTTGGCTGTGATCGTAAAATCGGATACTAAAACATTCGCTTTCCGGCCTGGGGAGACATACGGAAGCAGCAACAACAAAAAAAAGTGTATAACTACACGCCCCTTAACCACTCTTTCCCATCATCATCATCATCATCATCCCTTATCACAAACCATCCACCGCGTGCTCTATCACAACCTACCGATGCCCTCAATAAAGGGACTCCATTCACAGTTTAAGGGTTTCCGAGGCCATTTTGAGCCCCATTTGATGAAGTGAGGGTTTGATGTTGGCTTTGGAGCGATCCGCTCCGCACGGTACAACGGGTACGCCGGAGTGTTCTGACTGGTAAAGCGGTTTTAATTAATTAGAAACTATTTGTTCTCACCGTAACTGGGTTGCCCATGGCCAGGGGCCGGGATAGGGAGGTGTAGGCTGGCCAGAAGATATGGTGTTCTAATGGTGCGGAAACCTTCCCTGCTGCGAGCGCCTGAACCGGAAGGGTGTAAAGGATACGACGATGTCTAAAAGCTTTACCGGTTGGGGTAAATAATCCTTCTGGTTGCTGTTTGATTGGATGTGAAATGGGTTCGGGCGAGCCCTCGGTGGCAGGAATGGACGAAAGTGAAATGTTAATTTGTATTTCTCGGCCGCTGCTTTGGTTTTTGGAATGATTTTAGGGGCCCTTTGGAAGGGGGTGGAAATGGAAGGGGGAGGGAGAGGGAGGGTGGAGTGTTGGTAAATTTACAAAAGGAGTGGCTACCAGTTTTTTCAATGTCAATTTAAAAGAACTGTGCCCATCAGGGTACGTCGGTCAGTTAATCTTTCTTCTGGCGATGGGTAATTTCAGAAAGCGTTAGAAAGGGCTATTAACATTGGTTTATTCGATGTTGGAAGATTCTGGAGCATTTAACCCCATTTTTATAAACTCAGTTAAAAATTCTATTTTAGTAACAATGAGGTACTAAACGTTGCTACTATATCCAGGATAAAACTCTAGGATAATAATCTATAATCTATTTTGGTGGGGCATCTCGATGGAAGAGGTGACAACGGCTACGGTCTTCACATGTCATTTGACCGGCGTTCAAATCCTTTCCAGACCATCCCTCCTCAGAGAGGACTGACTATCCAACTACGTTGTATAACAGGCATGACCCTTAGGACGCATCTCTCTGGTACAAGTAATCGCTTAAAGTCCTTAGGGCAAGGAGAAGAAGAAGCTCTTTTAGAATTGCGGCTTATTTAGGTGAATGTGGAGGAAAATCTCTCAAGGATTTTTGATACCACCGAATTTAATTGCTTCAGATAAATGCGTGTCTATCTCATCTTCAACCTGGCGTTAGAGAGGAGCATCCGATACTCAGAGACCTACTTCTTGGGCATCATCTTCTATTACTCCGCTCAAATCTCAGATTTTTATAATCCAATGTAATATACTGCATTAGTATGAACCTCTACTGCGTCGCAGGTGCAAATAAAAAAATCGAGCAAGTTGCCACAATACCTCAGCTTGGGGATTAACAAAACGAAAACTAAACTGATAAGGGCTCCTCCATGAACTTTGCTACCATTGCTACCTATTGTACCTCGAAATCGTCTAAAACTGCACCAATTTGGGACACAAAGTCAGCTCAGGCAACTACAAGAAAATGATGATATAGTGCGAGGGTGAGGGATCTTCTGCACTCAAAAAGCAGTTCAAGCTCAACCCAGTTCTTGTACCTAAATATGCCTCTTAGACATAGTCTCTGTCCGAAACCTGACGTATTCCTCTAAGCCGTGTTCTAGAGGAAGATACTCTGAAGAATGTTTAGTCCAGCAAGTTTACATCCATTTTTTTGCTTTACAACATATTTGATTATTCAGATTCGGATGGACTGGACTCATCTTAATTAACACAGAGTCATTTTAGACTCTCGATATAAACCCTTTGTGATAGGGTCAAACAGCTCGATCGTGATAGGTTCAGAAAATTTCTACTGAGGAAACTTGGTAAAATATTAAAATAAAACCCAGTTTCATTTTCACCAAACGATTTTCGTTAGCATTAAACACCTATACTGCTCCCGGGTGATTAATTGTTCTATTATCTGTCCGAAGCAATCGTACAAATGTAACCGATACGCCTCATTGGGATGCAACGAGCGCTATCCGAATCCAACCAATAAGCTTCTTATGGTCAAAAGAGATAGAAAAACTTGTAGAACACATCACACCAAACATTCGGTTTGGATGGTACGCGCAAAAAACCCCTCCCAACCATACACTTCCCTCCCTTCACCAGAGGGTTGGGTCAGGCGAGAGTTTTATCTTGAAACTATTGATCCATACATATTTGCGATTCTTCTTGCCCTATCTCGTTTCGTATGCCTTTGTTGCTCGTTTGATAAAAAAAAAAACACATTTCTCGCCCATTCAAACCCCCTCCTCAAAAGCACATGCCGAGTCATCGAAACGGATGACATTCAACCGCAGCTTTGGGTTTCCGAAATGGCGAATCCGACCATCCGACCCGAGCCAAACCGACACACCACACCACTCGGTGAACACATTTGGACCCTTTTTTTTTGGTTGGCATCTTGTTTGTCTTATTTCCCGTTTTTATTTGTCTCATTGCTTGCGAACACACACACACACACAGACAGTTACGGGGGAGAATTTGCAATTCGTGACCAAACCCGGGCACGAATGTGCTCGCCGCCCGTCTGCTGACTCACTATTACTTTTACGACTATTATTATTGTTATTATTATTATCATTATTGGATTGGGAAGCGCAATAAAGAAAAGATGAAGATCATAATCCATTTTCACCATTCAGATTCACGGGATTGCGGCGTTCGCCCGCGTGTGTGGCCGAACATGGAAAAACCGTGTGAGTGTTCGTTCGTGTTTTTTTTTTCTTTCTCAGGACAGCACAGCCACGGTGCTATTGTGATTGTGTGTTTGCCCGGTGAAAGCGTTAGGGCAATAACCGAAAAAAAGAGGCACAAATAAAAATAAAAACCAGTCCACCATCGTTTATCTCCTAGCGATCGGGATGGCTACACAAAAAAGAAGCAACCAACAAAAAAAAACCTACCCCGACACAAAAGGACACGAATTTGGAATTTTGGAAAATCTCTAGAAGCCTGCGTTCACAGATATCCGTAGCGGTAGGTTCATAGTTATTTCGTTTCGGGTTTGCTCGATAAAGAAAGGAAAATCGGTCCTCCGATTTAGTGAATTGTAAGAAGCATTGATCCACCCCACCGGCGCCAGTCGGTGAACCTTTTCACAGGCATCGCCCGAAATCGGTCCTTCCGGGAAACCGGAAACCCCGGCAAATGGGACAGTTTTGTGGAAAGACTAGGAAAAAAACAGACAGACAAACAGAGCTTTTCGGATATTGGCTTCTGTTAGCAAACGGAACGAGATCCAACAAGCGAGCGACGGCCGCGCAAGCTGCCAAAGGAATTCTCTACGGAGCTGGGAATTGGAAAACAAGCGATCAAACGGAATTGTTGTGGTCGGTGCCAAAAAAAAAACACATCACACTCACACTCAAGCCCTTGCTTTGTTTCGTCGAGTTTTGGCTGAAGGGTTTCCGATTTAAAGGTTAACTATTTATTGATTTTCGATACAGTAAACCCCCAAAAGTTCGCTCCCAAGTACGCAGCAAAAGTTATCGACTTGTCGACCGGCCAGAGTTTCTTACATAAAGTATTAATCGTGCTGGTGCTTTCTTTTCTTTTCACGCCGCAGTGTCCACAGTGACGGTGGAGGCGGTCCTCGGACGGACGGCAACCCTGCCGTGTGACATCGAACCGGAGGAACTGAACGATCGGGTGTACATGGTGCTGTGGTTTCGGGAAAGTGCCGGCAAACCGTTGTACAGGTAAGTACGGAGCGATGATGCTTCTTAGCTGCACCACTATTTCTTTCAAATAAATTATTAAATTTTTCTGCTCTGAGAATGGCTGGAAGGTATAAGCGATCGGTAGATATGTCAAGGGGAAAACTGAAAATAGGTATTCTTTAATTGAAAGGTTCCAAAATCGATGGGTAAATACGTACATTATACATCAACTTCTTTGCAATTAGTTTGACTGAAACTCGACTTGAAAACCTATACTTTCCCAGATTGCCGTGTCTGGAGTCTTCGATGATTGAGACTGAACGGATGTTTGAGAATAACTAAGCTTGGTATGAGCTTCATAGCTAAACAATCTGCTTTTCGCTTCCAACTCAACTGCACCGAGTCCAAGATGCCAGACCTAATACTTTTGAATAACTAAAGTTGGAGAACTGCTGCTGAATTGGTATCTATGCTTGGTATAAGGAGACTTAGAAGTACTTTCTTAAATCCTTGAACCTTCATGACAAAACAAAAAGACTGCACCAACATCAGGACGCTCAACTCGTGAATTTTTTGACATTCTGAAACATATATTTAAACTTCAGAATTACTTTTTTAAGTCTATGTATGCAATCAATTTTCAGAAACTTTGCCATGGAGGCAGAGCAAGCATTCTAATGTCTTTCCTGACTAACACTTGACAATGAGATAATGAGGAATACCTTTGAATCTCTGTTACTAGATCTAGACTGGATATCTGCAGTAGATGCACATTGATAGACCATTGATATCCTTGAACAATATTCTTTTTCCTTGGCAGTAAAACCTTGAAAGGTCTCGGCCTGCCATTTCTGGCTTTCTGTGACTTGATTTTACCCGTGTCAAAGTAGTCAGTTCTACGCACGGGGAGGCACGGTCTGGATGGAATGTGGAATACTGGCGCCGCTGCCACCCCTTGCTTGAACAATAATGAGGCTTAATGAACTAATGGATAAACAATATTCTTCAATGACTGTTATTCAGCTAAGAAGTTAAGTTAATTTCAAAAGAATGGATAGCTCCAGTTCCCGAGTCGATAACAGCGCTAGTGAGAACAACAGCTACACAGTAACTGCTAAAGCTAAAAAACACGGGTAAAATCAATTCAAGAAATGCCAGAAATGCAGGCCGACAGTGTTGAGGTTGTAGTGCCGAGGATAAAAAATTGGAGGATGTTTAGGAGTTCCCTATATTTTCTGATAAGTTGCAAACAAAAGAACTAATATTTCAACAACTAAAAACTTAATAAAAGATATTAAAAACATTCGACACTCACTTTAAGCCTCAAGTGTCCAATTCCGCAGCAAATGCATCACTCGCACATAATCCTGCGAGTGATCAACGCTCCAGAATACCAAATCACACTGCAGCTACGTCGACCCATTTGCCCGCGATTATCTCGAACACAGTTTGATAATCATCTCCGAAAAACGACAACAGCACACAACCTCAACAAAACTCGTTAAATCACAGCTGTCCGTTCGAGCGCTCCCGTAGCCTGCTCGCCATTTAGTTGCAACGTACGACACAACTTCACACCGGGATTTACTCGTTCCCCTGTCCGGGTTGTCGGTTGGGAATAGTGAAAATTTCGTTCGTAAGCCATCGGGTAAAACAATACCACAGTCAGCGAATAAAATCTCGTTGATCCGATGCTCATTGGAACTGGGCTGGAAGTGCTGGTGAGCAAAATAATTACTAACACTGGCACCGCCTTTTCCCAGCTGGTGCACACGCATCGCGTTGCTATATTTTTGGAAAACTGCTTTGCGCTAGCAATCCTGTCACACAAACACACACGCGCAAATGAGTGTTGCAGAAAATCACACCTTCACCGGTGCCGGCCACGATAATCCTTGCGTCAATCAATCACCTACATCCAGGCACAGGGAACGATTTTCTCGGCCAAACTTCATATTCATGATCCCATCACGCGATGAGATTTACTACGGGTTTCGGTCGCACTAGTGTCGCCGTAAAGTGTCGGCAACGGCTTCGAAACGACGGCTGACGACCACAATCCGTTTGACGTTGCTCGCTCACATCCGATTGAGCTCCGGCGTGGCCTAATTTCGACTCGCAACCACAGCCGGATTCAGGAAACAAACCAAATTAATCCACGAGAGAAGACAAATCCCACGATTGCAACTTCCAGATGGAATGCTGAACGTTCGATTGTTTTCGCTGGTGGAGCTTTCGATTTGTTGGCTTGGCCGGAGGTGTTCATAAATACACAATGTGTAATGATTAATTTTCTACAGCACATCGCTTATTTGTGTCTCAACTCAACGAATTGGTACATGATAGTTATTCAGTCAGCAAGTTTAGTCACACGGCAACACGAAACTAGTCTCTAGCTATTCAACTTAACCAAGAAACATTATTTCTGACTATATAGGGCATTCGCATTTTTCGCTTTGACCGTGTCAAAATATCATGCATTTGGATTCCTTCGTATATTATTACTGTTGGCGTCAAAAGAAGTTCTCTTGAGCGATCTTCGTTATGACACCACAAATAGAGGACAATTTAGGAATGGGCGAGATTAAGCTGGACACCAAGTGAATCCTTACATGTATTAGCTAGAATCCACACAGATGCACAACCCAGTTTCAGACAGCCAGCCAAATCTGGGTCTTAGGGAGACTTTTGGGCGATACGACGTACACGAATATCCCAAGATAATCCGAATTCCACAAATTTTGGCCGAGCGATCCAAACCGAATTCCTAGAGGGAGCGGCCATACTCACGGCATAAGAGGGTCCTTTTGAAAAGAAGCGAAAGAATCCGCTTTTTCATCACTGGTCATTGCGAAACGAGAGGAGATCCAAGCGAGTAGCGAGTAGATTCCGAGAATATTAAATATTGAGCGATAATTACTTGCGATGCTTCTTAATAGCTACTCAAGAGCTCTTGATGACCATCTAAAAATATGTCAATAATTAACAAAATGATTACTAAGAATTTGACCCGTCGAAGCTCCCCCCGAGAGTAGGATGTAAACATCGCTTAAATCGATTTTAAATTCTTCCCGCTCTGTAAATAATTCAAACGGATGCTGGTGCTTTTTAAAATTTATCCAAATCGATAAAATATCCGCTCTTCGACGGAGTAAACCCGTTCCTTTTTCATCACCCCCCCCCCCCCCCGCCAGTTACATCGCTGACGCTGCGGGAAAAAAATGTCCAAACCTTTCTCCGCAGGGAAGGATCCGGCGTACCCAAAATGTTAAGAATTTCCGGAAATTTATGTCTATTGACAAACTCCAGCGCACGGAACAGAAACCCCGGCATGCAACGAATATTGAACGGAACTGTGTGTGTGTGTTTGTATTTGTATGTCCCTTTACCTATTTACTAACCCTCTTTGGAGAGATACTATCCCACTTTTACTTCTTCAAACCCTATATGGTCACGTAACACGGGTACGTGGTGGAAGAGAGTGTCTTTTTTTGTTCCTTGTCCTAACAACACCCTCGCCCGTACAAGACACTTTAACCTCTTCGATCACCACACCACGACGCAGTAAAAGCATTTCCTGACCCACCAACACCCCCCTCCAAACCTTTCCTTGCCAAGACCGGGAAAGGAAATCGAAAAAGTGATCGTTAGGATTCGAATCTTGCTGCAGGCGTAGGAGACATCGAAGTTACGAGTCTGTCGTCTGTCGATGGTTTATTTCCATTAGGGGTTCGTTTTTCTTTTTCCTCTTTTTCGCCCAGTCCCAAGGAGCCAGGCAGACAGACAGACCGGATGTGTTCGCGAGATGATTTGATAAATATTATGATTCAAAAGTAAGGTTTCGCAACCGGGTTCGTACTTTAAGGCACATTTAACTGAGTTCTTCAAATTATGCTCTCTGTAGGGCATCAGATAGCAGGAGGTATAAAGTCTCGTCTAGAGCTCCACACGCGTCTTTAACAATGATTTACGTAAACGATAAAGCACTATTAAGCAGGATATATCCGCACCGCTTGTAACGCTCTTAAGCTCGGCAGAGGAGCACTCAGTCCTCCATAAAGCTTCTAACGATGATAAGCAACTGTTCCAAGATGACACTCCGTTCCAAAAACCGTTTCCATGTACCGAAAAATGCTTCCCTCCTCTAAGAAAAAAAGATCAATGGTCACATACTCTCGAGGGACACAACTCCCCACCTTCACCTTCAATATCCTCCAAATGCCACGGCATAACGTAAATGATTTATATGTTCGTCGTTACGCAACGCTTCATTTATGGCCATTTTTAAGGGGTAGTACCAATCTACTCCTCAGCCCGGGGCTTTTCCCTTTCCTTCCTGGCTGCTGACGTAACTGGAGGGCAGGATCGAAAGGATTATTGATATTATATTGTCAATTTGGAATATAAATAGGGACATTTATCCCCTAATCCCATGTCCTTGCTACCCGGTCCCCCCGACGGAGAAGATCAAATTGCACCAGCATAACGCTGGACAACAGGAAAAGTGATACCATTCGCCGGCTCCTTCCAATCTCTTGGACCAGCAGGTAACAGCCGCCCTCAAATCCGGAATTGAAGTAAACAATGCTGAGCGTAACGGGGGGAAATGCTTGGTGAGAGTTGTGAGGCGGATATTGGGCCTCCCAAAAAAGGAGAGGGAAGAAACGGATTTCTTTCACCGGGGTTTGGCACACCGAACGCCTTGTTCGAGATCGGCTCCCTCCGGAGAAAAGGGTCGAATGAAATAGACAAAAAAAACGCACAGAAAACATCATAAAGACGCCGGCTTACATGTGAACTCACACACACGTGATGCCCATGAAATCTGGTATCATGGCCAAAGAGAGCTACAAAAACACGTAGCAAAACTTTCAAGTGCGATAAATTTATCCCACACGCTCAGTCACTGATAAAAGCCCGTCCTGTGTATCCTGTGGTACGATCGTAACCCGCCATGCCCTCGGGCTTGTGTCAGGATCAGCTGCTCTTTCGCTCACTCCACCACGAGTGTAAGAAGGGCGGTCAAGTTGCGCCTCGAAAAATCCGAACCCTAGTATCGTATAAAAGGTAAGAATAACCTCTGCCAACATCAAGAGGTCTTTTTGGGCAATCCTCCCACGAACATCTTTCAAATTTGGCTGATTTTTACTCAATCATTGCATAAAGCTCCAACCACGTTCCAGGAACTTGTCGGTGTCGGTGCGTTTCCACCATTCCGACTTCTTTTCGGGCCCATTATCGGATTTCCTGTCTCATCCCACGCCCCTCGATCCAATCCTCTATCCCACCTGCTTTTAATTTCCTTAATTTGCGATAACAATGATCCGAAATCAGGCCCGGCATAGAACCCCCGGACCGAAAACCGGGCCACCGAAACGTAATGTTTCTGTGTACGGCCAGGAGTTTTCATTAAAGTTCCTTTCAATTTGTTGCCATTTTCTCAATTTTCTTCCACCGTTTCGTTTCTTCCTGCAATGGATTCAACAAGGCACTTTAGAGTGTGTGTGTGTGTGTGTGTATTTTTTATTTCATCGTCCGTTTCGCTCATCTTTTGTGGGCTTACACTTTTCATCACCCGGACGGACTTCCTTAAAGACGGACTTCCAACTTCAAAACGGTTTCTCATGCCAAGGCACACGTAGGAGTTTCGCTCGGGGAAGAACCGAATAAAAAGGTGCTTCTACATAGACAGAGGTAGTCCTCCCTGTATCTGGCTGCCTCGACCAACCATCCCGAGACCATCGTTTTTCCGAGGACTTCATTCCGTTCCATTCGCTTGCCTTGCCTTTCGACAACGAATTTCGGGACGACCGATTTTATGTGCTGGCTGCCGGGCAGGAAGCATCTCCTCGGCCCGACAGGGACAGGGGGAAAATCGTTTGATGGCACATGGAATGAGCGGAAATTGGATGGGTTTTTGTTGAAAACGTTTTGCGCCTGCTGATTTTGTTTCCCTCGCTCGCGTTTTTTTCTTCCTCGTTTCCGTTTCGTCAGGCATCGTGCCGTGAATGATGTGGCCCGCCTCACAGGAGCGCCTTTCGCTGAATGAAAGATTTTTCCGCTGAAGACTGTTTTTCCGCTTTTTCTTTTGTGTTGTGGTGAAGAAGCGTTACACCAAAGAAACACAGACACACACACACACACAGAAAGCTAGACAGTTAATAATGAACAAACCTCGATTCTTGGAGTCCTTATTAAGGAGTTGCGTATTGATGGAAATAAATGCACTGGTTAATGTGTAAGGGTCGCGATTGGCGAAGGAACGGTTTCGGTGTTTTGGTGTTTTGGCACAAAAAAAGAAATGGATTTTGAAATCAAACCTTCAAAACATAAAAGCACAAAACCCAGGTGAGTGGATCCGGATCGGATTGACGCAATCAGCGTTTTGCTGGGCTTTTGCTTTAAGCCGGCTGATTGAAGGACACTTGTAAGCCATTTAGCCGTCTGTGAGGCTGGCTTACGCAGCAAACGGGAAGCGAACGTACGAATGGACGGATGGATGAGCTCGAGTGGTGATGCTGCTCGAGCGTTTCGTGTAAGTGATCCGGTTTTAAATCAGGGTAATTTGCGATGAATGGCACAGGGTAATAATTGAGCCGACGGCTGTGATTTGCTTACGACCGTTAAGCGTTCAAACTGTCCTACCGTGAACATGCGGATTGCAATCAGCGCTTTGTGTCTTGTGCGAAACGTATAATGCTACTAATGAGAACTAATTTGGTATAATGGGCTTGCAAAATGAACGGTACAATAAGTAGAAATTTTAGTGAAGTAAGTGGTCATAACGTCACAGGATATATTTATCTTTATCTTTTATCACGTATCTTTAATAAAAGGATTATACAAATTAGTTGCGCCAGCTTTGATGCTTGAAAATATTTTCACAAGATCCGAAAATTTCTACAAAATTGTTTAAAGTTATCCAATATGAGAAATATATTACTGTTGGACTATTCTGAGTTTATCTCATTCAGTGATAAGACCATAGTGAGGGATTTGAAACCGATTTATTCGCGATAGCAACTGGCTTTTCTCTTGCTCTCCTATAATGCCAATGCAATTTGTTGTGTCTAAATTTATTGAAGACAAATATTAAATTTAATATCAATCGTCGCATCAATGCCATCACTCCATCTCGATTTAAGCGAACCAAACCTCCTCTGTCCATTTTGACGGTGTAATAGAATTTACATGCTGAGTCGTCCGGTGTCATTCTTATGACATGACTGGCACACCAGAACTTGAGGATCTACCGGATTTTACATTGCCCTTCCATACGCACAGAGCCAGAAATCCTTCTCAGTGAAACATTGGCGAGAATGTTTGTTAGCAGGACTGTTTATTTCAACGCTTAAAGTATCCAACATTAAATAAACTTATTATAACGAAGAATTTGGTAGAAGTTCTTGGTTACATGATGATATCAAGCATAGCAATTCGGCCAGAAGACTCTTCCAGAATCAAAAACCATAATGAGTATATCAGGCATTGCTTTGTCATTCTGATGCAAACATATCTGCATGGTCTTGGTCCAGCGCTGTCATCTTAGAATCCAATATCCAGGTCATCACCCCTTCTCAGATTGGCATCTCAGATTGGATATCTCCTCTGTCCAAAAAGACTTTACGAGCTTGAGAGTCCGGTGATATGATTATGATTGTTATGACATGATCAACCAACCAAGACTCGAGGTTGATGCGGCTCTTTCAGTTTCTTTTCCCACAGACGGGGCTAAAAATCCTTCTGATTAGCTTCCTTTCAAAAACGACGAAGAATAGGAGCTCTTGTCAGAGTCCTTGTCTCAGAGGTGTATGAGGATACTAGGACTTTAACTGTTCTATTTAGTCCCAGCTTCATCCGTCGCGGCGGGTGTTTTGAAAGGAGAAGTTTTTTTCATACTACTAGACGGAGAGACAGATGAGAGATCAGAATATAACAGTTTGGCTGCAAGCACCGTCGGTCGTATCTCGACTCTTAGGTTGTTTTTGAGGCTGACGGCTGACTCAATATAGTAGAAGTTTTACACAATTTTATGCAAAATTGCAAGCAAATGCGTCTTAAAAAAAAGGACTCATAAACTTAAATGTGTTGACATGCATAAACTATTGCCTTTACTTCCTGTGAAGGACTATCTGAACTATAAAAAACCCTTTATTTGTAACAATAAAACAAGAAACAACTTCAATTGAACTACACAATACATATTCCATTGTACATCCTCACAAACCCAAGACAACCAATTTCTTTCTCCCTGCCTTGTCAGCAACTATTCTCGATGACAGATTTATGCAATCGCTAGAAAGGTCTATCGTACGTTGAAATGTGTGAGCCTATCACCTGCCCTACGAGACACCCTTTACCCAAATTATTCCATCCTAGACCCTTCCAGTCCTCCGTAGTACCGTTCTGAAGTGAGATTATTTTTGTTTACCACCATCACCATCACCACTATCATTCTTACCAACAAACCAATCCCACACCCAAGAATGCCACGTGCCGGGTCTGATCAGCTAGCCCTGAGTACGGTACGTAGAGAAGGAAATGGAAATTTCTTCTTCACCAAACCGGCCACCAAACATAAAAAAGAGCCCTGATTGCAGCACATAGCAGCAGTGCAAAAGACAAATGAGGACCAAAAGGTGTCGTGAAATTTATTTTAATATCCTTGTCATCCTTAGCTCTCAGGCCCCCTCCCCCCCCCCCCTCCCCCCCCCCCCGGGTCCAGTGTTCGGCTAAAAGGTGAAATCAGGTCAAAACATTCACCCAACTACAGGCACCGCGTGGGGACAAAAGAAACGCCAAATTATGGCAAACATGGCCGAAGGTTTTGGGACCGCGATTTCAGGGTGCCTGCTGAAGGATGTACGCTTGGGTCAGCAGGCAAAAAGAAAAATCCCGCCGGCCCTACAAAATCCAAATCCATCTTGGTCCACAAAACCTAGATCTGGGGACAGAGGGACGGCGAGCGAGAACTCCTGCAGCCGTCGGAGTCCCCATCCAGTGAAGAGATTTTGGGTTTCCAGAGGGGACCGGACCGGACCGTTGTTTCGGCCGACAATCTCCGGTAATCCGCTTCAAAGCATAAACAATCTGGCGACAAATGGTGAAAGGTGTTTATCTTGCACCTACCATGCGTACCGTACCGAATGATGGTGGTACGGCGGGACAGGAACCGGCGGACCACAGGGGATGACATTAATGCGGTTTCGCTTCATCGCTTCAATGTCATCGCTTTCGCAGGGCCAGGCCATGTTTGTTTGTGTGTCTTGTACTCGCGCCCAATGCTGTTGACATTCACGTCTCGTTCGCTTTGGGGAGGCGAACACACAGCCACCGAGAGACAAGCTCTCCCGAACAAACAAAGCTCGCTGTAAGAGGCCCTTTCACGTCTGAAGCTAATTATAACACGCACACACGCAGAAACACCATCCCGGTCTTATTGGTACGAAGAACCGGGGCCACGTTACCACGAAACCGATGATAATTAAAACTTTTTCCAACATTATCGCTCCTGCGGGACCTGTCGCCGTGGAGCTACCGGCAGGACTTTGTCATATTCGATGCCTGTTTGTGTACGCACCTCGCGACTATTGTTCGCAGCCACCTTGGAGCCTTGCTCGCAAACCTTGTGGAATCTTTACTTAGCAACCTGGTGCCTGGAAAAGCCATAACCCCCCCGGTAGTCACAGGTCTTGAGCCTTCCAACACCTACATCACTAGCACTTGGCGGAGGGGGCACACTTCCCTCTTGGGAAGCAAGTAGCCTCGGCCCTGGTTGGTTTATGAAAATTTTAATTAACCAAACTTTGTTCCTCTCTCTCTCTCGCCCTGCTTCTTCTTCCCTGTAACTTCGTTACGCAGCTATGACGTACGGGGGAGACAATTCTCCAAGGCACTCTACTGGTCGGAAACGAGCGCCTTCGGACCGCGGGCGTACTTCGTGACGATCTCCAAACCGGCCGCCCTCAGCGTGGACAATATCCAGCTCGACGATGAAGGGGTAAGTTGGTCCAAATATGCCCGACAAACGTTCCCAATCCTCACCGGAGCAAATCTCTGGTCGGGCTCACTGTAGCCAACCTTTTTTTGTTTGCCACTATGCGTTTGCTAACGTTTTTTCCGTTCTTGCCATTCTTAAATCGTTTTTCTCTCTCTTTCTATATGCACACATTTCCTCAGGTGTATCGCTGCCGAGTGGATTTTCAGAATTCGCCCACAAGAAATCATCGCATCAACCTGACCGTAACCGGTAAGTTTGGTGCGGACCATGATCGCTGACATTTTTCCTTCTCATCCCAATTTTAGAAAAGAAAAACCAAACTCCCTTTTCCAACATCAGCAACTGTGTGTGTGCGTGTTTGCGTGCACTACATCGTTGGCAATTAATTTCACACGAAAAAATGTAATGTTAAAAAGCTATAAAAATGCAAATTCTTTCACCAACACGACCAAGCGTGGGACGATGCTGGCGAGCGAGCCGGCATTTTGTTTCACCGTATCCCTGCGACAACATGAACTATTTATGATTTGCCAAATACGACACAGTTTGCCGTGTTGTCGTGTTTAGTGACATCCCTCCAAAAAAAAAGAAACAGTCGACTCTCCACTTAAAACCAAAAAACCGAGAACTGAATTTTCCATTGCTTGAATTGCTCCGTGTTGCTTAGACACGCTGTCTAAGGTGGGGTAAAACTTTTGCAATTGAGAAAATTGTCCATGCTCGACAAAACACTTCGTGCTGGCTTGTGTCGCTGGTACTACAAGCGCCAACATAATGTGCTATGTGCTCTGAAGTCTGTGAAGTACACTTTGTCAAAAATGGTTTGTATACATTTTTTTGTCGACTTGTACCAGGTCATTCGGCGCTTGGAAGGTGGTGTCAATTTTGGGGCTATTTTTCGTCCCAAGTAAAACCAATTCGAAGGATGAAACCTGTTCACCCATTCAACCACCACTATCCAACGGCCACTTTGGGATTGCTATTTTTATTCGGGCTCGATCTCTCTCTCTCTCTTTCTCTCGCTCTCTCTCTCGCTCTGGTCCGGTGCATGTACGTACCGCTTCCAACCAATCAACATCATTATGTTTGCCCGTTTGCATAATTTACGTACATTCTTTGCATAAGCAAAATAAAGACCCATTTTTCCACCGCCACTCGTGACTGTGTGAGAGTGAGCGCATCCTTTAGGGTTTGCTGAGTGAGTTTGAGCGTTTTTTTGGTGCCTTCCATTTCATTCCTTTATTTTAATCAACCAGGAAAACATTACCTCCATCAAGCTGGGGTATGGGTAGCGATTTTGCGCTCGTTTTTTTTTTTTTTTTTTTGTTGCTTTGCCGGCCTTACCTTATTTGCAGATCCATTGAAACGATTAAAGAGAAAGCGTAAAACACGGCCCTTCCGGCGTGTAACAAGCGCTCGAAAGCGGCCAACCCGCGTAGAAAATGCCCACAAGTTTTCGCTGCCACTGGTAATGGAGTTCAAACAATTTCCTGCACGACACTTTAACAACGTGTCCTCCGTGGCCCGTGTTCGCGCGGTGGACTCCCGCCCGCGGGACTTCCGTCAAACAACTGCACAGACAATAATGCAGTGCAAACAGGAAATGAATATTTACATTCGATCTGATAAATCCTTCCCATCGTAGTGCCGTGTGTGTGTGTGTGTGTCTTGGTGTATGTGTTTGGCCAGGAAATAGGGTGAAATGGAAAATGGTGAAGCCTTTAGAAAGGTCAGTTTGTTTTGTTGCGAAAGACATTTTAAATGTCTGATCACCCGACGTGGCAGGCAATTGGTTGAGTGCCTGCCGCATGTTACATTCCAGGGCGTGACTGTTGTTCATAATTTTACATTACAAATGTAGCTCTGGGTTCCTTAAAAGAAATATTGTGATGGCTTGCTCATTTCTTGAGAATTTGCAGAAAGATAAGACCTATCGTGATGATTCGTCTAATGAATTCCACATAATGTAATTGCTTCGAAGTTTTGATCTGTTGATAATGTTCTCGATATTCTGCCAATCCAATATCCTTAGCTCTAGCAATACAGCCTGGAGAGGTCTCAGCCTGCCATTTTTGGCTTTTTGTGACTTAATTTTACCCATAGTAAAGTCCAATCCAATATATCGCCCGATAGTATCTTGTTTCCAGATAAGAGATGGGCCAAATTAGCAAAAGATACGGAGCTGGTTCCAGACGATTCCAAAAACATCGGAACCAGTTCCGGAATATGCAAACGTGCCGCTTCAACCGTCGAAACCATCAGAATTGTTCGGTACCGTCGAAACTGCTGGAATCTTCCGGAACCGTTAGAATCTTCGGAACCGTCGGAACCGTCAGAACCAATGGGCCGTCTCGAATCATTGTCTGCAAGTGTTAGAGAGTCTGGTAAACGGGTTTTGCGATTTAAAATCTTTATAAGGGTCGATAAATGTAATTACACTTGAGGGATGAAGCTGGGAATGATACAGGACTGTATTGCTTGACCAATACATACAGAAGAATTAAACGAGCACAAATGTAACGTCACTCTTCATTAAACACGTCCACACGGAGAGTCTTTTGAAATACTGGCCGACTACGATTCCGGACTGCTCCGCCGATTCCGACGATTCCGGACGGTACCAAATTGAACCAATGACTCCATTTCCTTTAAATAGGAACCGGAGTCATGCTGAACGGATCCGGAGTGGAATCTTTGGTTCATTCCAGAAAGCCCACCACTTATCCGGATTTGCGATAATGCTGTTTTTAAATTTATTTGGAAGCTTCCATTCTTGGTAAAATAAAATAAGTTGAATATGTTAACTAAACTTAGGTTTTCAGTTGTATTTTTTTCATTCATGAAAAACGGCCTGCAGTTAAAATTAATTAAAATCAATTTAAGGCCGGTGGCAATGGCGATAACAGCGCTGATCTTCACATGGCAAGACCGGGGTTCAAATCCCATCCAAATCGCTTCCCCGTACGCAGGACTGACTGCTTTTCTACGGGTAAAACCAAGTCACAGTAAGCCAGAAATGGCGGGGAGATATCTTTCGAGGTTGTAGTGCCCAGGAAGGAGAAGAAATCACCATTTTCTCCAAGTACTCTTATGACTAACAATTACTTTTGGACTCAATAAAATCGGTACAAAACAATCAAATCACGAGTATGTAACCCGCAGCACAAATTGTATTGAGATGAGCAATGTTGAACCTATACCTAGAACCTACTATAAAGTAGACAATTAAGAGGTAGTACTGGAAACCTCTAGCATAATTCTGACATTTGCCAAGACAACGTGAACAATTTATAGTTAAAACTGGACAAAATAGTTTCGAAACGATGCTACTCCATCATAAGGATTATTGAATTAATTCAATCCCTTTATATAAAGCCGTTAAAAATAGCACTTCAGCTCTCAATCCATCAAAGGAAAGCGCAAGGTCCAGTTCGTTATTATTTTCGCATATGCAACTAATGAAAAACACATTGTAAAATTCATTATTTGATCGTTAAAAAGGACAATATTTGCTAAACTTGTACCATCCTTAACTACTTCACCAAAGCATCGAAATTAAAAGCCCAACCGTGCGTCATTTTACTTTGTCCCACTGCTCGGTGCGCAATTTCAACCGGCACAATCAATTTCCACCTAATCTTGCCGGCGATCAATTCACCCTCAAATCCACATTCCCGTCTAACAGCAACCACAAAAAAAACCTTAGTTCCAATCCGATCCGGATGATTGATTGGCTACGCACCGAACGGGAAACGCACATTCGAATGCGTGTCCTTTTGCTACGAATGCACACACCCACACTGCAAGACGTCCACTAATTTCGTTTGTCTATCCGGCCAAAATTTCTCTCTCACCAGTGCCACCGCATCAGATCCTCGTGTACGACGCTTCCGGGCTGGACGTAACCGGCGCCATCGGACCACTGCAGGAGGACGATAACCTGGTGCTTACCTGTGAAGTTCGCGGAGGTAAGTAGAACGTTCGCAATGTGGTGCCTAGCCAAGCGTATGGGGATGAGAGCCTGCCGGCTGCACCTCAGCTACTCTGAGCCGTCCGACTTCGTAATTGATTGATTTCCGATGAAAAGTTTCACTTCAGACCGCCACCCCGGTACGAAATCCCGGAGCAGAGGAAAGACACAGAACCAATCCCTAAAAGCACTATACTTTCAATTTTAATCACCAATCGGCTTGTGCTTGTGCGTGCGCATGTATGTGTACATGTTCATTTCGGTGCCTCCATTATTCATCGGTTAGATCCATTGGTCAATATCACTCGGCGGCCATTCAACGTGCCTGACCTGCTTTTCTTGCTACCCGGGCACAGTTCGGTCGTCAGCTGGCAAGTTTTACCGCACGGCAAGCCATTAAAGCCAGCCCTCTCCCGCCAGCTACGCGTTTGGATGAGAACTCTGCTACTGGTGCTACACTTTGGAACACAAAATTGGCCCCGGAAAACTCCAAAACCCGTGAAACCCTGGCACGAGCTGCACGGATAGTCATTACCGCAACGGTGTCCTCATGCTCCAGCTTTGGTCCCGGTTAATGTTTCCTTCATGGCGTGGGTCTTTTCGAAGGCAGATTCTTCTGAAAAACCCGCTCGTCTAACCCCATCGAGTCACGAGTCGATGAAGACGGCTAAATGAATGTTCGATACTCTCCGCACGCTGATGACCAGCGCCACTCGGAGTTTCGCTGCGTTTTGCCACTCGTGCCACGGTGCCCTGTATGTCCTATCCAGTCAATCTGCTACACGGTGCGAGTTTGCTCCGATTCCTACCATAGCGAAACGGGCTTTCCCCAGCATTCGGTGATCCTGGCAACTGTGCAGTGACCTGCCAAACTCCCGGAGCCCACTTTACGGCAAGAGATGGCAAACTTTATGAGCTGGCCGATATATGCAGGCCAATCGAGTTGCAACCCAAACCCGAAACTTCGCACGCAAAGTGCGCACGGTCATAAATTGAGGTTGAATTCTTTCCGAGGAACAATTTGCACTCGTTTCATAACTCTTTGCCAACAAATGTGTGGTCCCAGTAGTTCGCACGGGCGAGGATCGAAGCGGGAAGTAGGGATCGCGGGGGGGGGGGTGGTAATTTCATCGAAAACTAATATCCAATTAATTGAGGACGTGGAGGTTCTTCGGGATGAAGTTCACGATGATTTACAGCCCAGTGTTGTTGAACTCGGACGATTTTTGTCGATATTTAGAAAGTTGCTCCCGGTGGACGAATATACTTATCTGTGTGGGAAAAGCGGTTCCGAGGTGGAAGTTTGGTGGAAAGTTTAGGTACTTGTAAGGAGAAAGTTCCTCCGGGACGGTCCAGACCGGTCACTGCAGTGTTTTGCTGGGGTCCAAGTTGAGCTATGAGCAGAACTAATGCAATCAATGGATAGCGAAACTACGGGTTAAGTGCAACCCTGGGAAGCATGCAAAATTGAGCAATGAATTAATTCCCCTATGTTTTGAAATGAACACCTTAACTTTAAAATGGTTGTAAATTGGTGAATATACGAACTATGTTACACTCAGCTCATAAAACCGAAGCTACATTCTTATCGAAGACGAGCGGTTTGCTCCAAAGCGCAATTGCTTCATCATCTGTAATTAACAAGCCTAGCTTCGTACCTCATAATTATATGTTTAATTCAAAACTCGCCCCAAATGGAAGGTATTAATTAGAAACTGTCATGCAACTGGCTAACGCACCTCGAGCTTAACGATCCCCTACACTCGTTAGTTCTCGCGTGATAGTGTAGTCGATAAGACCGATGTTGAAGATGCTACCTTTATTTCTTCTTGTGCTAACCAGCCTGACCGTGCTGGCAGTTGCTGTACAACCGAGTACAATGCTACCCTCCGAGCTCTTGGAGCAGATGAGTTGGTTCCATTCCGTATGTCTGCGCGAAACCGGCACCAGTGACGATCAAATCGCCCAGTTTAATCAACCAGAACCGGTGGAAGCGTCACGCGAACTGCAATGCTACATGCACTGTATGTTCCGCATGCACAACGTCACCCGGCCCGACGGTGAGATCGATCTGATCGACGTTTACCACGCCATACCGAAGCAGTTCAACTCGATCGCCCTGAAAGTGCTCTTCAACTGTCACAAAACGGTCGCGGCAAGTGAGGACCCATGCGAACGGGCCTACTCGCATCACAAATGTTGGAAAGAGATCGAACCACAGGTACGGGAATCTATGCTCGAACATTCCAAACCAATCCATCTAGCTGCTAACATTTTCCTACGATCTTCAACAGCACTACTACCTGTTTTGATGTCTATTTACCAGACCGGAACTTTAGCTTCAGCTCGCTTCTCTTTACCGGGAAATCGTACCGTAATCGTACCACCGGGCAACTTTCGTGAAGCGGAAAATCGAAGCTCTTACTGTGGTGAACTTTATCTTCTGCAACCCTGTGTGGCGGAAGTTTCTCGTTGCACCTTTATACCCAACCGGATAGGTCGCAGCTCGCTCGGTCTGGATGTTTCCACTGTGTAAACCCACGGTACCAAACTATTAATTGAGAAAGTATTATGATAAAATGATGACACAATTTGTGACTCGGTGAAGGGATGGGGGTTTTGTATGAACTGGCTGAAGTTGTGGCGATATATTCTGAAGAGTGGGCCAGAGGATTGGGGACTCGGGAAAGTTACTTTTTACTGATATCAAAGAGATGGTTGTACCACTCGCTCATGGTTCCTGATATCTGCAAGGCCGTAACCGTGGTGGGTTAAAATGTAGTTTAAATTAAATTTTATTTTGCTTGATGCGCATACATCGTTGTGTGCTTGAAGTTGCCTGGGACATATTGCATATTAAAAGATCTAATGCAGTACTAAAGCAAAGCGAAATAAATTAAATTTATCAAATCTGTGAAACTATAAACTTTTTTGACACAAAATCAAACGAGTAAAGTAAAGGATCATCAGAGATGCATCAGTTCTTTCTTAAAGAATTTACTTAGCTACATCTAAATGACAAGGTACCTCCAACCTTAACAAAGGTTTCCCCGGAAAATTAAGCTTGGACTTAATTTAAGTAACTATAGACCTGTGTGAAAAAGCATATCGAGCTCATTTAATGTTTTGAAAGTATCAAAAACAATTCATCCAAACCCCAACCAACGTCAGCCATTTCTCTTAACATGAGAGCATCGATTTTCTTTTTCCAAGAAACGATCGTATTCCTGTTCCTACTTCAATCAAATTTTACTGTCTTCACATGTACCACTCAAGCATGTGTACCATTATCATGACAACAAAATGCTCCACACCAAAAGAAAAGAAAACTAATACACCCTTGTCCTGACGTGGAAAATCCATTTCGCTGTACACGAGCAAATCTAGCCCGTTGAAGAGTGCACAGCCCGGAAAAGCCTACACTTGTACGCACGCCCAGCCATTACTTGCAAAAAAAGCCTAAAAATAGCACAGTACGTGCCCGGCTGCCTTCAAGTTTCAACTTTTGAAGCAGTTTGTTTTGTTTCTTGCGCTTCTTCAATTTATCATTCGATCACCGCGCACCGAAACGCGCCAGGCAAGGCACAGGCGAAACCGATTAAAGTCTCAAGTGTCTTCAATTAAACAGACAGTTTGATTTTCCGCTCAGACTGCAGACCAGCCTTCCGCGTGACAAAACCCCGGAATGAGGTTTCTACGAAATGGGCCTCAATAAATTTACGAACGTACGAAAAGGTTCGCTGTGCTCGGTAGAAAACGGGGAAGAAGCCACGCAAAGCAGCATTAGCTTCAACACGCAAACTGTAAACTGCATTACGGGCCGGTGCCAGAACCGTACCAGACACTCCACGGAGGTGACTCGTGCACTGGTTGGCATAGTTCATAGTTCACGTAGAAAAAAACCCCCCAGAATCGGTAATACTCCGCCGATAGCACTTGCAGGTGCGCACACCTGGACGGTTTGCGATTTCACGCTGGTTCTTTGTGTCTGAGGCAAACAAACCTGAAGCCTGGAGGTTTGTAGAATCGATTTCGCAGGGCAAAAACAACAAACACAGCAGCGCGATATACAGTAACGCTGAAGCAGAAGACTGTAGTTGTACCAGCACCACCTCAGCTTGCTATCCGCTAAACAAAGAGCAACTAAACGCTCACTGCGCTTACTATTTATTTTGAAATCAATCATAAAACAGTCACGTTGGGTTTCTTTTCCAGCGTTGGGTTGTACTTCGTTGGGTCACCTCACCAAACAATTGGATTGATTGATCGCTAAACGATGGCATTCGTGACCATCGCGAGACTTTCGGCTAGTTGTTGTACGAACCGGCAGACAGCAGTAGCAGCCTCCTACTAGCACAGCTTACGGCAGAGTTTTTACTTACTTAACTATGATCCTTTCCCTGGAGATCCTTCATCAAACCAGATAGTAGTGCTACGGAAAACGGAAATGTCCAAGTGACTCAACTTCCTCCTCTGCAGTTATCCCCCCAACGATCACTTACCACCGGGTCCGATTGTTTCCAGCACTTGTGAAACCAGAAGGCTCGTTCACACACATCCTTCCCCTTCGGCCGTGTACACCTGACGCCCATCTTCAGCGCAATATCCTCAAACTCGTGCGGTACGTGATCCAGCAGCTTCCCCATATGCAGCTCGCCCCGATCATCGGTCACGTTCGTCATGCGAAACATACAGTCCATGTAGCACTTGAGCGCCCGATCATCGTCGAAGATATCTTCATCCCCGAAACGCTTGATCGCACCGGGCGTAACGCCCGTTTCCTTCACACATAGCGCACCGAACGGTTTCAAGAAGGCGAGCATTTCCGGTGGCGGATATGCGGCGTCCCGGCGCGGTGTTGGCCACTGTGCCGTGCTTCCCAGCCCGAACAAACCTAGCAGCAGAACGAGCGGCAGCACCATCGCTACACACGCCAAGCGGTGACAAGACGATCGAGCGCCCCGTTCGAAGCAGACGGTTTTTATACGGTTGGCTTCTAATTGCCAGCTGTAGGGCAAAAGTTTGCAATCATTTCCGGCGTACGGGGGAAAAAAGCCCCCCCTTCGTAATCCAAACATCGATTGCCTAACAACTGCATCCGGTGTTGGGCTAAAGTAAATAATCAACACGCGGGCTAACCGATTTGGCTGTCAAAGGGTGAGAGGGTTCAACCTCCAACGATACCTTGCGTACGGAAGTGGGATATCATATTTCATACCGTGTGCACACGCACATACAGCGCATCGCAACGGCTGCTGCACTTGACGTTCAAGTTTCGGTTTGGTCGGGCAAAGTTGGTCTAGAGCGGAGCTAATATCCGTTCGCCGGTTCACAACTGCATAAGACGTTAATGATTGGCGTTCTTAAGACCGGCAAGGGCCAGAGCTCTAACAGCGGAAATGGCGGATGCAAAGATAAATAGCGCTCGAAACTTGATGATGCTAACACCCAGCAGCAAAAGGGTTTGGATGCGCCATCATTAACCTCGTACCGGGAAAGAAGAAGAATAAAACACAGAACCAAGCCACAACTCACGTTCCTTTCTTTCGCGCCTGCAACGCATAATAAAGTCCTGCAGAGTTTGGATCATCATACCCCAAGAACCAAGAACACACACACAATTTCAACAAATCGGGAAATCTCTCCCGAAAGACTCAAGCTTCATTTCCGGGTTCCACGCGCCCAACAGCACCCCGGTCCGTTCCGCGGTCCGTGTTCTGCAGACGGAGTCATAAATCCGAACCGTCAGATACCGAAATCGCGAGTCGCAAAGGCCCTCCACAAGCCCAAGACGACGCCGACGGTAAGGCGATGATAAAGTAAACAGTGTGCGGCTCGATTTTCATAACGAACTTTATGAAGTCAAGTTTCAAAAACCCACACAAACGACCTCTTTCATCTTCGTCATCATCGTGTGTCGCTATTTGCGGACGAACGCTGAAGAAACCCGGCGAAAGCACGCGCACGAAAAGGGGTTAGCGGGTGTTGCCACCCACCCAGGTGGTGGAGGTTGAACGTGTGTGTGTGTGTGTGTGTGTGTGTGTGTGTGTGTGTGTGTGTGTGTGTGAACATCTTAGCGTTTAAAGACTTGAGCTTGGGTTGCAAGGAGGTGAAAACCTCCGATCGTTTCACAGGCGAAACGTCCAAAAAGTCATGCTTTATCTTTATGACGGTACCAACCGGGGCAACAAGCGTTGCAGAAATTTAATGTTAATTTTTGCCGCACAACTTTACTTTTCGCGAATCACCATCCCCGCTTGGGTGGGGAAAGCGGGCGACCCCTTTTTTTCGGCTGGCATAAAACAATGACAGAGATTGCGCTGCACTCGGAGGAACGAGGAAAAAGCTTTAGCCCAAGCGTTTCACCGTTTGAAGTAAGGTTTCGAGGGCATAAAAATTAAACGCTACCCGCTTCCGTCCGCCCGTTTTCCGACGGCATAAAGTTCCTCTTTGTGGCATTTAACAGTGGCAAAACATTCAAATTATCATCGCACAGTATTGATTGAATGAAGAAGCTCGGCATTTTCCCAGCGGTTATTGTGCCTGTCACCTTCATTCAAACCCGAACCCGAGTGGTGTCGTTATGATCTGCTTTCGGACATAATTGTAATTGTTTTACATAAATCAATTTCACATCGTGTTACAAAGCAGTCACATGCGTACCAGTTCAGTCCAAAATTACAATAGTACCAATTATGCTTAACCACGAATGATGATGCTGAGTGCTTTTTGCAGAATTATTATAACCGTTGTTAATGTCACTTTTTTATTGTTCATAATGCTTGGTAAACAAAGAACCAAATATTTTTTATCTCACCTATTATAAGCCAATATTCTGTTGAATTTTCCATTGGTTTGCATTTATCACTACGAGCCATCCATATTCACAGCGAAAGCGATTTTTAAATTAATTTAATTACTGTAACGCACAAGTACCGATGCTGGAAGGATATTTTAAAGTTAACTGTTACTGAAAGCTTTTCAGAAGGTTTAAATATATAATTTACTTTTATACGGAAATCAGGCTCATGTTAATATTGATTACATGTCACATTGCTGCATGGTTGATGGACTATGCTCTTACATTGTAATCATGTCACCTGTACAAGAGAAATAATTGCTTCTATGTAGTAGCACCGGGGAAACCTCGCCAATAGTCTCATTGCAATTGAACCCATAAAAGCTAAAGCGTTAGGAGACCCATAGACTTGAACTTGCACAACCAGATACGAGGCATCGCGAAATTATTTATCGGTCATCATTCCACTACATTGTAAAATCATTGGACATTGCTATGTTGATCAGCTAGCAAAAAATGCGCAATCTTGAGAATATAATTTCTAATACCTATCAAGGAGTTAAAATTTGCTTTTATACAGTGACGGACAATAAAATCACTCTTATATAAACTTTTACAACTAATGCTATTGATAAATTTACTATGATAAATTAAACTACAATATTAAAATAGCATCGTCAACATCTTAACCTTCTTTCATAATTGTTTTGTTCAAATGTTTAAAATTTAAAAATAATAATGAAAATCGACCAAAATAAAAAAAAGAAACATGAAAAATCTATGTTTAAACAGTAAAACTAAACTGCAAACAATGCGACGCTTGCAGTCATAATTAAATTTTTAATAAATAAAACTAAACTGAAGAGTTGAAAAATAGAAGATATTCAAAACTTTAAAAAATGTTTTAGTCATTTTTTTTATTTGGTGAATAGTCTTATTTTATTGTATAATATGTTTTGCGAATATTTTCATGAAATTAAGAAATAAAAATACTGAAAATCGATTTTTCGATTGATCCAACGATACGATCGTTTTTCCCAATGTCTTCAACTAAACTATACAAAGATTAACTCAGATGATTCGTTGAAAATCGCCATCATAACCTCAATTTTGCAAATTTAAAACCATGAGGTAGTGTTATTCCGTTGTCCGTCACTGTATATCCAGGAGTTAATTGCTGAATAAATGGTATCGATTTCCGTGTAAAGATGACCCTAGACACCTTTAAAACTACGTATTACTAAAGATAAAAATAATTTAAAACTAAGCAATAACTCCGAAATAATACCTGCTAGACACAAATTTCCATCGCATAGGTCTAGCGACTTCAAGGACTACCCGTAACGAGTCGGTATCATGACTTTGATCTATAATATCGCCCTTATCTATCCAAAACTCTCTCGACCTTACTGTATAGAACTTCAAATACCTCAATTAGATATCTATTAACACTGAGAGATCTTGAAAGCTATAAGTTCATCCAAAACTCCATAAACAGCGATTCGTTTTTCCTGAAGTTTTTGCTAAGCTTTGTCAAAAATTAGGTCGATTCTTTGCTTATCAGTATTGTAAAAATGGGATTAAAAAAATTATAATTCTTATATGTTTGCACTATAAATACCTAAGCTCTCTGCGATGTTACTTACAAACAAAAAACTTTAACAGACACCTTCCTATTACTACTAAGAAACACTCACCAGGAAACAGTGTTGAAGAGTGACGCAGTACTTGCGACAAATTTGAATGTAGTTATCTTTGAAACCATTTCAAAGGAATATAATAATTTCCCGCAATTTCCGTTTATGGGTCGCATGTGTCGCACGGTCCTACCAAAGCTTTGCTAAATGAAGGAATACGCTCAGCGATATGATGGTGCTACGGTTCACTGTTTTCACCATTCGGCCAGAGTTACCTTTTTTTTTTGTGGCCGGACCACACACCATTCCAGTGTACCATTCACGCACCGTATGACACATGACGGACGCCATATCGGACACATTCATTAGAGTGAAAATTTAATTATGTTGTCCTTTAATTGTATAATTTGTATTAATGTATGTAAATAGCATTTCGCGTCTTTCCTCGGCCCGCAACCACCCGCCACAACGCTAATTTTTCTTTCACTTTAAACTAACGAGCGGTGCGAACACTTTCCCTAGTGCAAAAACCTGCCGCCCTAAGCGGTCACCATTGTCGACCTTTTCCGTGTGTGTGTTTGTGTGTACTTTTTTCCTCACCCTTTCTATAACATGCGTCACTCACACACACACACATACGTGCAAGCGTGCTGCAGTTGGTCACCACGCCACGGTCACTTTCGCGTAACGAACCAACCACCTGACCGCCTTTCACTTCCGAGGTGTCCTTGTCCGCGAAAGGGTTTTTACTGGGAACTGGACACAAAATCTCGCTCCCTCCCCCACCCTTTTTTTACGCCGGCTAGGGTTTAATTGGCTGCCGCCATATTCGTGTTTCGTAATCAAATCTGATTTATTTTAGTTACCTTCGCCATTTCACCCAACGCGCCGGGGCTAAATCTGCACCGCTCGCAACCGTTGGTGGCCAGTGCCGACTGGGCACCAAGAGCATAAAAATATCACACCCGGTCGCTTGCGCTGCACACATTTCCATTACTTCCTGCTGGGGGAGTAAAAGTAAGTGTATGAAAGGAAAGCGCAGGAACAAAAAAAAGCAGGACTCGCTGCACTGAGCGCGAAAAGGCGCAAACGACACAACGCAAACGAACCCGAAAGCCCACGACGCGTTACCTGAAGCGCAATTTTCCGCCCATTCCCTTGAGTCGCACGGACAATGAACACTCCGTTCGGAAAGGGGGGTGGTTTTCGTCCCCGCTTACTGGGCCACTTGCAAACGCGGCGGTGAGGGTGGAACCGGTGATGTAAATTTAAAACACGTATCTGATTTTCGTCCTTCGCCCGGGGTGTGCGTCCTGTGGTGCAGCCCGAGATGGGC